>NW_017728992.1:75701258-75719291 GCF_001723915.1 Gavialis gangeticus | reverse complement strand
GTGGACCCCAAGCCCTAAAGGGCTTTCATTCCTCCCATGCAGCTACTTATCCAAAAACCAAACGTTGCTGCCCCATCTCCAGCCTCATGCCAATCAGAGGATGATTAAAAGAAAAAACAAAAGGCGGGGGTGGGGGCTGTTACAAAAGCCCGAAGATTGACTTGGTATTTGTGCGGGGCCAGCAGGTTTCCGGGCGGGGTTGCACAGCCCCCGGAAAGGGGAGCAGTGTCAGTGTTTCTGCCCATCAGGCGCCCCCCGATTTGGGGGGAGACTGCCCCCAGCCGCTGTGGTGCGGGGTGAGTGCCGACTGCCTGCACTTGTTGCGAGGGTGAAGGGATCGTCTGCTCATGAGACTCCGGGGAGGCAGGGACACCGCTGAATTGCACAGCCGTGACCCCCAAAGGTGGGAGAATAAACCAGTCCCCCCCCCGGCTGTTACAGCACAGCACGCTGGAGTCAGCGATCACCCCTTCCCCCCTTACATCCAACTGCTCTGTGGATTTTCTGCTCTGTAATCCGGAGCCAGGACAGTATCTGCCACAGATACTTAAGCATTCAGGCTGCCAGCACTAGCTCCACGCACAAGAAGAGGGTGAAGTATTGGTGGCAGACAGGATCCATGCATCCGTCCGTCCTGCCTGTGTATTTTAAAATTCTGCTAGTTGAGGAGGACACATCAAGCAGCCCCAGGGCTCTGCAGCACACTCCCTGGACTGAAGAATCGCCTGCTACTTCCTGGGTCTTCTTCTGTTATTCATTTTACTTACAGGCAAAAATCAAGACTGCAGTTTTGACTTCTCATGGACTGGCGTTTCTCCTTCCCTCTCCAGTCCTCCAGCAAGGGAGTTTAAGTTGAGAGTCAGCCGATTTACCTATCCGGATCAACTGCCCTCATGCAGACGTGCAGTGTCTCACTTTCTTAAACAAGCAACATGTTGAGCAACTGGAGAGGGAGGGCTTGGAAACGTGCTGTAATAAGGATAGCTTACAAACAGATTGAAGGCTTCTGCTGCAGGGCAATGCAGACATCCATATGGCTAGGTTTCAAGTTATAGTTACTTACAGAAGGTTACAGTACAAGTAGGCACAGAACAGCTGATCTGGCTTTTCTGGGAAAATGTGCTGTGTCACATTTCATAATGGTAAGCTTCCATATTTTTCTCCTTGCTGGATACAACCCTCTGTACTGTCACACAGGGTGCCTTCTTGCTTTAGAGCTTCTCCAGCTATGGAGAGAGCCACGGTTGAATCTGAAGGCACTAACTAGTACTACTGCTGTTTACATAGCACCCTGTGTTTGCTATGTCAAGTGAAGTACATCAAAATCTACCACATCATTAGCTCAAGGAGTTTCCAACCACATCATTAGCTCAAGGAGTTCCCAATCTGAAGCTACAACAAGTACCCTGCAAATATAGTCTGGGATATGCACAGAATAACCACATTTTTTATAAATAAAGTGACAGGCATGCTCACCTAGCATGTACTTTCTACAGTTGGGTTAGATGTAACAATGAAATAAGTGGTAGGTTTGTACCAATGTGTTGTGAAAAAGTAAAAAGCAAAACTATTAGAAGAAGTACATGTGCATTGGTCAATGAGAAGCTAGAACAAATACATTTCTGGGAGATTCATAGATGTTAGGGTCAGAAGGGACCTCAGCAGATCATGGAGTCCGACCCCCTGCCCCTGGCAGGAAAGAGCATTGGGGTCAGATGACCCCAGCCAGGCGCTTGTCCAGTCTCCTCTTAAAGACCCCCAAGGTAGGGAAGAGCAACACCTCCCTTGGAAGCCCATTCCAGATTCTGGCAACCCTTACCATGAAGAAATTCTTCCTGATGTCTAACCTGAATTTGCTCTCTCTCAGTTTGTGGCTGTTATTTCTAGTTACTCCAAGAGTGCCCGGTAACCAGAGCATCTCCTATCCCTTGCTGTCCTCACCTGATGAAACCCTTATAAATTGTCTTTGAAAAATATAATCTTCACCTTTTCATTTCTCCTCTCATTTCAGTCATTTTGCATATTCTAGCTTCAAAATCTTTTCATGTAAATAATCACTGCAGAGAAAGTAGTTCCTTCCTGGGCCTCTTGATACCTTCAAGCCTGTTTGTTTATACAGGTAAATTTTAAGTGTTAGAAAAGCCTATCAAGTTTGGATTAAAAAAAAAACTAGACGGAAATTCTCCCTAACACAAAAGATTTTTTAAAAACATTTTTAGGAGGAAAGAAGAGTGGGGACCATGTATAATTTCAATCGATTCAAAAAGGCAACTCCGAATACACCACAGTCCTTAAAATCTTCCTCAGGGAAAATGCCATTGATCTCAAATGGGAATTTTTCCCTGAAAAGGACATCGAGTTCCATTTGAATGCATGAAACCATAGTTATATTTTAAATTATTCCTTATGGCTTTTAGTTAAACCCTTACTTGTAGAGATGAACAGTTTACCCAGGGGTATATTGTTTTTTGATTCATGTATGAATTAAAAATCTCTGCATGCCTCAAAGTGTTGTTCTTTATTGTCGTAACCATCCATCACATGATAATCCCTTCATATAACACAACCTGTCAGTGTGCCTATCTCACTGTGAGAAACTGAGCCTTTCTATTGATTTTAATGGGATCTTGATTTGACCTAAGAGGCTTTCCTCTAAAAGATGTTGTGTGTTCTCAACTACCCTTCTCTTCTTGGTAATAACTTTAAGCTCACGCAAGGTGCCTAGGGACATGAGGGCACTTGGCATGTCAAAGGGGCAGGAGAATAATTTGGAACCCTATCTGAGCATTTTCAAGTTGGGAGCAAGATTTGAATTGATGTTTACAAAGTAGGAAAAGTGAGAAAATCTATGTGAATGAGTCGCAGAGAAAAGAGTGCAATCTCTCATTTAAGACAGGAGACTTCAAAAAAGCTAAGCTCTAGTTGCCTCAGAAACTATGCTGCACTCTCGTTGCTATCATAAGAAAACAAATAAACAAACAAAAACACTCCATAAGATCTATGTCCCCCTTTCCTCGTTTATTTGCTAAGCTGTGTGTTTGCCGTGATAAAGAATGTAAGAAACCATTACCGGACAAGAAAACATATTTATCCTCTTCCCATCAAAAATGCCTTTAAATTTTTTCCAAAGAAATTCAGAAAGGATACCTAAGAGAATGGATTGGTTTTGGTTTGCAAGAGGTAAAAAACAGGACAATTTATAGCAATGTGATCAACTAGTTTCACCACCTGGGAAATTAAGGCTATAGGATTTCCTTAAATTGTTTTTTTGTTTAAGATAGAGGATGTTTTAGAAAATGATCCAGTCTTGATTTACCAGTGCTCAGAGCTTGGGAATCCAACAAAACCCTCAGCAAATAATTCCAGTGTTTAAAAACTTTGAATTGCACCTTGCTTCTAATCTAACTTCCAGCAACCTGATCTTACTGCACCTTTGTTTGGTCCTTCCAGCCTATCCTCATACTGGTCCTTTCCTGTCACCACTTCTTTATCCTGACTTCACCCACTGTCACAGTGCAGTTTCCCCAGAATTTCCTTCCCTCCTTGCCTTTTCAGGCTGCTTCCTCCTACCTCTCTATGCTGCTTGGGTACCAGGAAAAGGAGAACTAAAAGCAAAAAAAAGGCAGAGATGGCAGGTATTTCCAGCTTGCTTTCAATTTCATTATTATTTGATTTTGGGTCTGATTTGATTTTCAATGAATTTTTTTTTCAAAATTTCCACTGATTCAGAATCTCTTTCGGCATTACAGTTGCTCACAGAAACTGAGGCTCTGGCCAGTTTCATACCTAAGCAGAAACTCAGTTTCACTGAGCATGTACAAAGGGTTCTTAGGCTGTCTGGCACTAGGGCAAGGTACTCTTACAACTTCCAGTGCAGACCCACCAGAGATCCACATTGGGCCCCCTTAGAATCCTGTGGTTACTGAATCTGATCTAAATTAAACATTTCAGACTCAGTGATATTTTTCATTGAAACTTTGTTTCACTGGGAAATTTCTGACCAAAACTAATGAGTAAACTCCGTCCTTTCAGTACCTGTGCCTGATCGCGCAGGAGAAATACAGAGAACACTGACTCAGAACAGGGTGAAACCCGCACAATTGAGATAGACTCCTCAGAAAATTTATTTAAAAGTCTAGCAAGTGAACGCATGTTTCCAATAACCAAATTTGGAAAGACTCTCAAAGCTATGCAAAGACACATCCTTTCACCAGGTGATCCCCCTGCCAGTTTTAGCCTCTGTTCCAAAGCATGGAGTCTTTCCCAACCTCATTGTAAGAAACCAATGAATCATTTTCACTGCACACTTTCAGAAAATTGCCAGCCAGAGGTGAAACCTAAGATTAAAAAAATCAGCCCAAACAACTGAAGTTTGGCAAAAGAATTAGTAATTCCCTTAATTTGTTTGTTATAACACAGGTTGCGTCTTAACCCAATTTAAACTTCAATCTTCCAAGCTGTATAGATGGATGCCAAGACTTACAATGTGAGCAAGCATCTGCTTTTATGATCAGCTTAAATGACTGAGATGTTACAGTTTCTAGGGTGGGTACTATCTTTAATTATATGTTTGTAGAGCATCCTATACAATGGGATTCTGAAGCAGGTAATCTACATTTACAAAGTAAATAGAAGAACTAAGAATGCAAATTATGACTGATCTAGGCTGAAAGTAAAACAGCTCTTCTCAAACACAGCTACATGAATTAACCATGCCTCCCTTCTAAGAAGGTGTTTGTTATATTGATCTGTTTACCTTCAGTATACAATCAACAAAACTACATTTCTTTTTAAAGTAATACCTTTATCTGACTGCCACAGCTCACATGCATTACTCAAATAAGTAGTTCCACTGACTTCAGCTTTCATAAGCAAGATCAGAAGGATGTAGCCGTAAGAGACCTTTCTGCACAGTGTAAATACTAGTGGTCATATTCCATCCTCCTTTATACAGAACTGTTTTTGAAATCACTGGGAGTTTAGTAATAAAACATGACCACAAGGAAATATTCTGGGCATTTCAGGATCTGCAGATCCCATGCAACATTCTATAAGTTTTACTTGTTTCCCTGAGAAAGTATTCTGAGAATAATATGAAAAAGTTTGGAAAAAAACTGGTGAATTAGTGGACTGATCTTAGTGACTTTCCTGCCTGAGCAAATTCCAATGAAAATAGCTGGCTAGAAAGGGAGTGGGAATGGAGGTGGTCTTCTGCTCTGAAGGTCAGCAGAGCTTTCAGGCTTGGGCTAGCCTGTTATCAGGGGTTAGAATACAAAATGGTTGGGGGTTTGCGCTTTAGAATGACCATTAGGTTGCCTCTCTGTATCACAGTAGATATGGGTTCTATTTCTGTAGTCAGATGATTAAATATTTTAAAACAATATTGTATAGAAAGGTGGCTTTAATGATTTTGGTCTTTCTGGATCAGAATTGAAGCATATTGGCAGACCAGTGAGGGAATTTATGGTGTTTCTTTATCTGTAGTTGAAACACAGAATGGCAACCAGGTTGTGTAAAGTCTAACATAATTGTTAAAAGTGCTCGGGCAGGAGGGGGTGGAAGAGCGGGCTGGGGGTTGGGAACAGTGAGTGGCCTGTACCAAGATTATTTCTTCTTTATTTTCTTCTTTATTTTATTATTTCTTCTTTATTTTCTCTACATCTTGGGTCACTACATTTCATAGCATCATGACAGTGACTATGATAACTAGGCAACTTTGAATATTTATCATGACAACTTCATCACTGGTATTTTTAAAAGACTACTTAAATGTGTTTTTGAAAAAAATATACTCATTCTTCATCATATGCAGAATAAATATTCAAAATCAATTAATTTTAATAAGCAGTTTCTGCTACATATAAAAATATTCTGCAGGCTGTAGGAAAAGGCTAACTTCCAAGTCTGAGCAAACATTTGCTTATGTATACATATAGAATCAATACAACTTAGAGGCATAAGGCCAGGAACTAGGGAGAAGAAACTAACACCAAGTAGTCTTTTTTTCCTCTGTCCTCCCCCCTTCCAAAGAATTTTTTTTCTTTTCAAGTATAGTGCCTTTATCACCAACACTGGGAAGAAGTATTTATAGGCTGATTTTTGATCAATTATTGATTCCCTAATAAGGGAATGAGGAGTTCCCTTATTAGAGTATGGCAAAGTAAGAGAATATGAGAAAAGTAATTTGATTTGTTCAATTTAGACATATACTTGTGGTTTGGGGCCTGTGGCCTTCATGCTGTAATCTTTTTTATCATGAAATATCTGAGTGCCTTTCAGAACACAGAATCACAAATAATACACCCACCCTATTGGTGAAGGCTTCTTGGTGCATTTCCTTTAGAGACTTAGAATCGTGACTGAGATAGGGTCTCAAAATCTTACTAAGATTTATCAAGGAGAGAGAGAAAAATATGATTAAAAAGTCTGCATCATGCATGTGGTCTAATATTCAGCAAAAGCTAAGCCAACTAGGTAGAGTAAATCATAATTTCAGTGAGATAATAGATCTATATTTCCATAAAGTGATCTTCCATTTTTTCCTCCCCTTTTGGCCTAGCCTTTTTCTTAAAATTCACCTATTTTAGAGTGTGGGAATTGGCCTGGCTGGTCATTATACCAGTCCTTTTTTGCCTAATCTATAGAACCATTAGAAATTACATTCTTCAGAGGAAACATTTAAATTACAGAAGTATTGACCAGTAATTTCATAGTTAAGATGAATTTTGCACTTAAAGCATGGTTCCAAAGTTTTTGGGGGTTTTTTTATATTTGAATAATACCAGATATTCTGACTGAAAGTATAGCATTCAAAGTAAAGAATAAGTTTTTGGAGACTAATTTGCCTTATTAGTTTATGAATTAAAATTAAACATACTGCCACAGGAAATAAATTTTCTATTACCATGCTAATTTTAACTGGAAATTTGAAAGAAAAATGTTAACTGTTTATCTAGATCTAGTCTGAAAATTCTTCTTCATACACACCATTTTTCAGGGCTCCTGTGATTTTTCTCTTGGTTACAAAAACCCAAGCTTTAAAATATGAGAACAAGAGGAATTACAAGGAATCATTTCTATACTGGATATAACATAAAGGCTTCTCTCCACAGTATCTTGCTTACTCTACAAAACCTTCCCAAGACTACACTATGAATCATGAAATATGCGCTCAAGATCTGAAAACAATTTTGGGAATATGTTTTGCAGTAGGAACTTGAAATGTCAATATACATTGCTTGTAAACAAATGCAGTGTAACTTTTAATATTATACAAAAACTGTACCTTTAACTCTAAACACAATGCTGTTGCACCTATGCATGGGAAAGATTTTTGACAAAATGCAAATCAACAAACTTATGTTAGTTTTGCTAGTTTTGTTTAGTGGCTACCTACTAAAAGTGAAAAAAAATTGCAAACAACCGTTTCATTAACATTTATAGAGGAAAATTTTCAATAAGATCTAGTTGCAACATAGACAATATGGTATCGGAACATCAAAATCAATCTTAAACTGAAATATTTAAACAAAACCACCACAGTAAAAAAGTTTGACAGAATCTCTAGCCAGGATAACAGTACTGTTCATTTGCAACCAACATGTAGTTGACCGTAGTTGTCATGTAACCAACATTTACTATAGTCCATTCATAGCATTTGATAGAATAGGTTGTCACCCAACAAAGCTTATGGCCTACTTTCTGCCTAAAATTTAACATCACAAGCTTTGGTTTAAAAAAATGATATTGGAAAATACAAAGTCAAATGTGGCCATGTGTTTACAGCCAAGTGTTATGCAATTTCATAAATATAAAAAAATGCTTCCACACATTTACTATGTTACTAGTAACTGCTGCACTGACTCTTCTGTATTATCTTTGTGTGCAAACCTCTTGTTATCACCGTTGTGGTCTATAACAAATTAAAACAGACCAGTAGAGTTAGAGTTAAATAACCTCTCTATGCAGTTTGGGGGATAAAACACTTATTTGCACAATTTATTATCCTACCTCAAAGATACTGTGAACATTTAAAAAAGTTTTTACATGCTATGTTCTTATTTAAATTGTACCCTCATGTTGAGACAGTTGCAGAATGTGCAAAAGAACAAAAAACGCCAGTTTTAGATCTGCAAGGTCCTCCAACTGGGCTTGTACAAATTCAAATGTCAAAATAGGGCTAGTATAAAGACATAAATAACACTCTGATTCAAAAGACTATAATGTGTACATATAAGAATTATGACTTAATAGAATCCATACCAATTATTTACCTTTTGCAATAAGGAGAATATGAATTAAACCAACATGGAGGTTAATATTTCCACCTACATCTCAGGTAAGTCAATTCAAGTATGAATATGGATTTAAGGGAGAACACACTGGTGGAGCTGCCATTCATAACTGCAGGTGTGCAAATTACCTTCTTCTTAAACTTAAAACAAATTGGCATAAGACCAATTGCACGAAGTGTAAAAATTAAAATTGAATTAAAAAAATTAAGCATGGCAAAATTAAAGTGTTACATGAAATTACAAAAAACAAAACTGGAGTGCTAGACTGGAAATAATGGATTACATTAAAACCTGACTTCTTTATAACAGCTTAAAGGTGTGAAATATCTGGAAACTTGCCACAGATAACCAGCAGAGAATTTCTGTGAAATAGGGGATCTCTCTGCTAGCTTAAGTGTGCCAGTGTTGAGCATGTTATCTCTTGCGATCTGGTAATGGGGAATACATGAAGCAGAGTTTTGGAACCAAATAACAGAACTTTGTCCCTTAGTTCTTGATACGTAAATGAAAATGTTCTAAATGAAAGAAAGAAAAGCATTATGGTACACTGAATTACAGACTAACTATAGAAACCTCTACTGACAAACCATACAGGAGGCAACAGTGTATCCACCATCAAAAAGGCCATACTTTAAAAGTATATCATGTATTTTTTTGATTCAGTAGTACTTACCACTGACATGTCCTATTACAACCTTGCTTGCACTTAAGCTTCAGCAAAGAGATTTGCATAAAATAGTTTCCAATATCAAACAGTGGTTCTACCTAAAAATTCTGCTTAAAAATAGTGTGACTTAACATGGAATATAGAGGAGTTACAATATAATTACTTGTTCTGACCTATACCTTTGAGCAAAGCTTAATTTAGGAGAAGGGATACATGACTTTCCCCAGTGTAACCCACTAAATATTCTCCTTTGGCTTTGACAAGAAAAAACAAACCAAAACAAAAAACACTTTTTATTAGAACAAGCTCCACTGATATACCTACTCTCTGTTACACAATCCTAAATGCAGATAATTGGTGCGTTAAACTAAATTTTACTTCATTAGTTTTCTAGGGGGAATATCTTAATTAAATACATTTTTTCCAGGGGATTATTAATAGGATTTCATTTAAATTGTAGAAAAAATAGTTTTTATCTTATACCAAGGAAAAGGAATAGGTTCTTTTATTCTTCAAAATAATCTGGATGTCCATAGAATTGTGTGATGGGGAAAAAACGTAAATCTTGTATATCTGTCATGCATTTCAACTTTCAGATGTGTGATAGGTCACATATCCAACAGGTGCTTGGATTCAAAGTAGATATTAGTAGTAGGCAACTATCAATCCCCTGGATGGATCATGGTGTACATGTAAGAAGTCTAGTCAGATGCCCAGTGAATCCATTTGTGCTTGACAGGCCCAATTTGAGATCAACACAGCTTGTTACAAGTTTCACATATCCATATGTTGTCTAAGTTGGAATCTAATTACAGCACACTGCTTTCTTCTTTCTCGCTTTGCTTCCATCCTTTGGATCCAAGCTGTTTCACATTGAGCTGCACCCAGCACTAGATGTTCTCTCCAGAACAAACAGGATTCTGCGTGCTCTTCTTAGCTTTCTACACTGATGTTGAATGACTTCATATCATTTTTGCACACATCGTGGTATTGCCATGGTGGGTGGCCTCACTTTATACGGCCATCTCAAATCTTGCTATACAAAATATTCTTGGGGATATGGTCTCCTCCCTGTCTCCTGAGATGGCCAAGCTAGCACAAACTCTTCTTCTTGATACTAGTTTCTAAGTGTGTCATTCCTGCATGCTTCAGATCCTCTTTGTTTGGTATTCTGTCTTTCCAGTTTATCTTCAGGATCTTATGCAGACATCTCATGTGAAAACTGTTCAGTCTCTTGATGTACCTAGCATATGTAGCCCATGTTTCTGAACCATAAAGCAGGACACAAGTCTTGTAGAGTCACATCTTCACCTTAGCTGATAGTTTGCTGTTATTCCATGCACATTTCTGGATTAGCCTGAAATTCTTCCTGCTTTTCTGATTCTGTTAGTCAGTTCAGTATGAAGGTCAAGATTCCTGCTGACTGTAGAACCCAAGTAGCAAAAACTGTCAATGACACCTAGAAATTTATCCTCCAGAGTGATGTCAAGTACTGGTTCTTCCACCCCTGGTGTATGATTACAGCCTTCTTGAAACAAATTGCTATTGTCAGGTGCTAGGTAAAACATTCATCACTAAAAATACCACTCCGAGCCTCATAACAAGTATGCACATTTACAATCTCTTAGCTCTAAGGGAAAAGAAAATACAATATAGATTTGCTAAGGGCCAAAAATCACATTGCTTAATTTTTGTGTCCTGAAAGTTACACAATTATACAGCAAAGTTAAACATGTATGGACTGTGGTGGGCCAGTAGAGGGTGCTCCTGTGCTTAGCCACCCACCTCACTGTGCCCGACTACCTTCCAGGCTCCAAGTGCCCTCCTGGAGGTGCCTCACGTCTGGCCAACCCCCTTCCTGAAGCAGACCCACCAGCCTGGGGGTAGCGCTGCCACCATCCAGGGTCTGGCCTGATCTTGGCACTGTGCCCCCTGGGCAACACAGGCCTACTTGCTCTCGAGGGTATTCAATCAACTTCAAGAACTCTGGGGGGCTTCCCTCAGACTGAAGCACAAATAGTGGTCTCCCCTAGCCGAACCAAGGGGACTCCAAGGCATAATCTAGCTCCTCTCTCAATAAGTCTCCCATGCTCGGTACAAAGGAGAACTTTATTGGTTACAAGGAGTAGGTTTGGAATAGGGTACAGGGTAGAGCAATATCAGAAATCCCATAGAGCAAACAGGGTGGCTGATCACACATCTGAGTTACTGAGTTACCTAGTTAGATCTCAGGTAGCTTACTCACAGATATCATCCAGAGGCAGGTAGTTCTCTGATCATGAGTTTCAAGAGAAAGAGCAAGTTTCAGATGGTCCAGCTCTTTTCTCTAAAGAGTTTTTCTCATGGCTACTACTCCTCCTCCTGGGCAGCCCTTATCTTATATAGCCCTTATGACTTCATTTACGTGGTCCAATGGAGACCAGCACCAACAGGTCTCCATTGGTTGGCTGCCAGCCAACCAATTTGAAATGCATCACTGGTTGCTGGGCAAACTGGCAGGGTCTCTAGCTCCCTCCCAGTCAGGTTGGCATTGCTTAGAACAATAGGGAGGTATGTGATGCCCACATTTATTTCAACATACCTCACCCCGGTATGTGATGCCAGTCATTTAGGCAGAGGAAGTACGTTTCCCCCCTCCCTCAGGAATGTATCCAACTCAGGTTACCTAAAGACATGGGATGTCTGCCCTCTTCAGGGACCATATTAAGCAAATTGTCACAGAGCAGAGTTTTTGGGGTGAGTCAGAGGTGGCCTCCTGCCACATAGATGTAGTATGATTAAGTAGGTTGAAATGACTGAGAATGTGGAAGAGTTACATATGGGAATGATGAACTGTTGTGCATCTTGGGTCAGTTTCTCAGCTGGTGTAAATCAATACAGCTCCAAAGACCAAGTACAGATGTTCAAAAAGCCTGAGGTGGAAGTGCTCTAAATATCACACTTTGCTCAAAGTGTTCTAGATTAGGTTGACAGTGAACAGACAGATGTTTACTATTTGGTGGGGGTGGAGATGGGGATTGGAGCCTACCTGCACTGGCTGATGCCAGCAGGCAGGGGATACTCCTGCGCACCTCCCAGGAGGCTGTCAGAGAAAGCCAAGCCCAGCTGAGCAGCTGGCCACCCCGACTGGTCAGCATAGCCCCTCTCCCCATTCCCACACCCCCAGCAGCTGGCTGCTGTCAGTACTGACAACAGGGAGGACCTCCGTGCTGCATGGTACCCCCAGTTTGCTAAATCAAGTGTCAGGGGTTGGGTGGGCTGGGTCTGCATGGCAGGGGGGCTTTATTCTCCTGCCCGCCTGCCCTCAGTTCCTGGTACAGGGAAATCCTACACGCAGCAATGAGCTGAAGACATAAGAAGGCTGGGGTGGGTGGGTAGGTGAATGAAACAGTGCCCCCCTGTCATACAGGCCTGGCCTCATTCCCCCGCCAGGGCTGCATGGCAGGGGGACCCTGTTCCCTCCCACCCCAGCTTTCTGATGGCTTCAGTTTGGAGCCATTTGGGCTGGAATTGGGGGTGGACTCTTTACTTGTCCATCACGTAGACCTAGCCCAGATTCCCCCTGACCCCACAAAACCTTAGCCAGCAAACTGGGGGAGGCCACACAGCAAGGAGGCTGGTCCTCCCCATCCCCACACCCAGGCATACAGAGAAGAGACAGAACCATTTTTGTTTCCTCTGTGTGATAGACTGGGGGCAGTGCAGGGCTCACCCAGAGCAGACAAGCACCAACCAAAGCTAGCAGGCTATCCTGGAAGGGGGGCCCTGAGATGCTGGGGGACTGCAACATACCTTGACTTGCTGTGGTATCTCGTACAGATGTTTGATAAATTGCTCTAACCTAAAATGTTTTAGTCTGATACCACATCCATCCAGAGTTAACTTAGAGTGAGGTCTGTCATTTTTAAAGTGCTTTGGAGCTGCATCATAGGCTTCTACACATTTGTGGGGGCCTGCTTTTTTGCACTGGAAATTTAGTGTGTTTGGAGCAAGCATGGAAATCGAGGTGCTCCAGCAGCCTTGCACATCATATGCATCAGCACCTCCATGCTGACAAAATGGCAGTAGTGCACTTTGAAATAAAACATATCTGATGAGCTTTAGTTCAAAGCACCCTGCCACCAGATGCTCTCCATCCCAGGGTGTTGAGGGAATTGGCAGGGGTTATTGCAGGGCCCCTGGCACGGCTTTACAAGCACTCGTGGTGCTCTGGCCAGATACCAGATGATTGGAAAAAAGCCAATGCAGTCCCCATCTTTAAAAAAGGGAAGAGGGAGGACCCGGGCAACTCTAGACCCATTAGTCAAATTCAATCCTGGGGGAAACTCCTTGAGAAGATTACCAAGGAGCACATCTGTGATGGGCTAGCAGCAGGGATGATGCTCAAGTGCAACCAAAATGGTTTCATGAGGGGCAGTTCCTGTCAGACCAACCCGATTGCCTTCTACAATCAGGTCACAAAAGCACTGGACGCAGATGTTGCGGTGGATGTAGTGTTTCTGGACTTCAGCAAAACCTTTGACACTGTCTCCCACCCCATTCTCATTAAAAAACTAGATGACTGTGGCATTGATGCCTACACAGTCAGATGGATTGCAAATTGGCTGAAGGGTCATACTCAGAGAGTGGTGGTGAATGGGTCTTTTTCGATCTGGAGGGAAGTGGGCAGTGGTGTCCCCCAGGGCTCAGTCCTTGGGCCCATATTCTTCAATTTCTTTATTAGTGACTTGGATGATGGAGTGAAAAGCAGCCTGTTTAAATTTGCTGATGATACCAAGATTTGGGGTGAGGTGGGCAAACTAGGAGGGAAGGACAGATTACAGCAAGACCTGGACAGGTTACAGGGTGGGCTAACGAAAATAGGATGGGTTTTAATACTGACAAGTGAAGGGTGCTGTACTTGGGCAGTAGGAACCAGCAGCACACTTATAAGCTAGGAAACTCCCTTCCTGAGAGCATGGTGGCAGAAAGAGACCTTGGAGTCATTACTGACTCCAAGACGAACATGGACCAACAATGCGAGGTCACGGTCAGTAGGGTTAATCGTACCTTGTCGTGCATCCACAGATTCACCTCAAGCATGGCCAAGGAGGTGATCCTCCCACTCTATGCAACACTGGTCAGGCTGCAGCTGGAGTACTGTGTTCAGTTTTGGGCGCTGCACTTCAGGAGGGATGTGGAAAGCATTGAGAGGGTCTAGAGGAGGGCCACTTGCATGATCCAGGGACAGCAGGGCAGACCCTATGAAGAGAGGCTATGGGACTTTAACCTGCTCAGCCTTCACAAGAGAAGGCTGGGGGGGACCTGGTGGCCATCTATAAACTCACTAGGGGGGACCAGCAAGGTTTGAGAGAGAGCTTGCTCTCCCTAGTGCCAAGAAATAACGACCACAAGTTGTTAGAGAGTAGCTTGCTCCCCCTAGTAACAAGGAATAACAACCACAAGTTGTTAGAGAGTAGGTTTAGACTAGATATCCGAAGGCACTACTTCACAGTCAGGGTGGCTAGGATCTGGAACCAACTTCCAAGGGAAGTGGTGATGGCTCCTACCTTGGGGGTCTTTAAGAGGAGGCTTGACGTCTACCTGGCTGGGGTCATTTGAGCCCGGTTTTCTCTCCTGCCCAGGGCAGGGGGTCAGACTTGATGATCTACAAGGTCCCTTCCGACCCTACTTCTATGAATCTATGAACCATTTTTTCAGCACAGGGACATGTGGCAATGCTGATGCATGTGATGCACACACACTTCTAATTAGCAGGACTCACTAACTAAAGTGCTTAGTGCTGCATTCAGAAGCACATGTAAAAATGACCCAAGTGAATAATGTATAATTAAGGTATTTTGTGGAGGGAAGGTGGCTGGGAGTGGAGACAGGGAAGAGAACAGAAAGTGGTTGTAGAATTAATGATAGAAAGTATACTGGAGTTACTTAGGGTTTATCAACTAATACCTTCATCCTTAATATTTCTCCAATTAAATTGTTTCACATTGAATATCTTCAAATAATGGATATCAAAAGCTAAATCAACAATAGCGATAAAGAATCTATGTAAACCTGAGGAATTTAATAAGCATTTTAATAAAAAGTTTAGTGAGCATTGTGGAATGCAGTATATTATTTGCATAATTATTATTCCTTTCACTACAAACACCCAGACATATTGCAACATGTTATGGGAAGCCACAGAAAAGAATTACTTAAAAAAATAGACTAATCTGCTGAAGGACTAAAAAACACCCACACAAAAATTTTGACTCCTCAATCAAAGGGCATTGATCCATTTAAACCAATAATTTTTGTTCACATAAGAAAACCGTTATTTTCAAAGGACCAAATAGCTGAAATTAACTGTTCTCATCACTAAAAATTTTCAGATTGCTAACAAGCAATGACTTCATTTTATGTAGTGAAATCAAAATGTACAAAACCAAAAATGTACAGCAGCATAGATGATGAAAACCTCAGTTTTTTCAACCATCTCATGATATAACAGCAAAGAGAATAGAATGCATATACCAGTTACAGTGCAAGATCTGGAAATTTAAGGCCAAGATTTGAAAAGCTTTCTAATAGGGCTGTGTGAAGCTTTGGTCCCTGATTCGATTTGGCGGAGATTTGGCCCGATTTGGTGGCTGAATCTGAATCAAATCAGGAGACCCTTTAATCTCTCTGGATCAAATCTGAACCCTCTGAATTGGTTTGGAAAGATTTGGAGATTCAGACAGAGACACAGCTTTACATTTTTTTTCTACAGACCTTGAGGTATCAGGTACCTCATGAATGCTGCGATGCTGGAGTGGATGGAGTGTCCCACAGGAATACGGAGGTGGGGGGCGACTGATGGATCTTGGGTTGAGTGGGCATCCAGGGGCTCCTCATGGCTGATCGCCAAGTGGAGGGTGCAGGGGGGGCCTCCCTGCTCACTCCCTAGAGGACCCAGAAGTAGACCAGAAGTACTTCCAGTCCACTTGCGGGTTGCCTGCCAAGCACATGGGGGCCCCCCTGCACTCCCGTGAGATGCTCCATCTGCCCCAGCACCACAGCATTCATAAGCCACACTTGGTACCTTGAGGTATATAGAAAAACATTTAAAGCTGTGTCTATGGCCGAATTGCTGATTCTCTGAATCAGCATTCAATATTCAGGTTCAGATTCAGGCCAAGTGGAATCAGGGACAGTGATCAGAATCAACTAATTGAATCAGTGTCCCTGATTCGGGTCAAATCCAAATCGAATACGGTCCGTTTCACACATCCCTACTTTCTAATATTATATACGATTACCAACAGATGTACCAACAAAACTTTTCGTTCTAGGATACGTTTTCAATAAAAAGATTATTTTTATCAGTATGGGCCATTCAAACTTAGGCAATTATGAATATCTTCACACATCTATTATGCAGCCATGGAAATATAGCATGTAATGTTTCATACATTGTGGGAGTGTTAAAGTGTTCTTCCTGCAACCACTACCTTCCCTGCAAGATCCAAGTTACATACCTTGATCCAAAGCCCTAAGTTAATGGGAGCTGGTTCTTTAACCTCAACAAATTTTGGATCAGGCACACAATGACATTACTCAAATAAGTAAGGATTAGGTTCAAGTTCTTCAGGTGCCTAAGTACTTCTGTGAACATGAGCAAATAAGTAATGAAACATCAGGGTCTTAAATGTTCATACATGCATCACTCAAAAAAGGCAAATTTCATTGAGGCGTGGAGCTCAGTGAAAGGCCTAAAGTGAATTTGGTGCCCTCTGACAGAGTTAAGCAGAGGCATGAAAGGAAGGGCAAGTGAGCCCTGGAAATGTCTCTTCTAGACATGAAAATAACCTGGGAGCAATTCACCAAGTAAAGCTTTAGGCTGCTATAGTGTCCAGATGGGAGGCTTGTGCTGTAGTTCTACAACATTACATTTAGTGAGAGGCAGGGGAACAGATTTCATATTGTAATCTTCATATGACTGCAATAGCATAAAGTCTTGTTATTCTTTATACAAATGAAACCAATTATACCCTAAGGGATAGTAGGTCAGGGTAGGAATAAAAAATGTAAGACGTGCACAGACCAGATACAAACTGTAGCACAAATATTGCTTGTAGTTTTTCTCCTATTAAAGAAGGTTTAGTTTTAAGCTGCTACTGAACTGTACATGCTGAAAGATTTTTTTTCCTCCAAGGAGAAGTCTAGAAAGCAAACTTATTAATTAAAGTAGATGTCTGCTTCTTTCAGTCTTCATGGCATTTTTAGGAGTCTGATATCAAAGTGTTCTGAATAAGATACAATTATCATAATATGAATTTTCCAGGAAAAATATGCTTATACATTTCACTGTAATTGCAATCTCACCCAGATGTTGACTATATATGTATATTTACTGATATTGTCTATAAAAAAAAATACTGTATCATGAAAACTTTTCATAAAGTAGTAATATAAAATGCTTGCTGCTACATTAAACAATATTATATAAACAGCAAGAATTTGATATAGCTAATTTGGCTGCTATAATCCATATCTATAATGCAGTAAATTCTGATATAAACCCCCCTTCTGTGGCATGTATCTCTTGTAAAATGCAAGATTTTTGATTTCACAAGCTAGGCCTATGAAAGGATGATCAACTTTCAAAACTTCATTGGAGAAAAATTTAGTTTCATTAGGCTGGTAACACCAAAATTAGCTTTGATTTCCACCTTTTGAATGGACCTTTCATCCAAAGCTCACACATGAGAATTTTCATGGATGTTTAATAGCAATAACAGCAATAGTATGTTTAAAAGAACAGCATGAACTTTCATGTAACCATTATTTAAATTACTGTTTAACTTACTCCATGCATTGTGCACTAGCACTCTTGAAAGTAACAGCCCCTACAGTTTAGATATGCTTTTAAACCTGCCAAACACTGTCAGTGAAACAAAGAAGCAGTTCAAGAAGTCATTAATTCTAAGGCACACAGCAAACTGTTATTTTAATTAGAATGAATGCTAAATACTAATGTCCTGCTACTCTTTACTTGTATGAGAAAACCTATTCAAAGACTAGTAATTCATATATATATATATATAT
>NW_017728992.1:75700828-75701169 GCF_001723915.1 Gavialis gangeticus | reverse complement strand
ATATATATATAAAAAAAATCAACATTTAAAAGTTTTTCAGGTTCCTGCTTACAAACCAGAATTATTCAACTAAATTTAAAGAAAAGAAATAATATTTTAAAAAATGCAAACCAACAATAATCTGACCATTAGGATTAGAGAGTATCATGCACCTGATAGGTCTTTTCAGACCAACCCGGCTGCCTTTTATAACCAGGTCACACAATCCTTGGACGTGGGTGTTGCGGTGGATGTAGTCTTTCTGGACTTTAGGACAGCCTTTGTCACTGTCTCTCACCCCATTCTTGTTAAAAAATTAGGTGACTGTGGTGTTGATGCCTACACAGTCATATGGGTCACAA
>NW_017728992.1:75682666-75695828 GCF_001723915.1 Gavialis gangeticus | reverse complement strand
AATTAGGTGACTGTGGTGTTGATGCCTACACAGTCATATGGGTGGCAAATTGGCCAGAGGGCCACACCCAGGGAGTGGTGGTGGATGGGTCATTTTCGACCTGGAGGGATGTGGGCAGTGGAGTCCCCCAGGGCTTGGTCCTCGGGCCTGTACTGTTCAGCATCTTTATCAGCAACTTGAACGAGAGGGTGAAAAGCACCTTGTTCAAATTCATGGATGACAGTAAAATGTGGGGAGAGGTGGGCATGATAGAAGGGAGGGACAGGCTACAACTAGATCTGGACAGGTTACAGAGGTAGGCAGATGAGACTAGGATGGGATTCAATACTGACAAGTGCAGGGTGCTTCACCTAGGGAGAAAGAATCAGCAGCATATCTATAGGCTGGGGATCTCCCTTCTCGTCAGTACAGAGGCAGAAAGAGATCTTGGAGTCAGTATTGATTCCAAGATGAACATGAGCTGCCAATGTGAGAACACGGTCAGTAAGGCTAACTGCACCTTGTCATGCATCCAGATACATGATAAGCAGGTCCAAGAAGGTGATCCTCCCTCTCTATGTGACATTGGTCAGGCTGCAGTTGGCGTACTGTGTCCTGTTCTGGGCGCCGCACTTCAGGAGGTCTGCTCCATGCCCCAGGGGTCACTGAACTAGGGTCACCTCACCTCTTCTAGCACAACAGAACTTTATACAATATGGATAAAGATGGGTAGATTAGGTGTTGAAGAGAAAAGGTCTAGGGGAAAGATTGTTTATATGTAAGACAGAGTTTTGTTAGGGGCAAATACAAGACTCTGAAATTAATTCCTACTGGAAACCAGGGAGATCAGCATCCTCAACAGCTTCCACTGCAAGTGCACACATTTTTTCAGTCTTACTTTCTCTAACATAAATATATATAAAACTGAGCAAGGAACACTTTTTCTTAACCTGTACAACTTATCTAGATTACAAAAAAAACTTCCCATTCTGCATCAAGATGAAACCAAGGCCTTACCCAAGGATTTTTTCTTCTGCTCCCATCCCTATTCCCTACCTTCCCCAAAATGGAGACAATGTCCCTAGGATAGCTGGTAGTTAAGTGATTAATCCTCTAGGGTGGAGAAAACCAGGGCAAGCTCCGATTCTACCTTATTCAGACAAGGGACTTGAACCTGATTATCACATATTCTAGATGAGCTTTCAGACCACCAGGATCACCAATTTCATTCTAGACTTTTCCCACGCCAGATCAGACTTCCCTTTACAGCCAAACAAAGTAATCTAGTCCATTCAACTGTTTCAGTTTCAGATTCTCATTGTAATTAGCATTTTCTGATGAGGAACCACATTGTTGGAGAAACTCTAAACATGCAGCATTCTGTATACCTGTGTCTTCAGCAAGCGAGAGGAGCTATTCTGTCCTAAGCAGGTGGAGTCCCTCTGCCAGCACCAATTTGGATACATCTTACTCCTACTGCACTTCTGGCCCAGTCTACTGGCTGTTCAATAGGGATCATGGAGCTCTGGCCTTGTCTACCTCCATAAGTGCCTTCTTTAGGATTCTGATGAAACTCAGGGAAGTAGGGGTGGATAAATGTAACCCTAGGATGTATTTCTGCCTGATACTTATTTTGGCTGAGCCAAATGAGTAGGAGAATGAAAACAAAGACATTTACACCTTTTCTGTAAAGTACAGTGTGTGAAGGCCAAACATAGTAAAGCAGAGTGTGTGAAGGTCAAGCAGAGCCTAGCACAGGCCCAGGAATAATAGCCTGGTAGAGTTAGAAAATGATACAGTGAAAAAAGTTTCCCAGTAAAACCTAGCAACAGACAAATAATTACAGGTGTGAAAATTAGAGGCAGTAATAGTCACAAATAATTCTAAACCACTTTCAAAATATTCAGAAGCTAAGCTTCTATAGTAGAGAAGAAGAGAGACCTTACAGGTGACACCATTTATAAAATCATTGAAAAATTAATTCAGGCCTGCTTTGAGAGCGATAGGTTATTCATTGCATTGCATGAAGGGTTAGTTAGTGTCTTATAAAAGATATACCATTTTAACTTATCTTCAAAATGTACATTAAAACTGGAGCCACATGCCGCACTTAGCGGTCTTTACCCTCTAACAAAATAAATGGTGACAGACGGAACCAAAGGCATGGAAAGAATATCCTTCTTATTGATCAAATTTTAATAGAAAACTTTCATGTACAGATCTAAAACAAACAATATCTTTCTGAACTTCATTAAATGGAATGCTCCATTTACTTAAAAAATTAGGCAATAAAATGAAAACTATAACTCAGATTATTAATAAAGGTAACATTACAAATCAGTCAGAAATGCATAATATAATTAAAAAAGAGAAAGGGTAGGCTATTTTTCCCTTTATTTTTCCTGTTAAATTAAAGCATATAATTTAGACTTGTTTTTAAAAATGTATGTGTTCTTATCAGCATCCTGTACGTAAATCTGGAAAGTTAAAAACAAATTCACCAAGGGTTGGGCCCAGTTAGTATTTAGAGTTAATTGGATATTCATCAATATAACATGCTTTTATCAGAAAATGTCAGTTCAGGCAAACCTAAATGTTTCACTGATATATACCTGTTAAGACAAAGTTTCAAGAAAACGCAGGCAAATTCTCTTCCCTTTTTTCCTTTTTTTCTCTTTTGCCAGTTTTGCTTGGTTAGAGGCAATCCTAGGGTACCCAGGGTCTCTGTCTCCAGGATACTTCTGCCACAGAGGTCTCATTGAGCTGAAAGTCAAGACTAGAGTTTCAAAACACCCAGGCTCCTTACTCCAGTCAGGAAACCGTAAGGACTCTCGGTGACTAGGTTCCTTGAAGAACATGGAGCGTGATAGTGTCAGTCACATCAGATCAATCTGGAAGCTCCTATTTCCTTACTCCAAAGGGCAGGGAATCTAGTGGCTATGGTGGCTTGACTTCCAAACTCCACTTCTGTTTCAGTCACTTACAGAGAGTTCAGAGTTTGGCAACCATATCTGAGTCGCAAGTCTCACACCTTGAGCTTTCAGTCTCAAGTTCTTTTCAGAACTGAACATTTCATTTATTTCAAACTGATTTTTTTTCTCAGATTTTTCTTTCCACAGGATAATTTTGAAAGAGAACATATTTGGAACTGGAGGTATCAGTCAGCTCTAATCATATTGTTTATTACTGTATCTACCTGAATACAAGACAACCCTGAAGATGACCCCCCAATAATTAAATTATACAAATGGAAAAGTTATATATTTATTATAATTTTCCACATACGGAATCTAATTATTGGAGGGTAATCTTAAATTTGCCCCCTCCCCCACTATTACTGCAAGTGATGGAGGGAGAGGTGATGGGTGGGGGGCAGCAATGGTGCAGGCAGTGGGGGAGGCAGTAGGGAGGAATGTGGTAGGACAGGTGAAGTCTCTTTCCAAAGTCTCCCCCCACCCTGCTTCTACAAGGCTGGGCTGGAGCAGCATGCTGCTGCTATGGATCCAGCCTGGAGGTCTGCTCCATGCCCCAGGCTGCAGCAGAGACAGAGTCTGCCAGTGGGGTGCAAAGATAAGGAGGATTGTGTCAGAGAGAGAGGGAGAAGCAGAATGGTGGGGGGGAAATCTGAGTATGTAGGGGAGGAGTGGTAGGGCACGCAGAGGCAGGGCAAGCTGCAGCCCCAGCCCCAGCCTCAAGCCCAGGTTGGGGCTGGAGCTGGAGCTGCAGAAGCTGCCTACTCCCCACTTCACCCCTCCTGCTTGGTGCTCGATTGTAAAGTGAGGGGCTTTTTCCCCACCCATTTAACATGGGACAGGGGAGAAACCTTGTCTTTTAATTGAGGAACTACTGTATATATCAAATAGTAACAGCCAATTAGCCTTTTATAAGCAACAACCTTCTTGATTTTAGGGATCCAAGTTTTAATTGGCTCAAATGGGTGAAAACATCTTGCAAGCATACTCTTAAGAGGATTTTGGTACTTTACAGTTTTTTCAGGTCAATAATTACTGGTATTTTCATGGAAGAGTCTGACTAAAGATCTACCAAAGATAGACACTCAAATCCACCCTCTGTAAATGTGAGGTTTCAGCAGTCAGATCTTTACCTACTCTTACAGGTTTGGTTCTGCATTTGCAACTGGAAGGGACCTATTTTCTAGTTCCCATTTTCTGGTACTCATCTCTCACAATCAAAATATTTTGGATTAACATCTGGAACGAGTAGCTCATAAGAGTTCAGTAGGGTGAAATTTGTAGTCATTCCCTCAGTCTGAGTTTTTGTAATAAAAATCTCAGTCTAAAGTGAATCCACATGCAGAATCACATATACACTCAAGAGCCTGAGGGCCTTGTTACATGGTAATTTTGGGTGGCTCCTGGAGCTCTTAACTTCTGGACTGTCCACACATTAACACCTAGAACTGGTTTTAAGCATTTGTTAGATGGCTCAATTATGCCACTCCACCATGGGATTATCTCTGATCTTTGCTACCCATCTCATGTTACACTAAGGTGTGGCCATGCTAGGTGGCCATGCTAGTCTCCCCCAGTGGGTGGGACCAGGCCCACTGCCCCACTCCTGGCCCTCCACAGCACGCTGCTCACTTTTCCCACACCTGCCCCCTGCTTACTCGTGGTTGGCTATGCTGTCTATTCTAGGGGAGCATGTAGAAAAGGGTTAAACTGCCTGCCCAGCTGCTGCCACTGCTACTGGTACTGCTTTCTGAGCCAGAAGAGCAACAGCCTGGCAGCAGTGGGGACTGGTGAAGCAGATAGCAGGGGGATCCATAAGTAATGCCTTGAGGAAGTGGGGGTGGATGTAGGGTGGGGGGAGGGGACTGGCCTCCACGCTAGTCCTGCCTAACACCACAAAGGCCAGTGAAGCATTATATAAAAAATTCTATTTTTCTCAGAACTTGAAAACAAATTGAAGTTCAATTTAATCATACATTCAAAATGAAGTTTTGAGCCAAGTCTTCATCTATCTGAGCTCCTTGATTAAAATATTGTTCATTTTAATCATTTTGTTCTTTCTTTTAGATTACCATATAAAAAGGTTATATTAGATGACAAAATAAAATTATAGTAAGATACAAATATATAAAATTAAATCATTTAGAAGTCTTACCATTAACTCATTATGTTGTGCATTGTGTTTATAAGTGGTTTTAATTCATCAAACAGCAGATGTGCCAGCAGTATTATAGTACCTGCAAACCCATCCACAGCACAAAGACACCTGGACTCCACCTGAGGGCTTCAGCCTCACTCTGGACGTGTATATAAAATGTTTGTACCTCCACGCCCACTCTGAGATAGCCAAATTAAAAAAAAAATGCTTTCTTTACAACTTCAGTCCTGCAGAATGGAGAACCATACTCCACCTTAAAAACAATAATCAGACAATAGGCTGATAAAGGGGGTACCGCTTTTGTCATGAACAACACAGCGTATACAGGAAGCCAAAAGACAACTTGCTAACACCGATTTTTACAAACTCCTGACTGGGAACCCCATGGCATAATGCTGGTAGGAACTAAATAAAATATTCAAGATGTTGCTTCTGGAAATGTAGGAGAGGATTAATGCTTCTATCTCCTGGAAGCCCAGGGCAGGCAACTTGTACTTCTTATCCAAGATACACATACCTGGCAGGACAATCCATTGTTTCTGGCATTGACACCATCATGGAGGGATGTTTCTGGCTGTATTGATTCTATCTTATTCCCACATGCCATGAAAGCTGCCAGTTATTTGAAATGTACCACAGATTTCCATCAACCTAGCTTTGAGTTTCCATCACATTAGCTGCTACGGATATCACATTTCTGTATACCAACATCCTCCAGGAGGACAGATTACAAGCCATAAAGAACATTATCTCTGATGCAGTCACTACTTCTATTTCTACTGGACTTTCCTGTTTTGTCCTCATACACAGCTATTTCAAATTTGGGACTCCCTGTACCTACAAATTAATGATACTGACCTGGGCACACAGGTGGCTCTGCAATATATTCATGACAGACCTTGAAGTACAACTCCTCTGCAGCTGCCCTTTTATTCCCTGATATACCTAAGGTACCTTGATGACATTTTCATCATATGGGCACATAGGAGGGAACCTCTAGAGAAGTTCCACCAGGACGCTAAAAACCTTCATCAAATGGAATCCTGGACAAGCATAATTCATTCCTTGGTCACCACCGTGAATGTTTGTAATGGTCATATCACCAACACATTGTATTGGAAATAAACTGACCCCTATGGCTGCCTCTATACTTGCAGCTCTCATCCTAACTACATCACTAGATTCATAATCTAATCTCCAGCCAAACCTTACATTACAACTTTATCTGCTTTGATCCCACTCACCAGGATGCACACCTTACAAACGTAGAGCAGGGATTCCTCTACTTACAATACAATCCTAAAGTTGTAGCCACTGAAACCAGAGACAGAAACAGACCCCACTCCAACTTACAAGACAAATCCCAAGACAAGGACAGAAGAATCCCTTTGCCTGTCACCTACAATCCTCAGTTTGTATATCTTCAAAACATCATTGATGACCTCCAAACTCTCTTATCTTAAGGTAGCCACAGGGGACAGACCTATCCTGGTTTACAGACAACTCTACAACCTCAAACAATGTCTCTTCAGCAACAGACTGCAACTAACTCCTATTTTCATCAAGGCAACTTGTTCAGGACATAAATACCCTCTGTATTCTCTTAACACGGACCATATCATCACTGAATGAAATAATATAGATTACAACATCCATGGTTCATTCTCCTGCTCCTCTACCTACATCATATATGCCATCACCTGCTTACAATCTCTCTGAGGAACTTTAACTGGGGTGTGCCAATACTTCTGCTGGAAGCAAAGCTGGAGATTACTGGCTAGGGGGTCTTGCTGTCCACTTAAGGTCAGACTGGTTGCTATATTTTGGGTTAGGAAGAAATTTTACCCCATGGTCAGATTGGTATGGACTGTGGGGGAGGAGGGGGAGTTGCCTTCCTCTATAGTGGGGTCATGACCCTCTACTTAGGATATCAAGCAGCCCCAGCAAAGCCTGCCAAGCGGCCAGCTCCTGCAGGCTCAACTGTAGCTACTGCCCCTGCTCCCCCTAAGACAAAACACAAAGTGTTTGTCGTGGGAGACTCCAGCCTGAGGGGGATTGAGGGGGCAATCTGCTGCCCCAACTCCTTGGCCTGGGAAGTCTGCTGCTTCCTGGCAGCCCATATCTGAGATATTGCCGAAAAGATCCCTAAGCTCCTTCAGCACACTGGGATTGCTCTGAGCCATGTCATTTGTGCCTACCACCTTATGCTCCTTATCTATGTGGGCACAAATGACATGGCTGTGAGCAATCCCAGCCAGGCCATGAAGTGCTACAGGGATTTGGGAGTGGGCTTAAGGGATTGGGGGTGCAGGTGGTGTTTCCCTCAATCCTCCCAGTTTCAGGCTACAGGCTGAGGAGGATCAAAGTAGTGAACAAAAGTGTCATCGGGTTCTGGTGTCATCGGGAAGGCTTTGGCTTCCATGACCACAGTCCTCTCTTTGGTGAGAGAGGCACTGAGCTGCTGGGAAGGGACAGCCTCCACTTCTCTCCACTGGGGAGGAGGCTCTTCTCAGCCAGACTGGCTGAACTGCTCCACCAGGCTTTAAATTAAGCCCACTGGGGGATGGGGGGACTACTGCCACTGCTGGCCAATTGAGCAACCCTTGCAAAGTAAGCAGGCCAAGGCACTTAAGGGAGCCCACCCCTGCCCCAGCCCTGGAATGATCTTCAGGCAAGGCAAGGGCCCCCAAAGGGACACTTGAGTGCCTGTACACAAATGCCAGGAGCTTGGGGAATAAACAAGAAGAACTTGTCCTCCTGTTTAACACAAATAATTATGATGTCATAGGGATAATGGAGACCTGGTGCGACTCCACCCATGACTGGACTATGGGTATAGATGGCTATACCCTGTACAGGAGAGATCAAGTAGATAAAAGGGGCGGGGGTGTAGCTCTCTATGTCAAGGAAAGCTATGCGTGCCTGCAAGCTGACACTGGTGTCCAGGGTGGATGACTGGAGACCCTCTGAATTGAAGTCTGTGGGGAACACAGCACAGTGGACACAATGCTAGGAGTCTACTACAGACCTTCTACCAAGAATCAAGAGATTGACCAGGAGTTCACCAGGGAATTGGCTGAGGCTGCCTGCTCCTGGTGAATGGTCGTCATGGGAGACTTCAACTACTCAGACATCCTGTGGGAAGAGCACTCAGCCAAATCTGAGGGGTTGCAAAGTTTTCTCTCGTGCGTGGATCAGCTCTATCTGACACAAGAAGTCTACAGACCAATGAGAGGTAAAGCGCTGCTTGACCTGGTACTGGCAACCAGGGGTGACCTAATCGGTGACCTAATGGTTGAAGGGAAGCTGGGTGACAGCGGCCATCTGCCATAAAGATGGCAAGTCTATCAGCAGTACACTAAGTCCTCGACTTCAGGAAAGCTGACTTTGACAAGCTCAGGAGGCTTGTCAGTGAGGCCCTAAAGGACCACAACCCAAAGGGGAGGGGACTTCAGGATGAGTGGTTGCTCCTCAAGGGAGTGATCCTGGATGCACAAGCTAAGTCTATTCCATCTCAGAGGAAAGGCAGCAAAAGGGCACAGCAGCCCCTTGACTCTCCAGGGAACTAGTGGACCTCCTGCATCTAAAAAGAAAGACCTACAAAGGATGGAGGACTGGATCCACCTCCAAGGAGAAATACTCTCCACTGGTCCGGACCTGCAGGAAGTGAACCAGGAAAGTCAAGGCTGTGATGGAACTCCAACTAGCTACAAGTATCAAGGACAATAAAAAGTCCTTTTTTAGATATGTGGGGAGCCAGAGAAAAAGCAAGGGCAGCATTGGACCCCTGCTAAACCAGATGGGACAACTGACAACCAACGACCAGGAAAAAGCCAACTTGCTAAATGGATACTTCGCATTGTTTTTTCACTAGTCCCTTGGGACGCCCCTGCCCATTACGGGACGGGGGGCCCGGGTGAGGGAGATTCCTTGCCCTCCATCTATGCTGACCTTGTGGAGGAACACCTTGAGAGTCTGCATACCTTCAAGTCAGCCGGCCCTGACAGTTTACACCCCAGGGTACTCAAAGAGCTGGCTAGCATCATAGCTCAGCCCCTGGCATGGATCTTCAAGAACTCCTGGTGCTCTGGTGCCTGAAGATTGGAAAATAGCCAGTGTGGTGCCCATTTTCAAGAAAGGGAGGAAAGTGGATTCAGCAAACTACAGGCCCATCAGTCTGACCTCTATCCTGGGGAAGGTCTTAGAAAAGATTATCAAAGAGGCCATTCTTAGCAGACTGGCTGATGTTGTAATATTGTGAGGGAAAGCTAGCATGGGTTTGTTGTGGGTAGATCTTGTGTGACCCATCTTATTTCCTTTTACAACCAGGCGACCTATCACCTGGACAGGGGAGAAGAGATTGATGTCATATATCTTGACTTCAAAAAAGCCTTCGACCTGGTATCCCATCATCACCTTTTAGCAAAACTGGCTAACTGTGGCCTCAGCCTCACCACAATCCACTGGCTGGGGAATTGGCTCAGTAGTTGGACCCAGAGGGTGGTGGTTGACAGAAGTCAATCATCATGGTGTGCTGTGACCAGCGGGGTCCCCCAAGGCTCTTGGGTCTTTGGGCCTATACTATTCAACATCTTCATTAATGATGTGGACATTGGTATCAGAAGCAGACTGGCCTAGTTCGTCAATGACACCAAACTCTGGGGTAAAGAGTCCACATCTGAGGAGAGGAGGGTGATCCAGGCTGACCTTGACAGGCTCAGGAAAAGGGCAGATGAGAACCTGATGGTGTTTAACACTGAAAAATGCAAGGTTCTCCACCTTGGGAAGAAAAACCTGCAGCATGCTTATAGGCTTTGCAGTGCTATGCGGGCTAGCACTACGGACAAAAAGGACTTGGGGGTCATGATAAACCACAAGGTGAACATGAGCCAACAATGTGAGGCTGCAGCTAGTAAAGTGAGCAAAACACTGGCTTCCATCCATAGATGCTTCTCAAGCAAATTCCAGGATGTCATTCTCCCCTTGTACTCAACCTTGGTGAGGCTGCAGCTGGAGTACTGCATCCAGTTTTGGGCTTCACAATTCAAAAATGATGTGGAGAAGCTTGAGAAGGTGCAGAGGAGAGCCACATGCATGATCAGAGGTCAGGAAAACAGACCTTATGATGAGAGGCTGAGAGCCATAGGACTTCAGCCTGTAAAAACGCAGGCTCAGGGGTGATATGGTGGCCACCTATAAGTTTATCGGGGTGCTCACCAGGATCTGGGGGAACATCTGTTCACCAGAGTGCCCCAAGGGATGACAAGGTCCAATGGTCACAAACTCCTCCATGGCCGTTTCAGGCTGGACATAATGAAGAACTTCTTTACTGTCTGAGCCCCTAAGGTTTGGAATAGACTGCTGCTGGAGGTGGTTCAAGCACCTACTTTGAACACCTTTAAGATACATTTGCATGTTTATCTTGCTGGGATCCTATGATCCCTGCTGACTTCCTGCCCCTGGGACAGGGGGCTGGACTCGATGATCTTCTGAGGTCCCTTCCAGCCTTAATGTCTGAGTCTGTATATTGGAAACATTTAATAGAAATATGACATTGGATGCCATGGTTCCCTTGCTTTACCTGTGGCAGGTTAGGGTGTTAGGTCTGTTGTGTCAGGGTTGATGGAAGTCTTATTCAGAGTTTAGATTATGGTTTGTATGGGATGGTTTGGGCAGGGACGATCCTGCCTCAGGTGGGCGGTTGGACTAGATGATGCCCTGGAGGTCCCTTCCAGCCCTACTTCTCTATGACTATTCTGTCAACCTTGTACAAATGGGGCAATCTCTACATAAAAGAATGAATAAATACCAGTTTGACATCAATTCTATAAAGACATAAGCCTGTGGCAAAACAAAAATTCCATTTCTGACCTCTGAGTAGCTGTTTTCAGACAACAAAACTTTAAAAACCATCTCAAGTGGGAAAGTCCAGAAAAGGATATCATCCACAGACTGGATTATGTTAAGTATAGTCTAATAGGGGCTATTTAAGGGATTCTTATCCTAGTATCCTTAGGGATTCTTATCCTGTTGCCTGGATTAGCTGTTATAATTTCTGTGTCCCTCAATGGGCTAATTGCTTTACTTTTCTCTCTTCTACCCACATTGCCTCTTCCAGTAGTGCCTCCTCCTTTTTCTTCCCCCTTCCATATCCTTTGTATGCTAACCACTGCTTTCTGTTCAGAAGCTCTGTTTTCTGCAGTTTCTTCTCAGCATCTGATGAAGCAAGCTGCTGCTTACAAAAGCTTATGCATCTCTGATTTAGTTCATCTATAAGTGTGAGCTATGTGAACCTGTTGAATCTGCAAGTGTGAATCTTCAGGTACTTTCTGTTGAATCTGTTATTGCCAATGAGTGTATACTTTTAAGTTTACAATACAGTATATTCTCTTCATGCCAGTCTCGCAGAACTGCTTCCCTTAATTGCTGCTGAAGTCATATATTTATGAATGCCTTGGACAAACAAAGCAACCAGATGCAAATATACCCTGCCTTCATACTGCAATCTAGTCTGTAGAAAAATCATTATGGGCAGAATTCTATTTTACCTAATATACGACTAAAGTGCAGCTTGAAACTAATTCTGAGTTACTCAAATATTGGGTAGAAGCAATTCCATTATCCCCTCTGGGTACGTAAGTGTCCTCGCAAGTGCCCCATAAAATAAGAAGACATACAAAAAACTAGAACTCTTGATTCCAAAATGACACCTTTGGAACCAAGAGTTCTATTTTTTTGTATGTCTTCTTGTTGCAGACCAACATGGCTACCAAGGACACTCCATAAAATAAGGAGACATTTTCATGTCTCCAGAGCATAATTTTATTCCCGTGAAGGGGTCACTTCCATGCTCAGAGCAGGTAATAGAATTTCTCACACCCAATAGTCAGGAAAAAAATCAGAGTTAGTCATAAGCTGCACTTTGGTCATCCATTCTGATCTTGATGAGAGCTTCTACACATACATAGTTGTCTACACATCCATAGTTACTGCATATTAAGTTTAGTACCTGTAACTGGTGCTACTGTATGGTAGCCCTGGTGCATGCCTTTTTAGTGATGCTACTGTGCAGTAGAATATTTCTACAATGTATTAGTATGGCTTTTGCCATGACGTGCTAATGTGCAGTAGAATTAGTGTGCTGCGAATTTAATGTCTATTGTAGATATGTCCAGTGTCTCAGCCTTTCAAGCTTAATTCCAGTGTAAATTTCCATTTTTGTATTTATTTAACTGCTATTTAACATAAACCTATAATTGCACTTTGTGTTTTTCCCATTAAATCAATTACTGCTTTATTCGACAAGTAACTTTCCACACATTTTAGCTTGGGATGGTGGTTGAGATGGAATACATTGTTTTCTATTTGTATGAATTAATACATGAAGTAACAGTATTATAAAGCTGAAATCACACTGGAGATGTTAGCATGATTTTTTTTTTTTTTTTTTTACAGCTATAGTAAATGAAAGGGAGCATTTGCTCCTCAGTGACCACATCTACACATGCAGCAGACTGTGTAGTTCTTACTGTGCAGCCATTTGGTACTTGCATAAGCAAGTGCCAAGTGACTGCAGCAACTGTCATTACTGCACAGCCCGGTCACCGTATGGTTATTTTTAGATGCTACTGCGCAGTAGTGTCACCATCATGGTTTGTGCCCAGCGATGCTATGGCACAGTAGCTCATTGCTACTGCAGCATAGTGTCTTGTGTAGATGCACCCAGTGAAACTAGCATGATCAAGAAGAGTTTTCCCCAAGATCTGGCTGCATTCCAGAGTAAGTAGAACTTTTCTCCTGAGAGATGGTCAAAAGTGTTTCTATGGTTTTCATACAATGAAGCAGATAGACTTAGAATATATCTAATCTACCCATCTAATCTCCCCTTCCTAAAATACAGGCTGATAATGTAAACTGTCTGATCTGAATAATAAGGCCCTTCCAGTTTTGAGTACATGATTTGAAGAGTTACCTTGAAGTTTAGGGGTATGGTAAGCCTGCATAAAACAGGATATATGCCCCTTTGTTGTCACTGCAAATAATCAGTTGCAGC
>NW_017728992.1:75665300-75677666 GCF_001723915.1 Gavialis gangeticus | reverse complement strand
TGCAACTATGAAATATAAAAAGGTTATTAAATTACAAAAAAAAGTTTTTCAACCATGCATGGCAGCTGGGGAATATTAAACATTCCTATATGTGAGTACTTCACAGTCTTTAAAAACAAAATAAGAATCATGGATAGAGGACAAAAGAGGACTTAGTGGTGAACCTTAAAAACCAATGAATGGACGGACATCACACAATATGCTAGAAATGATGAAAGTATTCTACCAGTAGACCACTTCAGAGATATCATTAAAGAACAGTTTGAATAAAGCTGGGGAATCATTTACGTATTATGCATATGAGCAAACAAAGAAGACGACCTTGACACTTAACTTAATTTTGGCAGACATTATCCAAGCTCCAAACCGGAGGAAACTGCATGTGAAGATGGACTGGCTTAATTATCAAACTGTTGACCTCAATGATATGAAGCCTAAGAAAGCCAGTATCTAGATCTACAGAGAAAAGCCTCTCAGTTGCTTAGATATTTTACAGACTCCACAGAAAAATACATTTTCTATTCAAAGAATGAATGATTAATTTGTCCCAAACTGGGATTTCAATACTTGAATCTTTTCACTGTAAGTGCTCAAACCAAATGTACAAAAAAAAAAATCTCTAGAGAACCATTCTGTTCACAACACAGTGAAAGTAATAATCTAATACTATCCAGAACAAGCCTCTTCCCCTAACCTTGAAATAGTCTGCTTTGCACCTACCATCCACCATCCTGAGGGTTATGATTCAATGAAATGTATATATTATTCTTTAGTGGCTTGAAAATTGAAGATGAGACACATCTGGGTTTGTGATTAATACTGATGTGGTCATAGAACAATCTTACAATGTCAGATACATTAATATGATGTTAGAACTCAGAAACCATCAGAGCATTCTTTAATACTCTGCAGCAAATACCCTGCTGTCAACATAGTAACCTCAAGCTAACCATTCTACCATTCAAACAGGTTGACCATTCCAAAACGAGCACATAATTCTTCCAGGAATAATGAAAAGTCAGAAAACATTTAATTTATCCCAAATATCATCTGAATTAGTTATGGAATCTCTCACTGGTATTGAGGGATATTGGCAGTAAAAATAAATGCTTCCTGCAAATGTACTGCAAAATGGAAAATGAAGACATGCCACCCATGGACTAGTGGGTCGGAAGATGCATAAGAATTACTAATGATATGTCAACTTTTCAACAGGCAATTATTAATCAAGTTGGTCAAGAAATCAATCTAAAGATAAAATATGGAGATAGTTATTAAAGGCATAAGAATGACACAAATTATATAATGGGGCAAATATCAGGATTAAATATTTTTGTAAGGAGTTAAAAATAAGAAACCACTTCGGTTGCCCATATTTTATAATTAATCTTGACTAAAAGTGAAAGCTACTCATCTTTGAAAGGTTGACATAGAAATTTGCCTTCAGCTTTTGGAAGCTATGAGTACAACAGGCCAGAGAATTTTCCATTTTGAAGCGTTTTCATTTTCATTTTTCTTTTAAATAAACCTTTTGAACATTTAACAGAATTTTGTGTTCCTCTAAAGTTTAGTGGTTAGGGCACAAATCTGGATGAAAGATTAAAATGCCAGAGTTTATTATCCTATACCAGGAGTTGTCAACCGGGGTATGCGTACCCCTGTGGGTACTTGGACTGAGCACCGCCACCTCCCAGGAGCAGGGCTGAGGGGAGCTAGGGCAGCAGTACACCTCTGCAGGATGGGGAAGCTTGCACATGGGAGCTGTGGCAGCCACACACCAGCCCAGTGAGGCTGCCCCATGGAGAGATACTGCTTGCACTACATCGCGCTACACTGTGACGTAGCGCAGGGGACTGGGAAGCAACCCAACTGGGCTGCCTCCAGCACCCAGTGTTATGTAGCCCCTTGCCGGATTTTGTGCTGGAGATGGGAAGTCAGCCCAGCTGGACAGACTTCCCATCCCCAGCCTATGGTCAAAACATTTCGACCAGTCTTGTTTTGTTTTGCGGCTGTTTTGACAGCCTTTGTTTCATTCTGATTTTGCTGTTTTGACTTCCAAATTAGTCAGAACAGTGTTGGAACAAAACAGCCGGCAAAATTTCACACAGTCCTACTGACTAACTTAGAATTCCCTTGATATTTTCAAGCTCTTTTCTGTAATAAATATGCAGTTCTGTACACTGACGTTCTATCCATATCTGGTGGGTAAGGCCATTTCACCATGTTAGTCCATTAAGGACCATAAGCTACCTGGGGAATTTAAACTTACATGTCAATGTTTTAAGTGCATTTCAGCATTACTATCAACCCCGCAAAAAATCAGAGGTCTGGATCCATCTCCCTCTCTTCCACACTCATCACTGCTTGCATTAAGGGAAAGTTTTCATAATGTTTATACAAAGGTTGATAAAACTGAAGAAGAAAAAGCAAGATGGCCATCAGAATTAAATTAGTATTTTCTTCTAAGCAGAAACAGACTTAAGTACTTAACATTTTCTGTCCATTAATAGATGTAAAACTAATGATCAGATTCTATTCCACCTATTACACAGATTAGTGGACTTGGGCACCTAAATACAATTCTGTTCCACCTTACCTGAACTGATAATGCAAAACATGAGTCGGTCCTCTGCCTCCTCATTGCTTTTTTGTGACTAAATCTTAATGATCAGATGATTGTGTCACAAAAAGTAGACACACTAATGGATTTCCAGGGACTTGACCAGGGTGGAATAGAGGCACTTGGCCTCAGGAGAATGTGTCAGCTGAACTGATATAACTCTTTCATCTATCCAATTCTGTGCTGGATTAATGGAACTAAAACAATGAAACTTCAAACTTGAATGAAACAAGATTGATGTTAAAATAGTTTATCTTCCACCAAAAACATGAGTGAACAGAATGAATGTTTTTTTAGATCAGCTGTAAAACACTATCATTTAAAAAATTATTTATCTGTTTATCGGTCTTCCATGTTTGTAGAGTCTATAGGAGGAGTTCTCATTTACATGAACTGCCAGTCTAACTATTTCATGCACATGTATTGTTACTTATAACAACTGAGCAATGAAAAGTACAGCAAATGTGAATCACAAGGAGCCAGGTAATGGGATTTTTTTGGAAACAGCTCTGATCAGACGTTATCAGATGAGTCAGTGTATACAAATAAAAGTGTACACATACTGTACTTGCCAGGTTCTATGAACATTTAGGAATACATTTAATTCATAAATGTCTGTAGTGCCTGGCAGATTTTTCCCATGAGTTCATGTTGCCGAGCAATGTTGAAATAACCAGTTACCGTTGCTCTCAGCCACTGTAACTTGCATGCCATTCACATCAAAATTACCTGCAGATGTAGTTCAAATACAAAATTTAAAAAAGCAAAAAATACACAAGTGATAAATTTAAGCACCTTCTTTCTCTTCACACTGCCAAACACACTCCTATGGTTGGACTCAGTTTAGACAACTCTGTGTAAATTCAGATTAGGGAATAACTAAAGAGACCATTCTATGTTTGCCAGCTGGATAATTGCAGTCTTAAGGGAAAATCAACATAAAACCAATGCAGAGGAAAATGTTATATTTCTATTAAGGAAGTGCACCTGTGAAATGTATTTGAAACACGATGATGAAACATTTTTCTCCCAGATTTTATTTGGGAACACAGTGCACCAAATACATGCCCTACCAACACCAAAGGATAAAGAACTCTCAATAGTTCCAGGACACAGAGGCCATTTGGCCATCTTTCTTCATTCTTCATCATTTACATCTGTCCAGTACAAAATGAGGGGCATTAATTGACAACTTAGGAGAATGCATATGCCTCATGGCCAAGACAGCATCACCTAAAGCAGTGAGGCCTGACCTATTTGGATAAGGGGTGTCATGTCCATCCACAGGCAGAATCCAGTGTTTGGACACAATATGGTGTGAAGTGCTGGCCTAACTAGGGCCCAATCAATCCATGTGGGAATTAGCCCTCCTGGTTCACAATCCTTCACAGCTGCTAGGGCCCTGGCAGGGCCATTTCCATGCAGCTACACTAGGACCCAGCTTGATCTAGCCACATGGGAGCAGGGCTTGATCCTTCTGAACGGGACTGGCCCAACCAGGGCCAATCCAGCCACAGGGTCTTGGAAATTTGGTGGCAGCATTGATCGTTACTGCTCCCCCACTGCCAAATTTCTGGACCCATCAGGAGACCCACAAACCAGATTACATGGCTCCATGGACCAGACATGGCACATAGGCCGCAAGCTGAGCATGCCTGTCCTAAAGTATTTCAGTGATGATGACAGAGCCAGGATATAGGATAATTTACCTATTTAACCAACAGGTAAAAACTTCTGAAGTAAAATACACACATATATGCATGCAAAATAAAAAAAGAATACACTTACATGGACAAATTAAAGGGGTGGGGTTCTTATTACTTGTATCATTATTCACCATTTTTATTCTATAAATTTTAATATTGTGTAGTAGGCACAGAAATAACTTTTTCAAAGATAGGATGGACAGAGTAGTAAAGCATTCATCTCTAATGAAAAATGTTCTGTCCTGGCATTTAAAAATTTCTTCAGATTAGCCACATGAAGAATGATTCACATTGAGCAGCTGGATTGGCCAGAGAAATGGCCTGTCGGCTATATGCATGCATGTGGTCTCACAAACCACCTAGACCTGTGCCAGGCAGACACCTTTCGTTCCCAGTACGGGCCTTCCATGCCTTTCAGTTAGGCCAGATGAATTGTGCAAGTCATAAAGCCAAACACCCTTTGCGCAGCATCAACACCTTATTGTAAAGTAGGAAGACAGGAATTTTGCCTAGCTAAAAAGGGTGGGAAAGATTTCTAGGGTCCTTCTCAGAGACAAAAATTTTGAATCCCCAGAGAAATCATAAACTGTATATACTTGCCAGTAAGTTATCTCCACTGATTCAGTCACCCAGGGCACCTACACACATGTCTAATGCCTGCTCTGACATGTGCTAATTAGCATGCATCAGAGCAGACTCAATTCACTGAGTCTTCTGGAGCATGCTAATTAGCATGCTCCAACTGCCTCAGCATCTCATGTATTCAGGGTCCCAGTACTTCAAAATGGCAGCAGGGGTGCTTTAACTAAAGCTCATTGCACAAGCTTTAGATAAAGTGCCCCCACCACCATTTTGCATCACAGGACACTAAATGCACGAGACACTGCAGACATGAGACACCTTATGAGAGCCACTTTAATTGCCCCCGCTTTCCTCCCCCAACTCTGGAGCACATGTAAAGATGTCCTCAGACTCACTGAATATTCATCGTGTTCTCAAAGTTTCAGTCTCAGAGTTTTACTCACGAAAAATTAAATCATGGATTGTGTGTTTTGGAACTGGAAACACACTCTCTTTAATATAGAAATGCAACCTTTTGCTGCAAAGACTTACTTTTTACAAGTGTCTGCCACAATCTGATTTCAGGAACAGGATTTATCAGAGCAATCAAATATAAATCTAACCAGGAGACATACTGGCACAGTGTCACGGCTGTCGTTGATCACTTTTTTATTTCTGTTTAGGCCTTTGGCTATCAGTACTGAGTTAATGTTGCTGCTGTATCTGTCTTGTATTATTTGGCATGTACCTCAGACTACAATTTAAATGTCTCATTTTAAGTGGAGCATTCATCTTTACTGTTAATTTTCACTTTTTCCTCAGGATATTTTATTAATTAAAATGGCAGATTGTTGTTCTGCCTATCCTTAGATTTTTTCATCCTGGCATACATAACCATATTATATATATTCTTCACAGTATCATTTAACAACTGCTATTGTTCTTGACAGACCCCCTCATTCCTGATTCAGAATTATCCAGTTTTGATGTAGGTTCTAATTTGCCCTTCACTAGAGCTATAGTAGATACTTATATTAAGTGACAAGTGAATTGCTCTCTTCCAAAACACAGGTATGAGAGAACCAACCCAGGAAGGTTAAAGAATCAACAGAAAAAAGAGAGACTTGATGTTGTTTTTTAAAGGAAAAAAAAATTTTTTTCAGTGAAAGTTTCTTCTGTTATGATAATTATTTGATAGTATTCTGTTTCAGAGAACATTACAGTCATGCAATTCTCCTTGAAATGCCCCAGCAGTTGCATTATGTTTTTTCTAGAAGTCTACACCTCGTGTAAGCTTTTGAAAGACTTTCATGTGTGACTCAGTCATATGATAATGTTTAACTGAACAGAATAAATATTCTGTTTTGCAGCCGGTCCCCTCAAAATCTATTATTAAAAACAAAGAATCCCGCACCCCCCACAACCAGGTAAGTTAACAGGTAAGGTAAGGTAGTCCACCCCCACTAAACCAGGTAAGGTAAGTGTAATTGCACCATCTAATACATCTGCAATTTCCAGATTGTTGCGCTAACTTAACCATATTACTATCACAAAATACTATAATTTTTCCTTTTAGTCAGATACTGTAGGGAGTATTTTAAAGGTGCATTGTTTAGCATGTCTTAAAAATTGTCATCTGATACATTTTATGAAAAAGTTACTTTTATCATTCCATGTTCTTCTGATAGTGTAATGATGTATTGATGTCACCCATTTTCCTCATTTAGCTTTTGTGTAATGAAGGGCACTGTGCAATCGCTTTGAACCTACAAGCAGGACTAAGCAAAGTCTATGTCATATGTAAGAGAATGTACTAAACTGTAAGCATTAGCAAGCCTTCTTAAGAGCTAGGCTACCAGAGTTTTGCACATAGACAGGTATATCTCAGGGCAGCTGACATACTAAAGCCACCCTCACACCTTTGAGTTCCCATCATGTTTTCTATGTGCCCATGCCGTGCAACTGGTAAACTTCAAGTTTGTTAGCTCTTCATGTCTAACATCTCTACATATTATATCAATTTCTGAACTGTTGAATTAGTGAAAAAAAATTAAAGGAATGTTTTTACCTTTTTTTTTTTTTAATGCTTTTGAGATTGAAACAGGAGGAGTGTTGAGTTCCCCGGAGGATATTTGTCTTCAAAAGACTTTCAAAGGTAAGAAGCACTCAATCTGGTAGGAGTTTTAAAGGGTTATGACAGAATTAATACAAGTAAATTATTTTTCCTTGATCATAGCTGTGCTGTAGATCAGACAAAAATCACGCATGGTACACAGGCAAAAAGAAATTAGTCTAGTAAGATGGTGGCTCGAATGTTATCCATTACTAGTAGGCCATGGACCTGCCAGTCCCCTCTCCCCCCAAAAATATCACCTGGCCCATCTCCTGTACCAACCTATTTACACCAGTTTTCCTACATGGGTCCCAACACCAGTGAATGGCTGCACATGCCACTCCCAATCCATGGCCACATGCCTTAAAGAGACTCGTGAACAACATAGACTGGGTGCAGTTAACATCTGTAGGCACCGTTACATAGCAGATAAAGAGCTTTGAATTTGTTATATCACACTATTAGTTAAGACCATGTATTCTTGTTTGTTAGTTTTTTAATATTTCTTCTTAAGGCTTTATATAACTTTATTCAAATATCGATAGATAAGAAGTGGCATCCACTATTTGGTAGACTGTTAACACAAACACATATTTTCTCCAAGAATTAATAGCTTAAAATAATTTATACAGCCTTCTTAGGTATATGCTAAATTTCTTTAAAGTTATGATCTTTTTACCCAATACTATTACTGTAGAGTGTAACCTTACTGAATGTGACTTTATTGATGAGGCTAGGTACTGTTCAGATGTGATATGTATACAACCAAAAAAAAAGACTTGGAACTGTGTCCCCTGATGACACTGCAGAGTAGCAGGGAAGTATTTCACTATTTAAGGCACTGCACTGCCTTAAATCAAACTCAAGCCTGGCTGTACTTGGCAGTAATGAATGTGGTTGTTAGAGTATCCCATGACAAACTGACCCTGTAGTAACCACTTACAAAGCATTCATGGTACAGGAATAAATTGGCTTTCATCCCAAAACAAAAAATGTTTTTCCTTCTTTATGCTGATCCGTGGGTTATGCAGAATTAGGTCCCCATTTCATCCTCAGGAAGTATTCTTACCAGATAATATTATAATGGGTAAACTATCAAGATGTATGAACTAATAGAAATTACTAGCTGAATTCTGCACAATTCTGCTGCTAAGACATCAAATGAAGGCATGGTTACTATTATTTCCTCCTATGGCTCTTATGGGGGTAGATTTGCTTTCACAACACCTATCCAATTAGACCATGGAGGCAAGACAGACAAGAAAACATCCAGGTTAAGTACAGAGGTTAAAAAAGCCTGAGGTAGAATAAATTCAATCTTTGCAGAGTTTTTTAAGTTGCATAGATTGGATCGATAACAACTGAACTGATGTTCAGTGTTCCAAAGGCCAAAGCAGGAAAAAGCCTGCCCATCATGCCAGAGACTGCCAAAATCTGCTGAAGCCAGATGATTGGCAGCCCATGCCTATTTTGGCTGCTGGACACATGTCCCTACCCACTGCTGTCAGCTGCCGGGAGAGGGAGAGCCAGCATACATTCTCTCTCCAGTCCTCCCCCCTCTCCAGCCACCAGTTCTCTGAGAGGCAGGGGGCAGGTGGGAAGAGACACACTCCCAGGCTGGCACCGCCCCCCCAGCAAGGGTCTGCACAATATGAGAAGGAGCCCCCTTGGGGTGGGGGAGCTTTCACCCCCATCCACAACCCAGCAAGCCAGCTGGGAAAGCCCCAGTCCTGCACCCTCACTTCCCATTGATTTATCTGAGAGGTGGTAGCTGAAGACCCCTCCCCCCAGTCCCAGCACCACCACCCCCAGCAGTGGTCTGCATGGGAGAAACCCTCACAGGGGGCCTTTCTCCCCACCCATAACTTAGCAAGTCAGGCTAGGAAAGCCCCAGCCCTACCACCTTGGCTGTGGGCAAGGAAAAAGCCACCCTCTCCACCACAGGGGCTCCATCTATGAAGACCCTGAGGTTGATGGGGTTGGCGCCAAACCAGGAAGGTCCCCTCTACCCTTTACTGCCTCTCAGAGATGTGGGCAGCTGGCAAGGATGGATTTAGAGCTGGGGCAATCCCAGCACAGCTTGCCAAGCTGTGAGTGGAGGAAAAGTCCATGCTGTGGGGGCTTATCCTTTTGTGCCATGCAGACCCCAGTTGGGGGGTGGGGGGGGCAGGCTGCCAGGCCAGCACATGCATTCCACTCCTCCAACTCTCAGAGAGATGGGCAGCTGGTGAAGGGATGGGGCTGGGGTGATCCAGCCCAGCTCACTAGGCTTTGAGGGGATGAAAATCCCTGTACTGTGCAGACCCAGGCTAGGGGGTCTGGGGATCCATTCCCCTGCTCCCCACCCATTCATCCTGACAGGCCCAGGCAGGAAGCAGGCTAGGGAGCAGCCTGCCTCAGCTTAATGATAGCTGGGGCAGGGCCAGATCTGCTCTCCAAGAGCAGACAGCACACCCTGAGGCTGAAAAGCATCCTGGGATTCTGGGGGACTGGGAGGTAACTTGTATCTGCAGGAGATCTGAGACAGAAGTTCCATAAACCAGTTTAACTTAAACAAGTTAAGTCTGATACTACATCCATCCAGGTTCATCTTAAACTTGGTTTGGCCATTTTGAAACTGGATTTTGCGCACTGAAATTCTATTACAGGTTTAAACCAGCTTCTCATCACTTAAACTAGTTTATGTGTAACTTCTGTCCCTAGCTCTAGGTAATGAATCACAGTGGGTGTATCTACACAAGATACAATAGACAGAGTAAACTAATTCTACTATGCATTAGCACATCATGGCAAAAGCTGTGCTAATATGCTAATGCACAGTAGAATTAGCATACTGTGCATTAGCATCACATAAAAGACATATGCTGGCACTATTGCGTGATAGCACTGATTACAGTGCATTAAGTCAGTACCTGTGATGCACCATAATTACGGAGTATTAATGTGGCCACTGGGGCTCAAATGTGGGCTAGGCATCAAGCTGATAGAAAGACTTAGGTAGTTCTTGCCTAAGCCTGGGAATAGGTATTCAGGTACCTAAGGTCTTTGCTGACAGAAAGTTAGATGCTTTGGAAATTCTGGAACTTTTGTGATTGTATGACGATTGAGAATTTAAACTTTACATTTACATTACTTTAGATTTACAGTTAAAATGGCCATTAGGCACATACATATTCTCAATCAACCTAACCTTTTGTCTTGAAAGTCATGTCTGAGTTACCCTATATTGTTTACATCTTTATTTAAGTCAGCAAAACAGACTGCAAAGCACTGTGATCTTTAAAAATTTGTTTACATGTTCATTTGAACTGATTTCACCATCTGTTCAGGGTATAAGTGGCTGCTAAGAAATTATCTGCATAATGACACTTCAAGTTTCCTTCAAGTTTTGTGATCTTTCCTTATAAAATCATCTTTGGATGCCATCCTTCAAACTAATTCTATTTCTCCTTCAAAAGGGCAAGCAACTTTTTTTTTCCACGTTAAAACTATTCTTTTTGCAAGACAGTGTGGGCTTTGAAACCTGTGAAAAACATTAGAGTTAATCAAGCTTATATTTCATTTGACACAATTGTCAGTCAAGGACTGCTTATATTGAGATGCTGGTTTCTTCAATTAGAAATGAAGAAAACTCTTTGACAGAGCAATTAGAAAACCATCTTGCTTAACAAAGCAGTTACAGAAAAGTCAGTAGAGATGTACAAGCTGAGATTTTTCAAACTCATAGAAAGAATATGGTAGATTCCAGAGTAATTCACTTGATTGACCTAGATACCTTAAGAGGTCCAAAGAAGCAAACCATTACCAACCATGACTGGTTAATTGAAAAAAATTACCACACAGGGGCATCTGATATTGCTGCACATTTTCCAAGGCTTAACGCTGATATCTCTGTTATCCCTTTGGCAAATATTAACGGTAAATCACCGTCTCACTGCACTGAGAATTCTTAGTCTAATGGGCTGATGATAAAGGAAGTGTAGGAAAAAAAAATCTGGATCCAAGCACCTGAAATTTGGTGGTGGCCAGCTCAGCACAGCTAGATGTAGTTCTACATTATGAGTTTTTAAGCTAAACCAAAAGGAATCCATTTCTTTTGTTCAGAAGTAGACCAAATTAGTAGCTCTGCTATATCCGCCCTTGAATATGCAAGATTTATATTTTATCGAATAAGACTATATACTGTGTGTAGAAGTCAATTTTATTTTTAAAGTTATTTCAAGATCATACATCATTGTAATATTTAATATGAGAGATACGTTAACAGGCTCCACTGCTCTCCCCATTTGAAAGAGACAGATAAGGGGGAAAAGAAACCTGTTTCAGAAAAAGTTTATTTTAGATCCATCTGTTATTCCAGCCATTTCACTTAGAGATTTCTAAATGTTTACAAAGTTAATTTAAAAAACAAACAAACCAAAAAACTTAATATGCTAGAGGCTAAAGTTTTTGGACTTTGCCATTTGGACTGAACTTGACTTTGATTTGCCCACTCAGGGGCACTGAGGAAAGTTAATTAACTGAAAGATGTGACTCTAAAATGATTTAACTAAAATGGATTTACTCCCTGGGTGGACACTTCAGTTCAGAATTAAGGTAGCTTTAATTCAGTTTAGCATAATTAACTTCCAAAATATATTAAGTTAAACTGAGCACTTGCCTATTTGAGGAACTTACTGAGAAATAAGTCATGGTATGAATATACAGTACTCTAGCTATTACAATCTAACTCTCAATGTGGAGTAAGCTACTTTGCACTTACTGCACATTAAAGGCCAGATTCTTATAAACTTTTTAGTCTTCCAAGTAGATTCAGTTGCCTAATTGTTATTTTATTCCACCCTGTTCAACTTCTGAAAAATCCATTAATGCATCCACTTTTGTAATATACCACCATTTTACCCTTAAGACAAAACACAGCACTAAAGAGGATAACCCATAGGCCTGTGTGAAGAGGCTAGTATTCACTTTGGATTTGGCTGATTTTGGGGACAGTGATATAATTTGGTGATTCAAATCACTGTCCCAAATCAATCTGGCCGAATCAGATTCAGATTCTGCTGCTGAATCAGCGGAATCTCTAAATCACACAGGCCACATCCCCCATCCACTCTCAATGGCTGCCCCACCCACCCCTGCTCCAGGCTCTTTGAAAAATAAAAGCCCCCACTCACTGGCTCCTGCCCAGCGGGGGGCTATCCATGTGGGAGGCTCTGTCATGAGGCCCCTGACCTCCCTCCCCACTATCCTAGCCCCCACCATGGCTGCCCCACCCACCCAAGCTCCCAGCCCTTTAAAACAAACAAACAAACAAACAAACAAAAACCCTGGAATCACTGGCTACTGCCCGGGGGGGGGGGGGGGGG
>NW_017728992.1:75653929-75660300 GCF_001723915.1 Gavialis gangeticus | reverse complement strand
TTTGGCTGCTGAATCTCCTCCGAATCAAATCAGCAACCAAAGCTTCACACAGCCCTAATAATCAACCCACTTCCTGTATTAACTGTTTTCCAGGGACATGAGCAAGGTGGAATAGAATCATATTTAAGTATCTAAGTCCATTTATGTGACCAAAGTCTGGCCCTAAGAGTGTTCAAAAAGATTTTAGGGAGAAGTAGCAATTGTGCTCTAAATTGACACCCTAGCATAATTTGCAGTATTTTTCCAGTATAATAAACCTTGAATTGAGGTTAACTAATTTTAATAGAGAGCACCCACATAGGGTTTAATAAAAAGCTTAATTCATTCACTTTAAAAATGAATTTGAGTTAACATTCCTTAATGGTTCCATGTATACAAACCTGTAGCGAGTTGACTGGATGGCTTAGGAAATTGACAAAAATTATGGTAAGTTTTGGAACATGCTACTTGAAGAAACTGGAGTCTCCATCCTTTAGAACTTTCAAAAGCAGGTTAGACAGACACATGGCTGAGATGATTTATTTGAGAATGATCCTGACTTGAGTGGGGACCTAGACTAGATGACCTTATAATGTTCCTTCCAGCCTTACTTTCCTATGGTTTTTATTTCTAGTCACCACTTCAAATTCTTGTGCATAGTTCCCCATGCAGTGTGGCGTGGCACCGCCCACCCAGCAGCATCCAGTAAATGGGGCTTTTTGTTAAACAACCGGGAGCTGGGGTGGACAGGGCAGCCATGGGGGGCTGGGGGAGTGGGCAGGGATCAGGGAATCTGGGGGAGCAGGCAGGGGATGGGGCCTGGAAGGGGTCCGCCCATGTTCCCCTCCCCTAGCTCCTCCTCCCCCGCCCCTACTTACCAGGTCAGAGTCCAGCTGCTGCTCCCTGCTGCAGCCACTGGGGACTATCCAAATCATCAAAGGTCTCCGAACCTTTTCCAAAGATTCAGAGATCTTTGAATCAATTGAGACCTTTTAATTGGTTCCCTGATTCGATTTGGATTCAGAGATTCAGCCACCAAATTGGGCCGAATCTCCTCTGAATCGAATCACTTCCCGAAGCTTTGTACAGACCTACTTTCTTTCTCTCAGTGTCTTGTATTCTCTTTTGGGGGCAAATCGTCTTGGTTTTGTCCAAACATGAAAAAAGATTTGGGGGGGGGGGATGTAATCTAGAGCACTTTTGTATGAGAGAAAAAGTATTTCTCACCCAGCTGTAGAAGTATACTATTTTGTCATTAAAGTACAGTCATTAATAATTTTCAGCCTGGTCCCTTGAAAAAACATTCAATTAATGAATACTTTAAAAAAATAGAGTTGGCTTTCCTATATCCCTCTTGTATTCCTGGTGATCCCACTGAAGCTACGATATAAGTACATATTACTCACATCTTCCTCTGTAATTCAGGAGCATATGAAACATGCTTTTTTCTTTCTTTTTTTTTTAAATAAAAAGTGCAGTTAGTTTATTGAAAAGTACCTGGATGAGAACTATGACAAATGAAGTAATTTATCTACAGTTGAAGTACAACATAAACAATGAAAGCTCACTCTTTCCATATGAGCAAATGGAACTAGGACTGATTTGTGGTGTTTCAAACTCAAGTCAAATGTTTTGAACTCTGGCCAAGGGTAACTTTTCTTAAAGTTTGAGTTAAATTTATTCAGCTGATTTGAGAGGAGAGAAAAAAGATTTCTTAGACATTAGGCCTGGAAGGGACCTTGTGAGATCATCAAGTCCAGCCCCCCTGCCTGAGGCAGGAAGTTTGCAGGGATCAAGTGATCCAAGCAAAATAAACATACAAATGCCTTTTGAATGAGTCCAGAGTAGGTGCTTGCACCATCTCTGGAGGAATCTATTCAGGACCCTGGATACTCAGACTGTAGAGAAGGTTTTCCTTATGTCCAGTCTAAACCTGTCTTCCAAGAGTTTGTGGTGGTTAGATCTTGTTATCCCTTGGCGGGCCCTGGTGAACAACTGCCCTTTCAGGTCCTGATGTACCCCACTTATATACTTATAAGCTGCTACCAAGTTCACCCTGAGCCTTCTCTTCCCCAGGCTGAAGAGTCCCATGTCCCTCAGCCTCTCCTCTTAAGGCTTGCTCTCTTGGTCTTTGATCATATGAGTGACTCTCCTTTGGACTCCCTCAAGCTTATCCATATCCCTTCTGAAGTGAGGGGGCCAGAACTGGATGCAGTACTCCAGCTGCGACTTCACTAAGGCCAAGCAGAGCAGGAGGGTGATGTCTTTGGTTTTGCTTGAGATGCATTGGTGGATGCATGCCAGCGTTTGGTTTGCTTTTCTGGGCATGGCATCACATTGGTGGCTCATGTTCATCTTGTGGTTGATCAAGACACCCAAGTCTTTTTCAGTCATGGTGCTAGTGAGCATAGCAGTGCTGAGCCTTTAAGTATGATGTTGGTTTTTCCTCCCAAGGTGAAGCACCCTGCCCTTATCTAGGTTGAATGCTATCAGGTTTGGGTCTGCTCACTTTGTGAGCATATCCAGGTCAGCCTGTATCCCCAGTCTGTCTTCCAGTGTGACTGCTTTCCCCCATAGTTCAGTGTCATCTGCAAACTTTGCTAGTCTGCATTTGATGCCCAAATGCAGATAATGAAGATGGTGAAGAATATTGGCCCGAGTACTGAGCCCCGAGGGACTCCACTGGTCACCTCATGCCATGTTGATTTGCTCCCATCAACTAGTACTCTTTAGTACTCCAACCCTGGAGCCAGTTCCTCAGTCACTGGACCATGAGATGGTTGAGGCTGCAGTTCCCCAGCTTAACCATGAGGATATCATGGGAGAACAAATCAAAGGCTTTGTTGAAATCCAGATATATGACATCAATCCCATCTCCCTTGTCCAGGCAATGCATCACCTGGTCATAGGAGAGGAGGTAGGTCAGGCAAAACCTTCCAGTAATAAAACCATGTTGGCTGGCATTCAGTAGGCTGCCTTCCACTAGACTGTTGCAGATGCATCCCTTGATAATTTTTTCCAAGATCTTTCCAGGGATGGACATCAGACTGATAGGTCTGTAATTCCATGGATCTTTGTTTCTCCCCTTCTTGAAGATTGGGACCACATTGGCTCTTTTCTAGTCTTCCTGTACATAACCCAAGCACCATGAGCTTTCAAATATCTTGGCCCTATGGCATGCTATGATGTCTGCCAGCTCTTTTAAGACTCTCAGGTGAAAACTGTCTGGGCCTGTGGATTTATGGATGTCAAGCCTCTTTAGGTGTTCTCTCACTTGATCTACACCAACTGTGTGCCCATCTCCTGAACCCTGGATGTTTTGGTCTGACAGCATGACCCCCTTCGGCAGATGGAAAACTGACACAAAGTAATTATTTAGGAGATTGGCCTTTTCTTGGGGGTCAGACATCAGCTACCCCATTTGATCTCACAGGGGGGCAATGTTGCTTTTGTTATTCCTCTGACTCCCCGAATAGCTGAAGAATGACTTTTTGTTATCCTTGATTCCGGTGGCTAGCCTGAGTTTGGTTGCTGCCTTGGCTTTTATGGACTGCTCTCTGCAAAGAGTTTAACTCCTCCCTGCATCTCCCCCCACCAACCCCTCCCCCCCAAAACCCCAGTGTTTCCACAAGACTTTGACCAAACATAACTGGCAATGCTACATAAAACCAGATTATGGAAGGTACTGGGAAACCTTTCCTCTTACTTACTACAATAGGAGTTGACAGTGCTTACCACATCTCAAGAGAGATTACAAAATAATGAGGCTGTAGATAATTTCAGCATATTTTTTCATGTGTGCAGTATAAAATTTCATTGAGCTCTGCAGTTATTTTTCTGCAGAGTTCTCTGTTGCAGAACTTGACTGCAGCTAAAAAAACCTCTCAATTGTGCAGTTTTGCATATTCTTTCTCTTACTTTCCAACCGTAAAAAGAAAAACTATCAGCAATCAGCTAATATGTATTGGATAGGAATATTTCCAAACAACTACATATTTAGAGTTCAAAGTGTTCACACATGGGGTGTGAGTTCACCCATTGTAAAGTTAAGGACTGGCTGTAAAGCTTGGATATGGCTCTGTAACAGGACTGGGCCCCAGAGATTGTTGTGATGCCCCCTGGTGGCCAAATGTCTGCAGATCTACATCTAAGCTCCCCTCCCTTTGCTTTCACCTGCCCCAGCTTGGTATTCTTAATGGATTTGGTAAGGGAGGTTGCCCAAGGGCCTTAGAGTGAGCCTCAAGTTATCTTTCAGCAAGTGGATCCCTCATGAATCCCACTGATCACAATTTATCCCTATCCTAGATGGGTCTTCCTGGCCCATACATGTCCACTGGGACATCAGATATGTTCTGGCAGGGGTGGTCAAAATATAACCCATGGTCCAGATCCATCCTACCAAGGGATTTTATCAGGACCACAGCCAGATAAACCTCCCTTAGCCCCACCCAGCCCAGCCACAGGGGGCAGCTTGAACCATGGCACCTGTGGACAGTCCTGCTGCCCCCAGGTGCACAGCATAGCTGGAGCAGTGCAGCAGCCAGACTGCTTCCAGTGGCAGTGGCTCCTTATGTTTGCTGCTACCAATGTCACTGCCACCTCTGGACTTGGCCCCAGTTCCTGGGCACTTCAGCCCATCTGCCCTGTGCCCACTGCTAGGGGCATCACACAGAGAGATGGGTGGGGCCCAGGCTCCAGTCCCAGCCACCTGCCCTGTTCCCAGTTGCCACTTCCCACCCACCCATGGCTCCAACTCATCCACCCAGCCGAGCATGCCCTGCCAGTAGGGGTCCTGAGCAAGTGTCCATGGAAACCCCACCCACCCACTTGCTCCATCCAGTGCCCGCAGACCAGTCTAGTAATCTACCACTTAGGGACATTTGGTGAGCTACTGTGGACGAGGGGAGGGGATGCTGACCCAGCCCACAACAGCTCACCAAAACTCCCTAAGTGGCCCTGAAGCCCAAATAATTGCCTAACCCCTGTAGGCTATTCATAACCTCTGACCTCCTCTACAGCTGTGCCCATGCCTCACGAGTGTAACCAATCACTCAGTGGGTGCTCAGCCCTAATCTCTGCTTCAGTCCATTCAGGCCTCTTTGCCTTCCTTCAGACTCTGCCCCCCCGGGGCACAGATCTGTGTCTCTATCAGTCACTTTCCCTCCTAGGGCTCAGGTTGTTATGTCTTTGTCCATTTCTGCCCCTCCTGGGTGATGGGCCCCAGCCCTAGCTATCATCACTTGGACTGTGGTTTTGCCCCTGAGGGGTACTGTGCTCCAGTCTCTCTCTCTGCTCCAGTGTTGCTCTCCTTGGCAGGAATCTCTTCTGTGTCTTGGGACCAGCCCCTTGCAAGATTCCCCAAAATAGTAATGTGCCACTCTGGCACCACTGGGACCTCCAACCAGAGATGTTAAGTACGTGGGGGCCCAAGGGCCCTGGCCCTACTTGGGAAGAGGGCTGTCACCTGAAATGCATAAAACTTTCCACATGTCAGTCATCTTAGGCCCTGTGGCAGGGTGCCCTTAGGGTGCCGTGACCTCCCCTAGCGCCCCTACCTACCATGCCAAATCGAGTCTTGAACGCACCCTCTATCTCACCTGCCACGTCTTGCTGGTATATCATTAATGGGAGGCTGCCTTCCTGCCTTCCTTGGCACAGTGCCTGCCTTGCTGTACCGGGGCTCTGTCCAATTGCCCACCTGCGCCCGCACGGGTGCCCCCTCACTTCTCTCGTGGCCCTAGCCACACTGGGCCTGTCTCCCGTGCTCTCGCCCACACTAGGGCCTATCTCCCGGGCTCTCGTAGCCCGCCCCGGGGCCTTGCCTCTATGTACGTGCCCCCTCCCGGGGCTCCTCAATAAGCCCGCCCCCTCCCAGGGCTCCTCAATAAGCCCGCCCCCTCCCGGGGCTTCTCCTGTACAGACAGTGCCCCACTGGGGCCTGTCCCTCCGTGCTCACGCTCTCGCCCCAACTGGGGCCTGTCTCATGCTTCCCGCCTGCACTCGGGCCTTGCTCGCGCTTCTCGCGCTCGGGGCTCAGGTGGCCTCGGCCTTACCTGGCCCCCAGACCCCTTTTCTGGGTCTCACGCCCCACTGGGGCTTCTCTCTACACCGAGCTCTTCCCGATAATCACCCACCTTGGGCCGGGGTTAGGACACCCCAAAACGCAGCGCCCCCTGCAGCACTAGGGACACCCCCACCTTACTGGGGAGCTCCTAATGAGGCCTCCTCCACCCCTACACCCTCACCTGGTCCTCCAATCTTAATCACAACCAAAACAGAAATGCAAAGCCCCTTGGCTATAACATAAAACCTAAGCCAACTTGGCTATCCTTTGTCTGTATCCCTGTCAGGGCTCTCTCCACCCCGTATCACCATGCCAACACTGCTTAAGC
>NW_017728992.1:75636365-75648929 GCF_001723915.1 Gavialis gangeticus | reverse complement strand
CCGCCCACCTGTGCTGCCTTGGTGAGTGGCAGCTGAGTCCATCTTCCTGTTGCCAGTAGCAGGCACTCTAGTGCCCTGCTACAGGCCCCCTTTGGCAAAAATAAAAATCGGCACCTATGCCTCCAACCTCCCCTTACTGGTCTCAAATGTAGTCCACCAGTCATAACTATAATCAAAACATAAGCACACTGGCTACTACACAAACTGTAAGTCTACTGGCTATATAAGCAGCTACCCCTGTAAGCCTTTAATCCCTTACTTGTGGTCTTCATGGCAGACTGCTTGTGGAAGTAAGGGATACTCACCAAAGGGGAACCCAAGAATAAGGACTTCTGGGAATTCTCCTCACAGCACCTGGGTAAAGCAGGGAAGCCCGGTAAGTGCTGGAGAATCCTCATGTGCTCCTGTAGGGGTGGTGGCAGCACAATGGAGAAAGTGAGAGCCCTGCTTTGTGATCTCCTGCTCACTCCACATTGGAGGATTCCCAAGGGCCAACAGTATATCTGGACATCCATTGTGGGAGAAACTGGGTGAGGGAACAGTGTGGAAGCATTGTGTGGAGCCACACCATGGTAAGAGTAAGTCAGATGTAGACAAAATTGGTGAAGGGAGAACCTCCTTAGCTCAGGAGTTTGGAGGAATATCTGGCACCAGATACCCAAAACCCTGGAGAGGCAGTAAGTAGAGGAGGTCCTGGGACCCTCTCATTGAGTCAGGTCCAGAGAGGGAGGAGTTATCTTTTTGGATCAGAACTTGATGGAGCTGGCTAGTGGTGACAGCACTGGACCATATCTAACCCCTGAGTTAACTGTGTTTGACTAGTCAATGAAATTCATTGGACCAACTGATTTATTCTCACTAAAATTAATTGGGGCTAATTGGTTTATTTAACGAACAGTCAATTAAATCAATTTGACCACCTCATTTATTTAGTAAACAATGAACTGTGGATGCCTCCTTGATTGCGCCAATTATTGTTAGGGAACTGATCTGCTAAATTGCTTGGATGGACTTATTTCCTTAGAGAACCCTTTGTTTTGAGATCACTGAGAATCACTATGTGATCATTTAAACAGTAAATTGAGCAAGTTAATTTCCTGAGGATTAATGAATGACAGACTTGTTTTTGAATTTCACTATTTGTTATTTGCTTATGAGCCATTGATCAGGTGGGAGCTCAGACAGATTGAACCTGGGTCTGAACTGACATAATTTTTTCCAGACTTACATTGATAGCATCCAGTGAGCCAGCCTCGTGGGCACAATATACTATGAGAAGTAGATTGGACATCAGCATAACATCCAGTTGGTATGTGGAAGGGGTGTGAGGGGAGGTGGAGCCCCATATATCACTTTTGCATGTGGCCCGCACAAACCACAGTTAATGACCAGGAACCCTCTCAATAGTATTCAAGATCAAGGCATGGCAGGAAATGAGAGGGACTAATTTCAAGAGTAGGACATGCTGAGGGTCAAACTGTCCAGCCCAAAAAGTTAGCACCCCAGGGTCTTACTGGTGGCACCACTCACACTGCTCCCAGTAAGTCTCTCAGCTATACGGATCTTTGAGTGCAGAGGTCCTTCCCTGGGTACCTTGTGGTCCTTAAGGCAAGAAATCCTCAGCCATCACTTCTGTGGAGTTTTTTCATGGCAGAGTTCCTTCCCTGGCCACTTGCAGGGCCAAACTAACCCCTAGCTCAATTTCTGGGTTTTTATGCTCCCTCAGCGGAAGGACCACCCATGGGGATGCAAATTAACTAATTAATCCAGAGGTTCATTAAACCTCTATGACCTACAGGTAGTCAGGTTCAGGGCATTCAAGTAAGTTAAATTTCCATGAGCACTGATCTATTGCCCGACCCCACTCAGAGTTAGAAAGAGCAGCTACACACTACAACACAGGTAAATTGAGCAATATAAGCTGTATTATACAACAAAACCCACATGACTACCCAATACAATATTCCTGTAACACCCAAGCCACAACACAATAAAATATACCTGATGGGACAATAACCCGATGTACATCCCAAACCCAGTATCCCTGGTCACACAGCCAATCAACTACACATTACAATGAGCTTTGGTCACTACACAGTTAACTGCTATGCAGCTTCACAGACAGCCCAGAAACCACACATGAAAGGCAAAAACACCTTTGGCCTAGTCAGCAGGAGAAACCCTTTGACAGTCCCTGAGGATTTCTAGCTCTTCCCTGCTTAGGTACTCAGCACCTCAAATAGGGAGAGGGTGATATTTTACCCAGCTGTAGCTTCCCAGTGACCAGGTCAGAGCAAGGAACCTGCACTTGACAAGCTCCCACTCCCTGAGAACCAGAACTGTCTAGCCAGAGTGAAAGCAAAGCCAAGCCCGAGCCCCTGCTGGCTGCTCTGGACAGGATTTATAGCTTTCTAATCACACCACCTGTCACTCACCCAATGGTCCAATCATTACCCTTTACACAATACCCAATTAAATTCAAACCTGGGCAATACTTAATAGGACCAATCAATTCTAAGTATTTCAACTCAATACAAGCAACATTATCATAATTAAACTTCTCAACATTGATATATCAACATTGATAAACAGTTGCATTAACATTATACATTGCACAAGCCCAGACCTTAAAAGTATGTCATGACTTCATCAAGGCTGAGAGTTCAACCCCTTTAAAATCTTCTCACCTTTAGTCATATAGTACATGCACTATATGACTAAAGGTGAGACCTGTGGGACCTGAACCTGTTCAGCCTTCACAAGAGAAGACTGAGGGGGGACCTGGTGACCATCTATAAACTCACTAGGGGGGACCAGAAGGGTTTGGGAAAGAACTTGTTTCCTCTAGCGCCCCCTGGCATAACAAGGAATAATGGCCATAAGTTGTTGGAGAATAGGTTTAGATTAGACATCCATAAGAACTACTTCATAGTTAGGGTGGCTAGGATCTGGAACCAACTTCCAAGGGAAGTGGTGCTGACTCCTACCCTGGGGGTCTTTAAGAGGAGGCTTGATGCCTACCTGGCTTGTCAGGATGTAGAAGCTGACAAAGCCCAGTTTTTTCTCCTGCCCAGGCAGGGAGTCGGACTTGAAGATCAACAAGGTCCCTTCCAACCCTACTTCTATGATTCTATGCATGGACTTTCACTGTTCTACAAAGCCCTGCCCCTGAAGGTCAAGTGATTCTCCCCACCCCCTGCAGGGATTGCTCATCAGGACCTGCTATCTAGTTTCCAAAGAAGCTTACAATCACTACTATCTCTGCTTCCTTGTTGCCCATCTATTCTCCTCCCTATTTCATTATGGCATCAGAACTACTTTTAAACTAGAAATTCCTCACCTTTGGCCTCTATTTGCCTATCTTTCTGTAACTAGCTCACTCTGAGCAATGTTCCCTTGACTGGCTGCAGTTATTCCCCATCACCTTAACGTGCAGCTCTCTGTCTAAGGAACAGCATGCCCTGGATGCCTACTCCTTTGCAACAGAACTTTATTCTACTGCCCAACCTCTATCTGCAGCAAGTTTTCCCTTAAAGTAACAGAAGTGTTAGTTTCCCTGTTACAGGCTCTAAACTCAAATTCTAAGCCCTCCAAAATTCCCTGAAACTTAGAGGGGAGATTTGATCCAGCTAATTGTATTAGTTTCCCACATCATTTTAGACTACATTCTCAGTAAGTAGTTGTATTATAAGTTATATGTATTATGGTAGTGTAAGAGATGCTGCAGGTGTGATGGGCTAGAAATTATGCAAGAGGTAAAGATTTCTTATGGTGATCTCTTATTGGATGAACTGTGTAGCTGGGATAGAGTTAGTAAAGTTTTTGAAAGCAAGATATTCTGTTAGGCCCCTATACTGTATGTACTGTATTCTAAAGCGGATAGGAAGTTATATATCTACTTTTTTCTCAAGGTCTCAGTTTTAATCTGGCTAGGCTGCTGGTGATTAAATCTTATGGCCTTTCCATGGCTGTATTTAGTCTTTTAAAAAAAATAAATTAGTTGCTGATGTAAGTTGAGACCTGATGAAAACTGTTGCTTCTCTCTCAAGAGAAACCACAAGCATACAGATGTTCAGGATTTTTCTTCTAGAACAAAAATGGCTGCTCCAAGAGAAAAATAATCCAGGAACAACCAGGGTTTATTCACTCCCAGGAGAGTTTCTCCTGGGACAGCAAACGCAAACGCCTGTACACGTTCTTTTCTGACAGCAACCACATCACAGTTCTCCAGCATCCCAGAGTGCTTTGCTTCCAATTTTTCCATCCTCCACCCAGGAGACAATGTGTTGCTTTCTGGACTTGGCTGCTGTGGCTGAGCAGGGAGCAGAACATGCCACCTTCATGCTGCAGGGAGAAAAAGGCAGTTTGGGTCAGCCAATGAGGGATGCCCCATGCACTGCTGTCATTCCATCTCCAGGCTGGCTGAGGGTGTTTGCAGATCACTCTGAGATGTGTGTAGAAGGTCCCCTTGGTTGGACAGCTCAGCACTGAATGCTGTCTGCTCTTCCGGGGCTCAGCATTTGAATGGCTGTTCAGGCATTTTTAGATAAGTTTTTCTACCAAGATACAAGTCTGGGCAAATTCTCCCAGATTATTTGAATATATGTACATAACTATTTACTTTAAAATTTAATCTTAAATCAGCAATGCTCAACTGTTGCCCCCATGCCATATCTAATGCCTAACTCTTTCATGCAGTTAACAAGTTGCAAGATTAAAGGATTATGTGCAATGCTACTCAGTATTTTTCAGCCAATAAGTAGTTTTCCTCATTTGCTTTCCTATTCTGAGTTTTTTACTTTGTTTTTTTTTGTTACTGTTAGGAACATACGTAGTGTCATACTGGATCAGACCACTGGTCCATCTAGAACAATATCCTTTCTCTGACAGTGGTAAAAGTGGATGCTAATCCACTGATTGGATTAGAGATGCTGGAGAAAGCATTTCCAATCATTCTGTTCAATAGCCATTAACAGCCCATTAATTTTTCCAGTTCCTTTTTGAACTTGGCTATGCTATCTACGTCTTCCACCTCCTATGGCAATGAATTCTGCAAGTTAACTACTGTTGTCTAGCATATTATAAAATTAACAGTTCTCTTTACCTGAAAACTAAATAGTGTAGCAGTCTAAAAAAGTGGGGAGCTAAAGTGTTGATGTTAAACAACATAGATATAAAATATCAACTGAACTTAAACAATTGTTCATTCAATCCCAGTACAAACTAATAAAGATAATTCCTGTGCTCCCCCTGAAACCACTCATCACACACACATTCGCTACATCTAAAGATATTGTTACTTTTGCAAGCTAGTTTGGAGTTGGGCTGATTGGAAGAAAGGAGGCAATTATTTGTATGACTTGTAAAGGACGTAAACTACTATAAAATGATGTCTTTGGTTTACAGGTTAAGCAGGCAGACTTAGTACCAACTTGTCAAGGAGTGCAACTTTGGGCTGGATGGACATTATTTCAAGGGGTATTGTTTTTGTTCTTTGTGCTGGTTTCTTTTCTTTTACTGAGGACATTTTCCAAACAATGCCAAATCGCAATTAGTGGTTTTGTGACTGGGATGGAGTCATAAGTGATGGAGTTCAAATGCAACACATTCTTTTCACAGAAAACCTTCAGATCTGGTTTTTTTTAAAGGCAGCGTGAAAGAGTGGAGTGGCTTGGCACATTGAACAATGAGATACCTAGGTGACAAAAATTATTAAAATGCTTCCTACTCTGAACTTACACTGTAGAGTGTCTTTCAGTAAACTTTTCCAGTCAGATGCAGGTAGAATGAAATAATTCTTTTGTGTGCCTGACAGCAGCTTCTACATCCTGACAAGATTGGTCTTAATTCTGGGCTTGCTGTGTGGGATAGGAATCAGACAGCTACTTCATAGATCTAGTTTGGCAACTCAGCAGGAAGACTGCCAGCCATTTAGTAGAAAAATGAGATTTAACTGTGTGGTGAGGATTCTTTCATTTAAATACAGAGACCACAGCGAGAAGGAGAAAGTAATCATAAATTATAAAACCATAGCCTTTGTCGTGTCTAAGATTTTATTCTTATTCTTTGTTTTTATTTTTAGGATCAGAGGTATTGTGGACTAGTGACTCATGGAAGGTGAGAGACTTGGGTTCCATTCCAAACTCTGCCATTTATCTGCTGGATGATACATGACAAGTCAATTTTCCCCCTTCTCTTTCCCATTAGTAAATGAGGAGAATCATGCCATTGACCTTCTTGGGAAAGAGTTTTGAGACTTCTGCATGAGAAACTACAAGTTAAGAAACAATATACATAAGGAATGAACTGTAAATATTATATATCAAATAGGGCTGTGAGAAACAGCACCGTTTTGTTCCGACTTCTGTTTCACCATTTTGACAGGACAGTGTTTCATTTTGAGTTTCATTTCATTTTGAAAGCACTGTTACATTTTGTTTTGTTGAATCTGTTTTGCTGTTTCAATGCTGTTCTGATATTTCATCCATAGGCTATAATGGGGAAGCACAAAACTGCTTATAACTTTGTCAATGTTTGGCAGATTTGGATGAAAACAGCAAGGTTGGTAGCCCCTTCTGAGGCCACAAAGCCTGCCAGGTTTGAAGGGGATAGATGCAGGGGTTTCTGGGAAACTGCACCTCAAGCTGCTGACAAGCAAAACTCATGACGTGTGATTTTGTGTGTGTGTTAAGGTGCACCCTCACTGGCACTGGGGCCTCTACATGACATGGTAGTGTGCCCCAATGAGGTCTCCTCTTCCCCTACAGCCTCAGCTTGGTCCACCACTTTAAATGACAACAGATAATAACTTAGTAAACAGCACAGGCAGCCAAACAGTCATAGTCAATATCAGAGCAGTCTTTGCCCCCACTTTCCTGCTCCTTACTTTGTTTTCCTGCAGGCAAGCGCAGCTTCAGCTCTGAAACATGAAATGTTTCGACTGCTCGTTTCATTTCAAGGCTTTTTGAAGCCCTTTGTTTCATTTCGATTTCGCTATTTTGAGCTTGAAACAAGTAGAAACAGCATTAAAAAAAAAACAGCTGGCAAAATTTTGCACAGCACTAGTATCTGATCTTTAGTGGGACTTGACACTCTCACATGACATCCTCTTAAGCAAACTAAGAAAAAAATGTATTAGAGGAAAGTAAGGTGGGTATAGAATTTCTGGAAAACCAAGGATAGTTAATAACTCACTCGAACTGGAAGACTGCACCAAGTAGGTTTTGTTGTTGTTCCATGTTTTCATCATGACTTGGGTGATGGAATATAAAGTATATTTATTACCATATTTACTTGATTATAATACAAATTTTCTTCCCCATTTAACGTGGGGGAAAATGCCCCTCACCTTACAATCAAGTACAAGATAGCAGGGAACAGGCAGCTGTTGTGGCTCTAACCCTAACCCAGGGTTTGAGCCAGAGTCACAGCCAGAACTGCAGTTGCCATCTGCCCCCCAGTGCCTCTGCATGTCCCACCACTCCTTGCCCACAGCCCCCAATCTCCTCCCCCCCATGCCACTTCTCCCCTCTTCTCCCCACCTTTGCTCTGTGCTGGCAGGCTCCATTCTCACTGCACCCCAGAGCATATACAGCATGTGCTTCAACCTGGCCCTGTAACAGTAGTGCTGGCTCCATGCCACTGCTAGGGGGCTGGGTTGGAGCCATGCTCCATGCTCCAGGTTGCAGCACAGATGGAGCCTACCACCACAGAGCAAAGGTAGGGGGGTGGAGAGTTAGGCAGAGGGGGGAGAGACAATGGGGATGGGTGGGGGGAGTTGGGAGGAAGAGGAGGCAAGGATCTGACGCTGCATGGTGGCAGAAGCAGCATGGAGGGGAGTGGGGGCAAGGAAAGGGGGGTTAGTGCAGCCTGATGCTGTGGGGAGGCAGGTACTAATAGTAGGGGGACAAATTAAAAAATGGTCCTTCAAGAATTAGATTGCATACATGTAAAATTATAATAAACTAATCATTTTTCCATGTATAGAATCTAACTACTGGGGGAGAGCATCTTAAATTTATCAGGGGTGATCACCAATATCTGGGGGAATGTTTGTTCACCAGAGTGCCCCAAGGGCTGACGAGGTCGAATGGTTATAAACTACTGCAAGACCATTTCAGGCTGGACATAAGGAAGAATTTCTTTACTGTCTGAGCCCCCAAGGTCTGGAATAGCCTGCCATCAAAGGTGGTTCAGGCACCTACATTGAACACCTTCAAGAGCAAATTGGATGCTAATCTTGCTGGGATCCTATGACCCCAGCTGATTTCCTGCCCCTTGGGCAGAGGGCTGGACTCAATGATCTTCTGAGGTCCTTTCCAGCCCTAATGTCTATGAAATCTGTGAAATCTATGAAATTCAGGATTATCTTGTATTCAGGTAGATATGGCAACTTTATCGCTGATGTCAAGGTTAGAAGGGCTGCAGGGACTTATAGGACAGGATTAGGATTCAAAATTATTTTGACAATTTTAGGAAATCATCTAAAATAAAAAAGGCTGATGTTCAACAAAAACAAATCCAACTAGAACATTTAGATACGAAGAAGTAGCCACCCAAATATGAAATGGGAAATGATTGCTTTAACAGCAAATCTACAGAGCAGGGAATCATTGGTTAGAGCAGATAAACTAAATATGAGCCAATTATGTCACATAGCTTTGAAAAAATAATCCAGCATCACTCTGGGATGAACAGAAATATAAAGTATAAACAGAGATAACCTGAGCAGGGTGCAGGGCCCCACCCCAAGACGTAAGGAAGCCAGCAGCAGATTCAGCGGCTGGAGGTGGGGTGCTGAGCAGCTGGGCATAAAGCCGGTGGCAGCGCACAGTTGCCACAGCCTCTCTGCCCGGCTCTACAGGGCCCCCATATCATGGAGCCCCCCCATATCATGGGGCATGGGGCGGTCTCCCTGATTTCCCACCCTAGGGACGGCATTGTGTATAAAACCTATACAAGTTTTTTACACAGCACTAGTAAATACTCAGTACTGCAGTACTGCATCAGGTTTTGGACACTTCACTTGAAAAAGAGGTATGGATAGAACAGGAATAGTCCAGAGTAAACAACAAAAATGAACAGAAGACTAGAGACTATGACCTAAGGAGGAAAGATGGAAAGCACTGAGTTTCTTTAGTCTAAAGAAAAGACTGAAGAGAGAGATGATAGCAGTTTTCAAATATATAAACAGATACTGGAAAGAGGAAGGTAAGAATTTGTTTTCTCATATCCACCGAGGATAGAAAAAGGAGTGTTGGGGTTTAATTGTATCAAAGATTTATGTTAGACATTAGGAAAAGCCTCCTTACCCTAAAGGTTAGTTAACACTAGAATATGTTGATGAAGAATAGGTTGTGAAATCTTTATTACTGAAAGTTCAAGAGCAGGTCTGACAAATGCCTGTCTGCAAACATTATGGCATAGGTGACTGTGCCTTGTGAGCAGAGAACAAGATGACTTCAAATGCCCCATTTTCTCTGATTCTACATAAAAGCTAGCAATTATTATTATACTTCAAAAACAAGAAGTGGTTTCAATGAGTATGTGCAGGGCTGTTTGAGTGATCTTCCAAAGAAAGTTACAAAATCTCTGCATGCTATGTATCTGACTCTTATCAGAATGAAGATGCATAAAACTCTCTAAAGAGAAATATCTTTATCTCCTATCTGTTGCCCTCATGCTGCATTCATTTTAGTGAGTATTTTGCTTTTGCCTGTGACTGTGATGATACATTTTTCATCTATCAAAAAGCTTCCAAAAGAAAAATGCCAAAGAGAAGTACAATATTTTTGAGTCTACCATTTACATGAGTGTTTTGCCATAGTTTCTCTAATCAAAGTCTGATAGACTGAAAAACCATTGCTTTTCCTTTCCCTTATTAATACTTATTGGCAGCTGCTGCATCCCAGATTGCATTACATTTCTCATTATTTCAAGGTTGTTGTCTAACTGGCAGGCACCTGTAGCATATTAAATGCAGGTGAATAATAGCAATGTTGCATAAAATAGTTGGTTTCTGCATAAGTAAATTGTGTCAAACTGCTTGAATTATCTAGTTGTTCTGTCTGTATCTCATCTTACATAACCTGAATTAGACTTGCGAGTTTGGAAAGTCATATTGGCAGATTGCCATACCCTCATTAATATTTTAAGAGTTCTTAAATGATCTTAATGATCTTAGCCAAACTCTCTCTCCCTCTCTCTCTCTCTCTCTATGTAGTTAGTGTTCTAATGAAAAGATAAACAGGATTGCAAGGTGGTGTTTATCAAACTTTATGTTGAAACTAGTCCTGAAAATATTTGAATTCTGTACCAGCAAATTCACCGAAATGTGGAAATTTTGATTATTTTAATCACTGTGTGTTTTTTACATCATTTCAGAAATCAGTGGTTTCTGCACATATGGAATCTAGATACAAACTTAGTTATGTGGGTGTTAATCCATTGCAGATAGTACTAGGAATAGAATTTCCTGATTTTAGACTCAGCATTACTAGAAATGGGGTAAAACTGTCACAGTTTCGAGGGCAAGTGACATGAAATATGAACCCCACTGTATTTAAAACTATAAATTAAAAACTAATTAAGTTTTGAAAGAAATCCTTCTTTGCAGTGCTAGTTTTGTTCCTGGCTTTAAGCCTTTTGCACTATTTCAATATAATTTGCCACCATCTTGAAATCCAAAGATAAATGTAGCAAGTCCTTACCACCTGACCTGGAACAGGAACTGATTTATTTCCTCAGGGAAGAAAGCAATGAGAGAACAATAGGTCTCAGTTTCCCAGAGTCTGTAATTCACAGACATAACATGGGACACGTCTATACGTGCATTAATCTGCCATAGTTATGGCTCATTGGACTTTTTTACACATGTAAGCACTGCAGCGCCTGGCACTTTGAAAAGTTTCCGGTGCTGTGACACATGCAGTTGTATAAGCAGCGAAGTGTACATCAGCACGAAAAAAATGGTGACAGCATGCTTTTGAACTGAAACACCTTGGAGGTGCTTTAGTTCAAAAGTGCACCGCTTCCATTTTCTGTGTGTTAACACACATTTCATCACTTATACAACTGCATGCAGTGAAGTGCAGTGCAGGTCAGCTCTTGTGCAGAACAGACTCGATTAATTGGGTCTGCTCCAAAGTGGCGGATCTCCAGCGCATCATGGGCCAAAAAGGTATGTGTATTAATGTCCATTAAGTTTAGTACCTATAAAAACAGGCACTAACTAAATGCACAGTAACTGGCAATACTTTGCACTAGTGCTGGTGCATTCCTTTTAAGTGATGCTAATGCACAGTAATCTAATTTTACTGTGCATTAGTGCAATAGAACAGCTTTTGCTGTGATAAGCTAATGTGCAGTAGAATAAGTCTACTGCACATTTGGCATCTTGTGTAGATGCATCCATGCAGGTGTAAAGTTGGTATTAAATGCCACCACATAAGAAGAAATGGCATTTAATAGACTCTTTAAACATGAGTTAAATAGCTTGACTAGGTTCATGAAAGTGGAGAAGCATCGAAGTGGAGGAGCAAGTAAAATCAGTCACAAGTTGTAAAGAAGAAACAAGATGTATAAAAGACAATAGGAGATTCTTGCAACAAAAATGCCCGTATGCTATCTCTGCAATGCTGCAGAGGCCTAAAATGGTATGTGCTAAGTTCTAAATTTTACAACGCAGGTATCAAATGTTAATTCCTTAAATCTTTGTTTACCAATATGGCATTGTTTTCTGAGAAGCTAAGCATCCACAGTCAGATCTGACCTTTACACTTCATCCTGGCTGGGGTGGGGAGAGTTGGGGGAAGGTGCGGAGTTTGGGTAGTAGACAAACTACAAATGTAGAGGAGAATCTCAATGTTCCTACTGAATTCTTCCTATCCCTTACAGGGATATTTCAAATAACATAAACTGGCAGAAACCAAAGTTAACAATGTACTACAAATATAGAGATGCTTGCAATAATTCCCTGCTCTGGGTGCAACATCTACTGCACTCCATGCACTGCCATAGCCTTCCTCTCTTCACAAATGCAGCTACTTGTCATGTCTTGTTGCTCCCAGTGGGTGGGGCCCTGAAGAGACAGAGTCCAGCCAACCTGTTTGTGGCACTACAAACTGCACACGACAAATGTGGAACTGTATACCTTACTACAAATTTGCAGCGTGGGACCAAACGTTGATACCAGATGCCCTGGATCTGTGGCTCAAGGTTTGGACTCTTAAGGCATCTCAAGACCCACCAATGAGCCAGGGTAGAGATTATCCTCTAATTTATGGATCTCCGCTGCCAACAATTTTATTTATTTATTTATATTTTAACATTATAAAAGCCTAAATCTGTCCATCTGTCTGCCCATAACACTTTATTCACACTCTGATTGGCTGACAAACAGCCAATCAGAGCACCAAGAAGCATCCTGACATAAGGCAGCCCACCGCCATGATGGTGGGGACACAGAGGATGGAGCGGGGTGGGGCAGTCAGAGCCAGAAGTGCAGTTGCCACCTGCCCCCCAGTGCCTCTGCATGCACCACCACTCCTTCCCCACATCCCCCAG
>NW_017728992.1:75629853-75631365 GCF_001723915.1 Gavialis gangeticus | reverse complement strand
AGCACCAAGAAGCATCCTGACATAAGGCAGCCCACCGCCATGATGGTGGGGACACAGAGGATGGAGCGGGGTGGGGCAGTCAGAGCCAGAAGTGCAGTTGCCACCTGCCCCCCAGTGCCTCTGCATGCACCACCACTCCTTCCCCACATCCCCCAGTCTCCTCTCCCTCCATGCCACTTCTCCCCCTCTGACTACTTCTCCTTACCTTTGCTCTGTGCTGGCAGGCCCCATCCTCCTTGCATCCTGGAGCATTCATCATGCACTCCAGCCTGGCCCTGTAACAGTAGTGCTGGCTCTGTGCCATTGCTATGGGGCTGGGGTGGAGCCATAGCCATGCTCCATGCTCCAAGTTACAGCAGAGATGAAGCCTGCCACCACAGAGCAAAGGTGGGGGGATGGAAGGTTAGGTGGGGGGGGACATTGGGAATGGGTGGAGGGAGCTGGGAGGAAGAGGAGGCAAGGACCTAAGGCTGCATGGTGGCAGAAGCAGCATGGAGGGGAGAAGGAGGAGGGCAAGGAAAGGGGGATTGCTGAAGCCTGATGTTGTGGGGAGGCAGGTAATAGTACAGGGACAAATGTAAAAATGATCCTTTAGGAATTCAGTTCCATACATGTAAAATTATAATAAATTGAAAATTTTTCCGTGTATAGAACCTAATTACTGGGGGGAGAGCATCTTAAAGTCAGGATTATCTTGTATTCAGGTAGATATGGCAACTTCATTGCTGATGTCAAGGTTGGAAGGGCTGCAGGCACTTAAAGGGAAGGATTAGGACTCAACATTATTTTGACTATTTTAGAGAAATAAAATTTTCTGGGAGTGGCAGCAATAGAACAGATGGAAGGTAGGTTATGTGGAGCTGGAGGCCCAGGCTCAATGCAAGGGGGAAGGGTGCAGTCTGGGGCCCAATGCAGGGGAGAGGGGAGTGGGCCTAGGCCCAATGCAGGGTGGGGAGTGGAGTGGGCCCAAGCAGGGGAAAAGCTGGCCTGCCACAGCAAGGGGGAGAAAGCAGGCATGGCCCTATGTGGCTGCAGCAGCAGCTGGGGGAGGGAAAGGGCGGGCTTCCTTCCCCCCTCAGGCCCGGGCCCACTCCTTCCGCACCCTTCTCCCCCACATCAGCCCTGAGCCTGCTCCTCCTGTCCCTGAGCAGACCCAACACAGGGGGGAGGAGCGGGCACGCCACGGTGTGGTATGGTGTGATGGTGGGGCCAAGGGAGGACTAGGCCTAGGACTGACATGGGGTGGGGAGCAAACTAGCTGGGGGGAAAAGCTGGCCCACTGCGGTAGTGGGGGAAGGGACAGTGGGCCTAGCCCAGCCCAGCCCAAGACGACAGCTGTGGGAGGAGGGGGGAAGTAAGTCTCCTCTCCCCATTGGGCCCAGGCCCTCTCCTCCCCCACCTCCACTCACCTTCATCAGCCCCAAGCCTGTTCCTCCCATCCCCCCACTGTTGCCAGGTTGGCCCGGGCCTGACACCCCCTCCCCCCACCCCTGCTCTAGAGGTCCCTTCTAG
>NW_017728992.1:75621549-75629842 GCF_001723915.1 Gavialis gangeticus | reverse complement strand
AGTGACCCAGCTTCTCCCCACCCTCATGTCCGGTCCTCCCCAGCATCGGGCCCAGGCCTCCTCCTCCCTTCCGCCTGCTGCTGAGGCGGAGAGGTGGAGTGTGGGCCCAGACCCCAAGCAGCAGGAGGGAAGGGGGAGAAGGCTCAGACTGGGACTCCGTCCCCACCCACCCTCACCTTCACCCCATCATTCTTGAAGGGCAACTGGCTGGTGTATATCCAAGTGTGGGTATCCTACCCACACTTCCATCAAAATGGATTTCTGTCATTTGTATAATATTTCGCAGAAGATCAATTTAATGATTTTACAGAAGGCTGGTATGATTCTTCTGTAGTTTCAGACAGACTTAGGCTTTTATAATTATATATATATATATATAATCTAATTATAAAAGCCTAAGTCTGTCTGTCTGTCTGTCTGTCTGTAACGCTTTATTCGCACTGTGATTGGCTGATGGAAACAGCCAATCAGAGTGCTCCAAGCATGGGCAGTACTGCCATGATTCTAAAGCCACACTGAGGACCAGACAAAGGGGTGCTCCCTGCAAAAGGAAGAACAGCGGCAGCATGGGGCGTTAGGTGGTGGCATTCCATCCCAACTCCCTCCCTCCCTGCCCCCCCATCATTCTTGATGGGCAATTGGCTAGTGTGTGTGTGTGTGTGTACATACAAATCCAGAAGAATCATACAAGTCTTCTGTAAAATCATTAGACTGGACTTCTGCATAATATTATACAAATGACAGAAATCCATTGTGTTGATAGATGCTGTTTTGTAGGCCCATTTAAGAATATTTAAACCTAGTTTTAAGCAATTTTGATTGACTTCAACAAGTAGGTGCATAACATTTCTGAAGATAAAGCCATTTGCCTGATTTTCAACATCTAAGTTTAGGTGTAAAGAGAGCAGATTTTCTGTAAGATCTCTTTAGCAGAGGATGGGAGCTGCAGAAGGAAGATTGGAAGCATAATAGGACCTTTCTTCTTGTGTTAAGGTATTATATATAGTATAAATGTAAAACCAAGTCTAAAACAAATTCTCAAATAAAGCTGGTTCATATCCCAAATTAGCTTTCCAAAGAATAGCAGCAAAAAGGATAAAAATACATGTCTCCTCGCTTCTCTAGAAATCAACTTGAAGGCTCCCATTGACTTCAAAAGTCAGACTCTGTATAGTCAGGCTAATAGTTAATAGGGCCTGACCCACAACATACCATCTTTTGGTCATCTATAGTAATATATTTTATCTATTAATTTGTTTGGAGATGAATGTACTGGGGTCTGTTAAAAAGTCAACATTTCCCTCTCCCCTCCCACATTATTTTAGTATTAGAAGAGAAGTTCCTTTCAAATTCATAAATTGATGCCAGAACAGTTAATGGCTTCAGAGTAATCATCTCTGTTAAAAGAATTCAGTTACAGATAATTTAGGCTCAGGGAGGTTTTTGTAAATGTTAAGCCATTAGATAACATTGTTATCTTATTCACAAAAGCAGAGATCAATCAAAACAAAAGACGGCATATCATCAGCAATCAGCTTGCACATAAAAATCAATAGCATACAGGGAACATTACCTAACTGTAGCACATACATTTAAAACAAAAACAAAACTCCCAAAACACTACAGTGAAGAGCCAGAGAAAGAGTCACTGACCAACATTACGTGATGAAGAAACCACCTCTTTGTTAATAAAACGTTTTTGAATTTGTATCCTAAAACCAGATGTAATATTAACACCTGAAATCTAAATTCTGAAGGTTTACTTTTCATCAAGTCTACAACTTGTTTACAACAAGATGGGAAAGGATGGGAAAAAAACTAAAATCAAAATAAAAACCCTGAGAATCTGTTACTGTTTGTCAGCAAATCATTTATTTTTCTCAGAAGAACAGTTTTTGAGCTGCAAGGTCTAATACAAGACACCCAAAAGTCCAGATTGGAAATGTTCATACAGTGATTTTTTTGTTCCAGATGGACAATTATGAATACACCTTCAAGGACACACAGAGATCAAATATTGGCTGGTAACAAGATCCAATCCCCACCCCCATGTTTCAAAACTGTCTAATTGCTCAGATGGTGAAAACAGAAGGAAAAAATACCCTCTGCCATGTCAGGTGCCAGCCAACAAAGAAAAATTAAGGAAATCAAGATGATGAAGAAAGTCTTGGAACAGAATTCTCCTTTCCAAGTCCATATATCTGCAGTGCAGATCTCTTGCATAAATTCAGCACATGAATAAGACATTTTAAAAAGGAACCAATAGGATAAATATATGTGGGTTGATGCAAAGATATAAAGAGAAGTAACTTCAGTGTCACTGATAAGAGAGTTTAGCCCATTATTGCTGACATAAAGGAGAAATATAATGAAAGGTTTAATAGATAATTGAATTTGAAACTCAACATACTTTGTCTAGTATTTATATCAGACATGTCAATGAAAGGACAATTAGCTGGACTGCAATATAAAATGGTCAGAAGAAATTGGCATTTATAGTAGTGAAGAATTTGTATCAAATAAAATTAAATACCATGTCTTAATAAAAAAAGCCACATATGGTGAAAAAGAATTATTTCCAGGGAGAAAATAACATGGCCTAGAGTCAATCTGTTGAGGGAGATGAAAAGAATAGAAATAAATCTATGAATTCAAGACCATGGACTGACTTGTGTCCAATGGTGGGTATCCAAGTCACTCAAAGTAGGTGCATCATTAGAATACAGCTGTCATTACAGTCCTTAAATCCAATGAATCAAATGTTTATACTTAACACCAGTACAGGTTTTAAATGACTTGTACAGAAACAACTGAGCACAGAATCTGGCACAATAACATGTTACATCTAATGGTATCACATTGCATCTGCTACTTTCATGTCAGAAGCTCAAATATTTTGATTCCACAGTTAAAAATATTTCAGATGCCTTGGCAATGATTACAGTGCCTGGCACCCCATTGCTGATTTTCTTCAGCTATATCAAGACTAGGGCACCATATGCTAGAACACATATATGAACAGCAGAGAACTCATATCAGAAAAGATAAAATGACATTTTAGTATGTCATTTCGGTATACCCAGCTGTACCATTTTTATTGATTGCTTTTGTCAAGTATATACATACCAACAACTAATTAGTTGGACATGTCTTGCATCAAAATATCTCAGCTGATTCATGCTGTAAATCAGAGACGTCAAAGACATGGCCTGCAGAGCCCTACAATACTACCTGGGGGATCTCAGACCAACCTTGCACTCTGTTTAAGGTACCCAGAGCCCATCTGGTGTGGGCTTGCACAGGGACAAAAGCCAGTGTGCATGCTGCATGCACCACACACAGCCAGTCTGGGGCATGGGCTGCATGAAACCCCCAGAGTATGGGCTGTATGCAGCACCCATACTGGACCAGCCCTGCACACTGGATTGGGGGCTGGTCTGAATTGGGCCCACAGGCTGGCCATGCATGCCAGAACCAGCACATAGGACTGGTTTAGCGCAGGCATCATATACATAATGTGCCCCAGGCCAGCCCTGTGCACCATGTAAGATTGGGACTGGGGCATGCTGCATGCAAGACCAGTGTGGCATGGGCTGCACATACCATGCATGGCTGGAGCCAGTGCAGGATCTGCAAACAGCTTGCTGCATGAGGTGCCCATACTGGTTTGGCTGTGCGCAGGCTCTGGACGTGAAGCCATTGTGTAGGCCACATCTGCCTTGCAGCCCTCACCCAGCCAGATGAATTTGCAACACCTATCCTAAATATTTCAGACAGGCAGAAGAAATATCTAACAATATCTTTTATCAGAGCAGGACCTGGCTATGTATATTAATATAATAGTTAAAATTGTAGGAAATGGGGAAACCACAGTACATTAAACTGTTTAATTTAGTCTTTAACAAACTGTAACTCATAATAAGAACAGAAATAGAACTAAAATTATTAAATAATTAAAGTATCAAACTATCAAAAATGTACACCTTTTCAATTACATTGCACGCCATTCAAATACAAAATAAATAATAGCATTTTCTATAGGATAATACCATACACTTTAGTAACTGGCCTGACAAACTAGATCAAGGTGGTAGATTATAACCCGGTAGAGATAAAAGCCACAACTTCCGTTTTTTGGGTGATAAGGAATATAATGCATCTGACACACAGCTCCCAAGAATGAAAAGGGAACACATTAGGGTGCACTGGTGCAGGATGAAGGATAACGATATCTACATGATTTGCATTAGTGACAACCAGATAACTGTGGAATCATGACCTGACTGTGTAAGGTAACTTATACCTAAAAAAAGGCATGAAACAGCCCCATGGGGGAACAAGAGGGAAATATTCTTTGCACCCTCTCTGTCTTCATATGGCAGCACAAAGAGCAACCACAATCTCTCCTTTAAAGAGCATCAATCCAGAGAATCATTTTAATACTCTGCTATTAATGCCGCTATGCAAAATGCTGCCATTCCCACAGAACACTAAACAAGCTTTCCAATTATCTGTTCCAATCACGCCTCTCCCTATGGAACCAACTAAGCACTCCCACAATCAGGGATGCTTAGAAGCTGTGTAAGTACACTCCTGCAGAGTGAAGAAAAACTGCAGGGGCTGTCATGGAATAAGAAGCTCTAGAGAAGACTTAATCACCAAAGGGTTTTCCCCACAGAGATAGAAACAAAGCTTCAGATACCTGTAGCTCTCACAGTCTCACATGTGCAGACTTGAACAGCCTAGAAATGCTTGATAACCAATCTGACGTAACATTACTAGGGCCATCTGAACTAAGTGGGTTCTAGTGTTCACAGCAATATCTTATTATGCATGAACTAACCCCATGAGGTCCCCTCCAACCCTACTTTCCTCTGATAGGATATGATTTTCTTAAACATCTTTTCCTTTACATGAATGGATGAACAACTACATAATAGGGTTGTAATCTTCTAGGAAGATATCAGACTTTATCAGTAGTTTTATGACAGACTAGCTTTTTTATCCTCTCTCCTATTTTTAATTTTTATTTTTAAGTAATTGACACACTTCAGTAGCAGGGCACTGATCAAAAGCTTGATCCTAAGGTAGCTGAATAGTTTTAAATTTTAAACTACTGATTTCAGTCACTCCTTACTTTCCAAAACATTCACCTTATGATTGTTTTCTAGGCTTCAGTGTTTCACTCAAAGGTCAATATTTTTACAAAGTTCCCTCAGACTCAAAAATATCTGAACTAGGCCTGCTTGAGATTTGAATAATGACACCTTGCACTCTATTGATTGTGTCTCCATAACAAAGGTTGCAGTCAGCTTCCAAGAGCAGAGATGTAGTTAGCAGTGTTATCCACCCAACCTCAAATGGTGTCTCTCAAGCAACAGGATACCTAACTCCAGTTTCACTGAGGCACCAGGTGTTGCAGTGGACCCAAATGACTTGTCTGTCCCAACATTAAAACAGGCCACATCATCACTGGACCAGTTAACACAGATTATAACCTCTGAGGTTCATTCGCTTGCAATGTTACCAGTGCCATACACACCATGACCTGCTAACAGCACCCCTCTGCAGCCTATTTTGGACAGATGGGACAATCCTTACATGAAAGGCTGAATGAACACTGAATTGACATCAGCTACAAACAAGCCTGTGGCAGAACATTTTAAACTCCTTGAAACTCCATTGCCAACCTGAGGATGGCTTTTGTTAGGCAAGAAACCTTTAAAAACTGATTGAATGGGAAACTGTAAAACAAAAATCATCCATGGACTGGATTGGGTCAAATGTGGTTTAAACCAGGATTTTTATCCCATTACCTGGCTTAGCTTTTGTGTCTCCTTTGCTCCTAAGGGTTTTTGCTTACTTATTCATCTCTCTCACCATTGCCCCTGCCTCCCCCATCTTTCTTTTTCTATTCAAGTTTCTCTCTCCTTATAGTTTAATAGATGTTAGGGTTGGAAGGGACCTATTAGCTCATCAAGTCTGACCCCCCTGCCCTAGGCAGAAATGAGTGCTGGGGTCAGATGACCCCAGCCAGGTGTCTATCCAGTCTCCTTTTAAACACCTCCATTAGGTGTTTAATAGCCTGGCCTAGTGTTTAGACCACCCAAGGAGGTGCGGAGACAGGGGCAAAGTGCAAACCATAGGCCTAATCTGGGGTCAGGAAACAGAAACCAAGTTACCAGACCCAGGAGATATTCTGGGGCAAGGTCTGAATCATAAGCCTAGTTTAAGTTCAGGAGTCCGAGGTAAAATGTTCAAATCCAAGAGAAACATCCAAAAACCAGAGTCCAGGAACAGTGCAAGTTCATGGAAACCAGAAGAACTTGATAGCAGAGGCCTGCCAGTTCAGACCTTCAGAAGGAGGCCTTATTGTCCGCTAGATTTCTTCCATAGGCTTCATTATCCAAGAACCAATGATCACTTCAAATCAATTAGGGTTCGTAGTTGTATTTTGGATATGAAAGGGGGGAAAAAAAGGTTGGGGAGTGGGAGCCAGAGGCAAATTCTTGGAATACCCATAGACATAATTACTAGGGATTGAAAGTGAGGTTTTTGACTTTTACTGAGTTGTGCCTTTTGGGAACCTGAAATTAACATTCATCAGACACAGTTATGACAATTTTAAAATCACAAACATGTCCAGTACATGTTCATCCTTCCAAATTTCCAGATGTGACAAACCAACCCCCACCCCACCTCAATCTGGTAATAGAAATATTCCTTAAATTTAAGGAGGAACCTTGACCTATGGAGACAAAACACCACAGATTCAACCCTGGATCTGACACTTAACAGCTGCTAGATCTAAAGGAAGTCATTTTTACCCTCTCTGTTCCTGTGTATCACTGTCTGATTATAAGGTTTAGTTAGAAATGTGTATACAGTTTCTTGATAACATACTGTTCAATTGAGTAATTATTATCATTTGCCCCTTGAAGCTTGGAAAGCCTAGAACTACATACCGGAGATAAAACATCCCTCCCATTCCACAGGTCCCCCCAGATAATGTAGGAAATCTCAAGATAAGTAAGGAATAAAAGAAACTGATAGGAAATGTTTGGCAATAACATATTCTGTAGAGCAAGTTCTGTGGAAATTTCAGGCTCTGCCAAAGGGGATGACTTGGACTTTAAGGATAAGGTTTGAAATATTTAAAATGGCTAAATCAGTCAGTCCAGGTTGAGGCACATCATTATTTTCTAGATAGATACATTCAGTTACAATCAATATATGGTGATGATTTTTCAGGCAAGGCCAAAAACAAAGAACCTTCCATCACCTCTGTGGAAACAGAATAGCATTTGATAGTCCTTAGCAGGACTGCTTTGTGAATAAATTATTTCTTGCCCAACAGCTGTGCAAAGATCTATTTTCCAGTTGATTGCTACCTATGTCAAGTGGCTGTTTTATTTCCTTTGTCCATGTATAAAATATGTGAAGTGATCTGAGATGAAAGGAACAACTGTGTATTTAAGCTGTATATGTTAATATACCGGGAAAGCTGTGTTATTAGGAAATCTCTCAGGAAACCGAGTTAGCCTAATATATTGAGTGGTAATGACTGACTTTAATATGGACAACATTAACATGAGCTTAAGTAGTGCAAAGTAGTTTAACAGTGAATAACTAGATGTTAAGCAAGTGTGAAATTCTGAAAGGTCTCAGTCAAAGATGGAAACCTTCTAATAGCATCCATTACGACGTAATTTATATTATGGAAATGACAGGTTCTGTTCACAATGTCTTGCAAGTGGCAGAGATTCAAGAAATAAGATTTTAGTTTCTATGGATTTCCTCCCCTGCCCTTTTTTCTTCTATTCTTATGAAAAAACTAAGAAATTGCATTAACATGTGCTAAATTCTATTAAGATCAAGTGTTCAGTAATCAAAGGTCACTGCAATTGCACCCTTAATTCTGCCTGTTTGTGCTTATTTAAACACTTTTCTTAGTTGCCCAGTTACACATGCACACATGTGCATGCATATACACATGCAAACATATACATTTGTGTTTGTAACTAAGTGTATAAGTAGATGAGTGTTACTGGGTGACTAAGCCATCTTCCTTATCATGCCTAGTCAGCTCTGGTTTCCAGTCAGTTTATTTTACATGGGACAACTTTGTCCCCACATCAAACAGCAAAATAAACAAGTGAAACAAATAAGGCCCCAGCTACCCATTACAAGTATCACCTAATTATCTGGTTAATTATACAATTACCTTGAGACCACCTACATGTGCAAAGTACCTACCACACCATAAAAAGTTCCAACCAGCTATAAAGTTAGA
>NW_017728992.1:75609305-75616549 GCF_001723915.1 Gavialis gangeticus | reverse complement strand
CCAGCTACCCATTACAAGTATCACCTAATTATCTGGTTAATTATACAATTACCTTGAGACCACCTACATGTGCAAAGTACCTACCACACCATAAAAAGTTCCAACCAGCTATAAAGTTAGACCTTGAAAGTGTGTACTAACTTTCTAGCTGGTTGCTCTCCAGCTTAAACTTGTAGGTGTAGCAGAGAGTCTCCCCTGCAGCTGGAAGACCCATCAGCTGATGGGGATCCCAGCCATGTGGGTACACCATGCCCACTTGGGGCGGGAAGCCAAGTAACCAAGGGGACTCTCAGTTCCAGCAGCTGCAGTTTTTGAGTCCCAACAGCACAGGGACCCAGAGACCCATAGCTGCAGATGCTGGGTGCTGGGACACAGCTGAGTTCCAGCAGCTGGGGTGGTGTAGGTGCCCTGGGGGGGTATGAAATCCCTGGGGCTGGGTGATCTCAGATATCATGATCCCCCAAGCTCTGAGGCTACATGGGGGGCTCTCATCTCAACTGATGAGAGCTTGCTTCTTGCCAGTGCAGGGGGAGCCCAAGATCAGGTTTCCCTTGCACCGCTAATAAAGTGTGGTGGGATCTAATTCACCATCCCACATCAATCACATATCCTGCCATGGATGGGTGGCATGGCAGGAGGCATAACTGTGTGGATCATACATCAGATCCCATTGCACATTTACCTGTATGTGTAGAGGGGGCCTAACAAACCAAACCAAGAGCAGTGGTCTTTCTTCAAAACTAGATAAGGACTGAGCACCTCCTTCAATGAGTGTAAATAATTGCATAAAATCTTCAATCTTTTTCTCTAAGCTAATCTTACATAATTAATTTTTCAGAAGTGACAGCTATTATTTTAACTTAATTTATATTTGTGTTGGTCACTGATACAATGTTAATAGCCAGGATCTAAAAAACTACTTGTTCATGCCAGTGCAATGCATTACAGACATCAAAACTTAAGGATCACACAACTTTACACATTATTATGTGAGAACTAGAACCTGCATGTCTCAATCAATGCCCATTTGTATATTTGTACATCCGATGGTCAAGTTAAGGGTCTTTAATTATGTGATCAAGTACATTTTTGAAACTAGTCTATAATAGCGCACATTCTTTATATCTTGTACACTCTAGCTTAATATATGTCATATTATTCTGTAGGCATGTGTCAGTCAGTGCAAGAAATACCTAACAGAAAACATTTATAGATGTATTATCTTATAATTTCTCCTCATTCTTTAATAGATATTCTATAGATCAGATATTATGAACATCCCTGGCTTACCTTGGTACTGTTGATGCTGTGCAGTTTATTTCTTCACAAAGGTATATGACCATGTAACGTCTAGGCCTCATATATATAAGACCTATGAGCCTTTAACACAGAAGATGCTCCCATACCCAGCTCTTATCAAATGGTGCAGGACTGTTTCTGCCATGATGCTCGGGCACCCCCTCTCTAACTGAGCACCCAGGGCTGGTGTTCATTCCTTGTCGCCCACTCTTTCCACACAGTTATACTACTATGTTACACTACTACAGACAGAAAAATCAGCCAGCATACCTCCTATTCTCTGAGCAGGTGAATTCATCACCAAAGATTTTTCATGAACTGCAATAAATTCTGACAGAACATGTAGTATCTACAGCACCAGGCCTTGGTGCTCCATTCCCAAAAAATAATGTTGAACTCCTTGGAATCTGGATTTCAGATTCTGTGTATGAAACATCTGAACTACAGCAACTAAAATGTCAAACATGAAAAAGAGAAATTTAGAAATGACTGGTCTATACAATAAGAGGCACGTTTGTGACAGTTACACATAATGCTATAAAAAAGTAAGACAAAATACACAATTAACCCAAACAACATAGACCCTGGCAGATGCTGAGCACAGTTAATTCCCATTGACATTCTTTTTATAATTGCATTTACATGAGTCTTACACAACACAAGCAGAGCTGGAGGCATTCAGCACTTCACAGGTTTGAGTACTAATTAAGATTATGCGGAGATAAAAAAGAGAGAGGAACAGAGATGGAGAAAAAGAGATGTGACATGTTCTGCAATTTGGATAGTTTAGGGTAGACACACTTCTCATCTTCCTCTTGTTTAATGTCCCTTAATGTATTCAAAAAAGAATTTACTATACACTGTATTCTATGAGTCTTACTAGTTACTTATTCATGCAAATGATTCCAATGAGGTTAATGGAAATATCCATATATAAGTGCCTCTCCCTGTGAAGACTGTTATTACCTAGAGAAGAGGAAGCAACAAAGAAACAGGAATAAAGTCAGAGATGATCTAGGAATAGAATTTGTGGTATAAGTATGGGTGGAAGTGGAGAAGAGACAGGTAGAGTGAGAGGTAGACCAGGAGGAGGGGAGGGTGACAAAAAGAGTAATAAAGAGAGTGTGAGAGCAGGTACAGATAATAATGAGTGGGTGGAGTATTAGCATAAGACAAATATGGAGGGTGGACCATGAGTTCATGTGTAACCATTTTGTTTTACTTTCCTTGTGATTAATATTGGAAATAGCTTATTCTTAGTGCTAATAATGAACCCTTTAAATCCCAAAATTTTAAAAGCTAGCTATCTTTCTCAAAGTCCAGATGTGGGATACAGTGAATGACAGACCCAAAATGACAGGCACAGAAATATTATTCATGCACGAACGGTGGGATCCATTCCTTTGTGTGGCAAATATGTCTTTCTGTAATTATAATACTATGAGACTTTAATCGTCATGTTAAACCTTCAAAAGGAACTCTAAGGGTAGAAAGACATATTGCCTTTTGTTGCCTTGGTGACACCATAACTTTTTTTTATGGTGGCACAAACTAAAAGCAAATAGATGTCCATATACTTTGTCGCACCACACATGCCCAAATTTGTGGTTACAACAAAAGATAGTAATAATTTGTGCCATTTTATTGTGGTGGACCTTTATTTCCTTTATGGCAGGAGATCACAGGTAGCTTGTTGTTGTTCACATTCTCCAATCATCTTGGGCAAGCAGTCTCAGGGCTTGAGGGTCCCAGTGGCTCAGTCTTGCAGGACCCATGCAGGATCAGCCTCCTAAAGGCTTGGGAGTTCCTGTCCTGCTTTTCCTACTTCCAGAGATCCACCCCTGGGATCTCTATGACACATCTCTGGACATGGGGAAACAAGGGATCCCTGCTTCCAGAGACATGCCTTGGACATTGCTGGGGGCATATCACTGAAAGCATCACTCATTGTTCTGCAAGATCAATGGGAGGGACCAGTGAGTGATGTGTTCTGCACAATGAAGCAGGTCAGCTGTGCCACAACATATCCCAACACAGCTGATCAGCTTCACGTGTTGATGTATATTTCTAGCCTCAGTTGTGCTTCAAACCCCGGAAACAGCCAAGGAAACAATGAATAGGAATTTAACAGAACATTAACCTTCTCAACAGTACCATTGTAAAGGATGTCTGATGATATCATGGCAAACAAATATTTTTAAGAATGGCTTCTAAACTACAACTAGAAAGACAAAAAACACATGAGGAAAAAAAGAAAACAGCTATGTATAAAACCAGAAACCATGTCTGTAATGGCCACAGGATGCAGGGAAGCAAATTGTTTTCCTTCAAAAGGGAAGATTGTTTTTTCACTGAAATAATCTAAGACTGCTTCTCAGACTTCTCTATGCTAAGACATGCTCCCACTCTCTTCCCATGCTGCTAGAAATCCTGTGCTCATACGTCACCTAGGAAGGGCAAGGGTGCTTGCAAATCCCCAACGCATGAGCATTGTAAACTATGGTCTTGCTGATATCCCCTTTAAAGTTAATATAACTATTTCAACTTTATTGCAGTGTTTGAAGAGAGATGCTATATGCAGCTATTTTAAAATCTAATGTTCTCTTACTATTCTTAATACCGTTTTTTAATTAAACTATGTGCGTCTTATTTTTATATAGGCAAATGAAAAAAAGTCCAGAGAGTGGTGATACTGGTTATAAATGGCTATTCGTTGCATCTAAGGAGCAAAATTATAACTTAGAAATAATAGTGATGTGGATACTCTCTATTGTGTACTATGTACGTTTATTCTTTTAAATCTATGGCCATCCTCATCTAGATTGTTCTCAGAAAACATATTTAAAGAATTCATTTGCATCACAAATGTAGGACAGGTTGAAAGGCAGGTCATTATTTTTAATTCATGATTTGCGATTCCGTTTTAAATTTCAGCCTGCATTTTATTAACAGAATCAAATGTATCCAAGCTGGATGGAGTCATAGGTTTTATGGGAAAAGCATAATGCTTGGGAGATGGCCAGAGGACAGCCAATGCAATACTATATATTTTTTTCATTTATTGAATAAAGAATTTCCTTTCAAGGAAAACCATCCTTACACATTTATGCTGGTGTAGAACACTACCTGTACCATAGGTACAGTACACAGTTTCCATTTTGTGTTAGATATTTTAAGAGCACTCAGCTGAGGTTAATATATTTCACCTTTTCTATTTTGTTTCATTTTCCCCTCCTCTTTGGCTCATAAATTGCAGTATACTTTGCTTTGCATATTAGTAATTCAGGATCACATTTTTACTGTCATTATGGGAGCATGACAGGTGCATGCAAACAAGCAGCAGAACTCCTACTTATTGGCATGCTGCCCGCAGAGTACTACATTCATGCGCTTATTGACTGACTAGGAGGTCCAGCTGCTCAATGAAAAGTAATAAGCAGTAGGGCTGTGGAAAATGTCAACTGCTGTTTTGTTTCGGTGATGTTTTGAGCATTTCAACGTTCAAAACTCCGAATCTGAAATGAAATGGGAGACATGTCAAAATATTCAAGATGAAACAAAACAAGTAAAAATGTTTTGAAGATGGTTTGGCATTTCAAAGGCATTTCAAAGCTGGGTTTGCAGGGAAAGAGAAAGTAAGGACAGGGAGGGGGAGGAGGGGGGAACAGACTGACATCTGTAGCTGGCCAGTGTCTGTTAACTGTCCCTGAGGTCCCTTCTAATCCCAGTGCTCTGGGGGAGAGACCTAAAAAGCATATAAGCCTGTGAGTGCCTAAGCTGCCAGCCTTTGTCGACCCGTCCCTCGCCAGAGAGCAGCACCTGAAAGGCACTGACTCTGACTGCTTCCTAGCTGCTACTGCACTCACACGTGACATGAGTTTTGCTTGTCAGCATTTTGAGGTGCAGTTTCCCAGAAACCCCTGCACCTATTTCCTTGAAACATGGCAAGCTTTGTGCCCTCAGAAGAGGCTTCCATTTCTGCAATTTTCATCAAAATTGGGAAAGAAACTTCAAAGTTATAGGCAGACAAGTTTCTTTGCGTGAATCTGATATATTTTATTAGACCAACTTAAATAGTTGGAAAACAATTATTAAGCAAGCTTTTGGGTTCAAAAACCCTTTGTCAGGCTAAGGAAGTTTCAGCAGTTGGTATGTGCTCTTCCTGGATGGAATGAAAAGTAAAGAAGCCAGAGGCTGGGCTGGTATGCATGCAAGATAGGCAGTCAGTGAAGATCTAGATCGAGGAGTCAAAGGGTGAGAGACAGGCTGGTGGGGGAGCGGCGGGGGGAGAGAGAGAGAGAAGGGGGATGAATAGTGGAGAGATACCTGGGAAGTCAGATGTCAGGCAGGTTACAATGTGTCATAAATCCAATGTCTATATTTAGTCCATGATTTTTAGTATCCAGGAGGTTGATGAAGTGGAGTTCATAGGCCTGTCTCTGGGAAGTGTTTTGTAAGTTTCCTTTGTGTATCAGGACTGAGAGATTGGGGAGTGGTTTTCTTGTGAGAAAAGTGCCCCCACAGGTAATTGGGTATTCCTGTCTTTGATAAATTGCACACTGCAAATCTATCAAAGACAGAATTTGCACTTAATGTAAAAGAGTTGTATGATTTCTCAGAGCTTCAGTATGAAAATCCCAGGGTTAGCGTCAGAGGGAAAAGCAACAAGGGTGACATTATGGTGGGTATCTGCTATAGACCACTAGACCAGGAGGATGAGGCTTTCTTTAAACAGCTAGCAGAAGGTTCCAGATTGCAGGCCCTGGTTCTCATGGGGATGTCAATCACCTCAACATCCGCTGGAAGAGCCATACAACAGTGCACAGGTAATTCAGGAAGTCTTTGGAGTGTTGGAGACAACTTCCTGGTGCAAGTGTTGAAGAGGCCAACTAGAAGCTGTGCTCTTCTTGACCTGGTACTCACAAACAGGGAAAAATTGGTGGGGAATGTAATAGTGGATAGCGACTTGGGCAGCAGCAACCATGAGATGATTGAGTTCAGGAACCACAGAAATGGAAAGAAGGAAGAAGAACAGCAGAGTAAGGATACTGGACTTCAGAAAAGCAGACTTTGACTCATTCAGGGAACTGATGGGCAGGATCTGCTGGGAGGCCAGTCTGAAAGGGAATGGAGTCCAGGATAGATGGTTATATTTTCAAAAAACTTAGTGAAGGGCATAGGAATGAACCATTCTGATGCACAAGACGACTAGCAAGTATGACTGAAGACTAGCTTGGCTAAAAAAAGGAACTCTTCAGTAAGCTAAAAAACAAAAGGGAAGCTTATAAGTGGAAACTTGGACAAATTTCTAGGGAGGAGTATAACAGTACTGCCTGGGCACGCAGGGATGAAATCACAAGGGCCAATGCAAGAAACGTGAAGGGTAACAAGAAGGGTTTCTACAAGTATATCAGTAACAAGAGGAAAATCAGGGAAAGTATGGGTGCCTTACTGAATGAGGGAGGCAACCTAGTGACAGATGATATTGAAAAGGCTGAAGTACTCAATGCCTTTTTCACCTCAGTCTTCACAAGCCAGGTCAGCTCCCAGACTACTGTACTTAACAGAAAAGTTTGGAGACAAGGTGAGCAGCCAACAGTGGCAAAAGAACAAGTTAGTGACTGTTTAGGTTCCTCCAAAGGTGGGTGGATCCCAGGATGACAGAACGACTTCCAATGTATTCCTGATCCTTTCATATTTGTGGAAAGGAAGTTCAGGTACATCCCTGTGGTTAGCTATCTCCCTGATTAGAGTTTACGCAAACAGAATTGTCCCAGAAGCATAGATGATATGTAGGGGGGCATGCACCCCCCCGCGAGCACTGGTGCCCCCCGACAGCGAACGCTCTGACTGGTAGGGAGGCAGGGAGAGTGCTAGTGCCCCCCCTGAAATTGGCTCTGTCTCTGGCATGACCCCCCCTCCAGTTGCCAGCTGGCTGCTGGGGG
>NW_017728992.1:75606000-75609207 GCF_001723915.1 Gavialis gangeticus | reverse complement strand
AGTCATGGTGCCCCCCCCGACTCAGAAGGCACTAGTCGCCCATGCCCAGAAGGTATCCATGTTCTCTTTCTCACTGTCTAAGAAATGTAATAGCCTATGGATTTGGGTCAGACCTCTTGGGTGAATGCACCTAGACTGTAGACATTGCAAAAACTTAAGCAGAGGAGCCTAGGAGGTCAATTTGGATTTGACCCTTAGGTTCCTCAACACTGAGCCTCCACCTGTTATTTAATTGTCTGGCCTACAATAACAGAATCCACAGTCATGGGTGAGACAACTAAGTTCCTTATATAATGCAAGATGAAAGCTAGAAACCTCAAAATAGAATTCCAATACTAAATATGCCAAGCAGGATGCAACCTAATCCAGCTGAGAATCAACATGGAGAGCAGAGGAACATTTTATATCCTTCCTCTTTCAGGGACATAGGTGCCTGTCTCTGCTTGGGACCTGAAGACCTAAGCTGTCTCCTGAACTGAATGCGTAAGTCCTTTCTTTTAATTTAAAAAAAAATGTGCCTAGAAGAAAAGGTTGTGTCCCTTCTAGCTCAGAATTTAGAACAGTCATCCAGAGTATGAGAGAACTAGAGGAAATATGAACCCACATCTTCCACTTCCAAGGAAAATGCCCTAACACCAGATTACAGTATTCCTCAGTGTGGGAGGGAACTCTCTATCTCCCCGTTGAAGATGTTATACTCTATATAAAATAATTTATTCACTGAGTGGAGGAAATGAGCATGATTCTAGAGCTGAATGGTTTGGCCATGCACCTGACAGGAGAGAGATTTGAACACCAGTTGCTATTCCAATGACTATTTGGAGTTTTATTCAGTGATTCTGTAATACAACAAGGACTGGAACTCAAGCCTCCATTCTCCCAGGGGAGTCCCCTAATTAATACACTATTGGATAAAAAGGGCATTACCACCAGCTCTTCCTTTGTTGCTGACAGACTTTAGGCACCTACAACATTATATAACATTGAATGGGGGTTGTGAGCATCTATATTTTGGACTTCAGCACCTAAAATCCTACCTAAATATTTTGGATCAAGCCCTTAGGGTCACAGATCCAAATCTGTAAGACAGGGCCACTAATGTTTCCCTATCTTGTAGCAGTATTTTATGGCTTAATTCACTGTCATTTAGAAACTGCTTGGATAACCTTGAATGAAAGATTGGATAGAAGTGCAACATGTTTGTATCCTCATAGTAGAACTGCTGACAGGATTTCTCCTGAGCATGCTTGTTAAGTTTTACTAAATAACCCTGACTGCCTGATGAGGATACCCACTAAAGTGCTGATTAAAGATAATTTACTTTCTTCATTTTTTTCTCTTTCCTTCACTTTTTTTTGTTTTTGTTTTTTGGTTTTTTTACACTTACTCCTAGAATAAAAATTGGGCTTATATCACATACCCCCTATTATATCTTTGCCCATTCCTAGTTTCAGATATGCACAGAGTAAGTTCCAACATAAGTTTATTATTAAACTTCTGAATATAAAATTTGACTATAAGTGTAGAAAACTGGAAGATTATTTCTGTAAATATCTGTTAAGAATCCTTTTTAGCCCTAGAGCCACAGCAAGCCCTATAGGTGTAATTGCTAATTCTATTTCCTCTTGAATAACAGGATTTGTCATAACCAGCCATTATTTGATCTGGGAAATTTTAACAGTGAGATGCCTCATAGAATTTTAAATTCCCAAGAGAATTAGGAAATAAATTTTCCCTTTAGATATTCAGGCACAGGCACAGCTCCCTGTGGGCAACATAGTATCCAATTTTAAACAACAGGAGTTCAATCTGGCTGACCCAAACCTACAGTAACTGTTAGTTTACTTACCCAAATTTGTAACAACAGCTTGAACAGCTCTAATTCAGAAAAAAAACTGCCTTCCATACTAAAAATAGCAAATTACATTAATAGGGTATGAGCCTTTCGTAAAGACAACAGGACCAACTTTCTGTATTTTGCAATTTGCCTACCTTTTTCATAATGAAATTTGTTCTGAATAGTTTAGTTTTATTTTGTTTTAAAATCTGGACCATATGTATGCCTCCTTTTTACCATTCACCTTCTTTGGAGAAAAAGGTTTTACCTTAGAGAACGTTTGTAAATAATCAATGGAAAGGAAATCCAAGTATTTAGTGTACATTGGGCTTTCGACTTTTAATTATACTTTCATCTTTTTTAATATACCTATATTCATCCATCTTCCTCTAAACACCCCTATCAACTGTATTCTAGATGATCTATGAGAAACTACTTCAGGGTTTTATTTGTAGTTATATTGTTTCATATGTGATCATGAGATTTTGTGCACTATTGTAGAAGTGCTAGGGAGAGATGTTGCTTGTAACAGCTCACATATTTTAATCTGTGTAGTTTTAGCTTTTAAAATATAAAATATCAAGTGTGGCCAGAAGTTTTGATGAGAACTTTATGAATCACTAAAACAACTCATTTCAGAGATGAGAAAACTCTTACCAGCAGCCCTTCCTCTTAAATATCCATTTATTTGAACCACAAGTTATGATTCAGCAAGGACCTTAAGGGTATGTCAACTTTAAGCATGTGAGTAGTTCTGTTGGCCTCTCATGCTTAATGTTTGGCACATAATATACTTATGTTTCTTGCAAAATCGAGGCAAACATTATGTATGATCTGTAAGTCTCAGGTGTTCCCATACTTGTATTAAACAAAATAAAATTCAATTCAGAAATTGAAAAAATTGTAACCAAAATTAAATAAAAAGATATTTACACCTTACCAAAAAAATAAAAAAGACCCTCTCAGTATTTTAAGCTGACTACATGAATGGTGTTCTTTATGGTCTTCATTTTGCATATTTGCCTTGTATTACATCAGACATTCAGTGCTTAACAGGATGAGTGATATACACATACTGAAATCTGTGGAAAGTGAGCCACTGTCAAGAAACAGAACACATGATGTAGTAAACTAAACACTCTTAAAAGCATGTTTTTTTAGCAAATCAGTCCTCATTCAAGGCACTATTCAATTCTCTTTAAAGTGAACAGGAGGGTTTCCGCCAACTTAAATGGAACATGGATTGGGACCTTAGTGGGTGCACCCCATCTTGCAATATGAGCACATTAGGGCCCAGTAAAATTCAGCCAAGCAGCATTTCTAGTGAATCTTATCACAAGGATACAAAAAAACCAAGGCCACTGCACCCT
>NW_017728992.1:75600479-75601000 GCF_001723915.1 Gavialis gangeticus | reverse complement strand
TATGAGCACATTAGGGCCCAGTAAAATTCAGCCAAGCAGCATTTCTAGTGAATCTTATCACAAGGATACAAAAAAAACCAAAAACGAAGAACCCAGGATTAACATTTTTAGTTATCCTAAATGTTGTAAATGGGCATGTTTTAAAACAGGTTAAATAAAGGCCTTTCATAAACATCTTTTGAAAAGTTAACGTGCTTGTTAGCTAACACAATAAATAATTTATATCAAATACATGCTTTTTAAAGATTTTTTTTAATGACTGTTCTGCAGCACTAAAAATTAGTCTGTGTTATTAAAAATCATCTACAGGTCTGCAACAATTTGGCCTCTTCTCCCTCGCTACTTCACTCTATATTGCAAAATTCAAATTTGATTATTGAAAAGAATTAGTGGAGTAGTAATAGTTTCATAGTTTCATAGTTTCTAGGATCGGAAGAGACCTGAGAAGATCATCTAGTCTGACCCCCTGTCATTGCAGGAAAGAGTACTGGGGTTAAACGATCCCAGCAAGGTGTTCATCT
>NW_017728992.1:75590360-75600468 GCF_001723915.1 Gavialis gangeticus | reverse complement strand
CTCTGGGCCCCTCCTGCTCACCCTCCGGCGTGAACGCCGGCGCAAACGCCGGCACGCTCTTACAGACTTTGCCTGTTTGCACGCTCTGTTCACGTGGCTCGGAAGCGCGGCTCCCTACCAGCTCAGCTAAGAGGGATCCGGGGGGCTTCCCCTCCAGATCCGGCTCAGCTGCGTCGGTCCCTCCACCCCACTTACTTTAGGGAGATCAGCTGCTGCTGCTCCCGCCGCTGCTCCGTTCCTCTGCTGCTGTCCCTGCTCTCGCCTCTGCTCTGGGTCCAGTAAGGGGGCACATGCGTGTAAGACACCCGTGTGCCCGCGTCCTCCCTCTCCCCGCTGCTCCTAGCTCCCAAGTGCCGGAAGCTACGTCAAATGGCGGCTTTTAAAGGCCGCGGTTTGAATTTCCCGCCGCTGCCCTAACAACCAATCAGGTACTCCAGACTCACCGGAAGTGCCTGCCAGCGAACCCGCCTCCCTGCGCTGCCCCGCTGGGGGGGATCCGGCACTTCCGGAGCCCGCTTCTATAGGGTTAACCCCGGGGGTCCTCCCTGGCTTGGGGGACAGTCCCCCTTAGTCCACGCCTGTTTGCGCGCTCTGTTCACGCGGTTCGGGAGCGTGGCTCCCTACCGGCTCAGCTAAGAGGGATCCGGGGGGCTTCCCCTCCGGATCTGGCTCAGCTGCGTCAGTCCCTCCGCCCCACTTACCTTAGGGAGATCAGCTGCTGCTGCTCCCACCACTGCTCCGTTCCTCTGCTGCTGTCGCTGCTCTCGCCTCCACTCCGGGTCCAGTAAGGGGGACACATGTGTAAGACACCCGTGTGCCTGCATCCTCCCTCTCCCCGCTGCTCCTAGCTCCCGAGTGATTTAACAAAAGGATTATACACATTTGAGATCTGTCATACTGATGATTGAATTGAGATGTCTTAACATTGTAAAATGTACTAGTACTGTTGTTCTATTGCTTTCAGTGTAAGTGGGATATTTAAGTACAATGAATTTAGCTCACTTTATCTTCTTTTACTTAAGAGCCATATGCAATTATCACCATAGTATTAGACATGTATGGACAAACAATGAGGAACATATTGAGCTGGGAAGCTACTCACAAGAGACAAAAGCTTTTGGATATTCATGCTGATGAGTCTCTTTGGCCTATACACTCCAGGGGCTTCAAAATATATATTGAATTCATTGGTATTCTTTTGATCTGCTGCTAGTAGTACTGTGCAGTTGTCCTTCTTCTATCCCTTACTTCAGCCTCACATTAATGCTTAACGTTTGTGCTTTGGAAGACATCAAGTGTGCAGTGCTTAAACACATCATCAGTCTGATTAAGTTATCTCTGCAACTGACTCAAGAAAGAGGACACACATTTCTAAGGCAACAGTTAGGCTGAGAGCTGCTAACAACTGAATAGACAAGGCCAATTATTTCTTCCTATTCTACCCTAAGATACCTGATCAGTCCAGCTGTGTTTTGGCTATGTTAATCACAATTTTTTTCATTAGACTTTTTATGTTATTAATGTATTTCTTAATATGCTGACATTTCATTTGTAAATCATATTTACTGAAGACAATTACTTTCATACATCAAAGAGTCATGAGGCCCAGCAAAATACTTTTACTTTGGAATTATTATAGCTTGCAAAGGCCCATAATGGAAAATTCTAAAACCAGGTTACAATTACTGAAAAGAAAAAATAATTTACAGTTTTAGGAAACACTTAATTCTATCCATATACTTACTGAATAGCATGTGGACTTTTCTCTTTAAATCAGTTTATCTTATCATGCAATGTTTCCAGTGAAAAAGGCACCATATGTTCATATCTGAATATTTTTTTTTTGTCTTAAACTTTTAAATGTTGACTAGTTGTCTACTTTGAATTCCAAACATTTCTTTGAAGGCATATTTAAATTGTTCTGCATACATTTTGGGAAATTAGTTGTTTCAGAAACTGATTAATCAAATGACCTCTGGCTACAGTTACCACTCAGGATGAAACAATGAACAGTGGGAATCATGATCTGGGAGTGATCTAATCAGCAATTTACAGGAAACCAAAGGAGGTCATCAATCTCATTAAAAAATTCCCTTTATGTGCAAATGAAATAGGTACCCAAATTATGCAAGCAAATCACAATCACAGGTCCAAATTGTAGAAATTGGAAATGAGATGTATAGAATCGTGATCATAAAAGCCTCCTGTGTATATTACATAAGTAGGAAATCTGCCAGTTGATCCTTGAAAATGAAGTAGGGGTGATTTATCAGATTGTAGTTTATGAACAGTTAGGGAACTATTAAAATAATTTACTGAGATTTACCATCTGAAGTATTTTATCTTTGAATTTTCAGAGTAATACTAGATTTTTAAAAGGTCAGTTTTGAAGGAATGGAAAAGTATTTAATATGAACTTATTTGAAACATTTATTTTTCTTAACTGGGGTTATTTCAAGAACATTTAACAGTAATAAATATTATCTATCTTTTACAGTGTGCCAACAGTGAATGAGGAACCTTAGAGAAGAGTAATATACACAAGTTTAACCCAGCACAATCAACTATGAAAAATGATAAAAATCAATGCAGTTAATCAAGAAAGCAGGAGAAAAGTATCAAAGACAAACAAGGAGAATTTTAAAAAGGACATGAGGTAATTTCAAAGTCAGATGATAAGGAAAATTCTAGCATTATATAAGTACAAATGAGCAAATGGATATATCTGTAGACATTTTCAAAGTTTTCTGGATAAGAACAGATTAACATTTAGCAGAACATATCAACTCAGTGGTCTAAAGACAGCTTACTTCTTCTTCCTCTGCTCATATAAAAGCAAAAAAAATGCACTTGAAATCTTGCAAAGAACATATTTTCCAATTATTTAGTTGGTCTAATAAACCCAAAGAACCTTATCTAACTACGTCCTTCGACCAACACAACTACAACCAACACCTCCAAAAATAAAATTACTTTAAAAGTTAACTTTGACAGTGGAGCAAATTCTACTCACTGATACATGCTACAACTCATTAAACTTAGTTACCCAAGTATATCTACAGGCAGAATTTATTGCTAAACAAGCCCATTCCTTACTAACATGACAGTAATAAGGCTGTTCACACAAGGAAAAGTTGTGTAGAATCATGGCTCATGAGCTAAAGAAAATCAAACTCTAGAAATGTTTAAGGGATGTTGAAAACATAACTAGAATTATCCCTTCCATGCAAGTACCTGACAAATGAAGAAGAAAATGGGAGATACCAGAGACTGAGTACTTTTGTTTCCTAACTTCAGAAAGCTACATTATTAATGGCAAAATCCACTTCACCTCATTCATCTGTGATAATTTTCTGGCTCTTCTTCTCTTGGCTGCAGTGTAATTTATGTTTACTCTTTACTAGAACATTGCATCATAACATGGCTTTAATTGACTTTTGTTCAGAACTTTTTACAACATTTGACATTTGAGATAAGGAGGTCCTGTAGCCTCTGCTGCCAATTGCAAATAAGAATGAGAAATTACAATCACATTTTAACAGCTACATTAAAGAAAAGACTGTCATTTAAAGAACCGTATATGGCATATTAGTAAAATGCCAAAGGAGAAAGAAGAGTAAGATGCAGTAAACTCTGTTTTTCAAAGGCATAAATCATATAGCTTACCAATATTTTTTTTCAAGGAATAATAGATTATTTTCACTCTTCCAGTTATTTCACTGTATGTGATAGAGGTGTGTCCTAAATAGGATTTAGTCAGGACCGTGAATTTATTTTCGTTTGAAAAGCATGCATTTTGAATAAAATAACTTTACTGTGAGTGGACACTATTGACTTAACTACATTAAAATGTTTTATTGTGTTAAATCTTAGTTCCACCAAACTTTAGACACAACTAACAAAGCTAAATTTGATTTCCCTTTTTCAATTAAACCTACTAAGGTGGCAATAAACATCATGTCATTTGACTTGTGTTCTCAACAAAATACATTTACTACCTATGGACATGCCCCATTAGATAAAACCCATTATAGGCAGTGAAACTGTTTCTTTTAATATGGCCCATATAGTTTATAAAATAAAAGACCTTTTCTTTTTATATAGTCTATAAATGGATGCATTTTGAAATTAAAAACACAACATTATTTATATTGCTTTGAAATTTGTAAAGCTGCCTCAGAAGTAGATGACACATCAGCAAAGAAAGTAGGATTTCATTCCTTTTGTACATTTCCTCAACTTACAGAAAAGTATAGAGAGAAATCATTTGCCTTAAAGAGACACCAAGCTATTGTAATATAAGAAAATTACATTTCCAGGTCAAAAATGTCAACTGGTCCACACTAAGGTACATAAGAGGGGAAAATGTTTTTCTTTTTGATTAATTTTAAATGGATCAAAATCTTTGAGGACCAGAGGCCATAAAAAGAGTCATTTACTGTCAAATGTGTCAGGCAGCCAAAATCTAAAAGCCACTACTATATCCTCATATCATACTAATTAAACTTGTGACCAACTATATATAAAGACAGAAGACCAAGCCTATATGGTACATTTAGTGTACCTAGAAGCAGCAGGTCTCCTAAACTGGAAGCAACATAATAATAAGCACATGGCACTACAGCTGAGGTACTCAGCATGGTGGTAGGATAATTTGCCCTGTTACTAAGCAGTGCTAAGTAGTCCAACCTCTAACCACATCTCTTACATCAGCTTTCATGTACAAGAAAACAGTTATATCATCATATGTTTGCATAATGCTTTATGTAGAGGAGATATGTACGATGAAAAACTTGGAAATTTACAACTGACTTCAACAGACCAGGATTTTCTTTATGATCCTGCCCTAAAATGCTTTGCAATCTATAGAAAATGAAAACAATAGACAAACAACGACAGTTTTTGTAAGTGTACTAATTTTTAAAGCAACAATCAACCTATATGCCTCTTAAATTAAAATAGTAGTACATTGAAACTAGGCATAAGGTTGCCAGTTTGGGATGGTTTATGAATGAAGTGAACTCAGGAGTAAATCGACTCTAAATGTATAAAAGGTTAAACACAACACACAGGTACAAACCCGTAAGAAAGAAAGCTCAAACACAAGTTTACAGGAATCTATGTGGCATAAAATGAATCAACTTCACAGCTTAATTTAGCAATCCCTAGTTTTGATATCTATGTATAACCCAAATACAAGATGACTTAGTCTTGGAAAGAAGGAAGTCTGTGTGTGGATTTCTCTGATCCACTGTGACATTTTTTCTATATTACAATCCCCCTTATCTATGGATTCATGTACATGGATTTAACTAGCATAAAGTTGTTCTCATCTAAGTCTCTCAGAAAATACATGGAAAACTTTGTACAACTTTTTGTTTTTCCAACAAGATTTAATGTAATGGATTCTCTTCCACTAAAGGTCATTTTTTTTTCTAGGAAAGTAGTTCATATAATCATGGAAAGGGACTGAATCTTCTAGAGGATACCTTCTTGGACTCATTTATGATCTGTAAACCTTAAGGACCAAAATCCCTGACACTATTGTAGGAATGTGGACAAATATAAAAGAGTTCATTTTCCCAACATGGCGGTCATGTATAAGGCTTCTTACCTGTAACAAAATGCATATGCAAAAAGGGAGCTAATGATTCTTTGCAAAATTTGGAATAATGAATGGAAAGCAAAGAGTTTAATCAAACTTTAAAAATAGAGAAGCAATAGAGCATAGCCTTACTGTCAATTAGCATGTGCAAGTCTAACCAGAAAGATGTGATCATCATGGGGTATAGTTAATTGATTGGCTTCAAGAAATTCCAGAAAAATGGAGACAAAATTGTCAAAATATCTTCAAGGCTGTAGAATCCACTAGCTTCATGATATACTTTCCTCTACTGTCACAGCCATCTCCCTGTACCCCATGAAAGAATCCCTGCTAGAGACTCTATGAACAATTGGTCCTATGGATTTCAATGCGTGGAAAGCAGTTTGCTCTTCAATGGCACACTGCTCTTTCAGTGCAACTGTCACTGGAAGATGCAAGTATGGTATGATTTTTTGCATATTAGTTGATTTTATATATATTAGTTTAAAAGTTTATATTATGTTTAAATGATAATAGTGTTGAACTGATAAAACCTCTAATCAATTCAGTTGATTAATTGAATTGAACTGATCTGAATAAATTCAATTGAATTGATTCACCTCTAGTCAAAGCTAATAAGTGTATTAGCTTTATTTTTGTCTTTTTTGAACAACTAAAACTCCATTTTGTGCTTGTTCCCTGCTTGACATGAGTAAATTAACTTTGTATGCCCTGTGTATGTGACTGTCTGTGTGAGGGGGTGAAAGAATGGAAGTTTTTGCATGAAAGCAAAAGAAGATTTAACTGTTTGTGTAAGCAACAAGATGCCAATGTATGAGTTACCAAACAATAAACTAATTAATAGATGGCTGAAGAACTTGTCTAGGATCAGGTGCAAAAGGAGATAGTGAGAAGAAGGAATTCTGCATATCCTACCATTTGATGTATACAATGCCTCAAAGCTGAGATACCAACTCTGAGATAACAACTTTACTGGAATGACTTCAAGTTGAGATGACCAGAAAATGGATAAGAAACAACCTCTAATTAAAAACTGAATATTGAAAAACCCCAATGCTGAACAAAGCCCTATAAAAGTGAGATGCAGACAAGCCATGGTGGGGGAATCCACTCTCTGCAACCTCCTGGAGCACAGACACATCTGTTCACCCCCGCTCCCATCACCCTCAATGAGCCTGGGCTGGCCACTCAGTGCTAATATTGAGCAATCTCTGCTGGTAACTATAACATCTTACTGGAGTGGTTGTGTCTGTATGTCTGTATGTTTGTGTGTGTCTGTTTGTATGACTGGCATGTCCAAGCTTACGTAGCTGCTTCATGTAATCAGTAAAGACGGTATTTTGTTTTATCCCCCTTTATACAGGCTCAGTCTTGATTTGAGCAATTGGCAATTTAAAGCAACACAAGACATCACATGTGGCCATCTGGCAGCTAGTTTCCATCAGGTGCAGATTCCGGCCCTGAATCTAGCAGCCTGTCATCCCACACAGGGCCAGCTACCACACCCTGTGCCCACCAAATTTATTGGACTGGGCCACTAACTTTCATGTGGCTGACAAAGACAAAGCTATCCAGGATGCCATAGATGCCAGGGTGCTCTGCCACTACCTCCAGACCGTCAGTCAATGGTTCTAGGCCCATGTCACCAGCAGCAACTGGTGGGAGTGGATCTCCTACGAACTTGATATGATGAACAGTGGGTCCAGACTTATATCCACTGGGACACCTTCATAGACATTGTTTCCCAGGTGGCCCCTCACATTGCATGCCTGGATATCAGCATGTGGCCACCCCTCACTCCAGAGAAGCAGTTGGCCATTGCTGTCTTTAAGCTGGCTATCCCCAGCAGTCTCTGCCACATCACCAACCAGTCTGGAGTGGGCAAGTCCACAGCTGGAGAGGCCAGACAGGAGGTGTATCTTGTCATCCGCAAAGTCTTGTTGAATTACTTCATCTGCCTCATCAACCTGCAGGCGGTGGTTACTGGATTCTGCCACATGGGCTTTCCCAACTGAATGGAGGCTGTGAATGGCACCCACATTCCCATCCTCTGTCCACCTCAAGGTGCCTGAGATTTCATTAACTGCAAGGACTATTTGTCCATCACCCTGCAGGGCATGAATGACACACTGTGGCAAAGTGGAGCTCCCCACCTACAGCCACAGTGCTCGATTCCCAACTTGCCTTTGGGCATGCCTCCGACCTGACTCGCCTACCACACGCCTGCCTTCATTAATGAGGATGTTAATTCAGGCGGGAGGCTGCCCATTCATGCCCCGCTGCAGGGGAGGTTTATCTGTGGTTCCATACCTCCCCTACACCACAGCCCATGCCTCGCAGATGTTATTCAGATGTTATAGTGCTCCTGGCCTGCAGCCGGAGCAAGCTTAGGCCACACTGTCAGGCCCCAGTAACCTGCACATTCATACCACCTGCCTCTCACTTGGGCCTCACACACTCCACCCTCTCTCACAGGGTCTCTTTCATGCATCACCAACTTATGCTGCCTTACTCCCTCTTGGAATGGACTGCCTTTGGCCACAGGCTTAGCTAGTCCATTCCTTGGGTGGCAAGACATACCGTCTGTTGGGCCTCTCCCACGACCCTCACTGGGGTAGTGGCCAGCCAATTATCTGACCAGGTCTCAGCTTACTCTGGCCCCTTCTGGGGGCAACACTACATGTGTATAAACATACTGGGTGCTCAGCCCTCTGGTTCTTCTCCCCCTTCACTGGAGCTCCCCATCTCTGCCCTCTCTCTGGGGCTCTACACTGACCCCTTCACTCGGGGCTACTCATCTCTGCCCCACTTCACTTGGGGCCACGGGGTTTCCCCAGTGGGCTCAGGTGGCCACAGCTGTGCCTGGCTCTGCTACCTCTGGTGTCATCTGACCCACTCAAAGGTGGGAGCCGGGGTTAAGATGCCCTGCCCTACCTTTCACTGGGGTGGTAACTGGCTTGGCACTGGCCACCCACTCTCAGCAGGGTGCAGTTTTAGGTCATGCCCAGGACCAGGAGCCTCCTAGCCATCCCCTACAGCTCCTCCCTTAACTCCAGAATGATACATGAAGCCTCACAGCCAGGCAATGTTGCTGCCTTCCCTGCCAGGAGCAAACTGCCCTGTTTATATGGGCAACCAGAGATCTAAAATGACCGCCGCAATCAGGCACCTGCTGGCTGCTTGGCCTAGGACTTAAAGTGGCAGGCACCAACAGTGCCCTGCCACACACCTCCCCCCTTAAAATGATAACCGGGGAGCTTTTCCCCGCTGCTCCTCCAAAGCAGGCTCCCCTCAGAGCCTGTAAGAGCCCTCAAGTGGCGAGCACCCCAAAACTGCTCCGCCACACACCTCCCCCCTTGGAATGAGATCTGAGGGGGCTTCACTTGGCTGCCTTCCCTGCTGAGCTTTGCCCCAGCCTACTGAAGCCCCTGCCACATGAGGAGCACCCCAAAGGTGCTTCACCACACATGTGCCCCTAGAGGCTGGGGGAACACGATGACTGCCCACAGGTGGTGGTGGTGGTGGCAGGGGCATGGCAGTGGGGAGTGGGCAGCTTCTGCAGGCAGCCACAGTGGTGGGGGGAGAGGACCACCTGCAGACACTGCCTGCAGTGTCGGCAGTGACGGGGGGTGGCGAGCGGTGATTGCCTGCAGGCACCACCAGTAATGTCAGTGGTGCTTCTCTCAGGGGGTGCACCCGCTATGCTTCACCAATGCTGCTATGTGTCATTGATCACCAAGGCCACTTCACCCACATCTTTGCCAGCTGGGTGGGCAGTGCCCATGAAGTGCATGTCTTCCACAACTCTGCCTCCTCCAGATGATGGAGAATAGGCACTGCACTGCTGAGGTCCTAAGTTTCATCATCAGCACTGTTCTTCCTCTTATCACTGGGGACCAGCTTACACCCTCCCACCTGAAGGTGTGGTAGCGGACTCTCAGTACATGCCTTATGGTAGATGAGGAGAATCTGCCAAGCACATTGTAACCACATGCATCCTCCACAACATCTTCAAGAAGACTTCAAGAGGGATGTGGACAACATGGAGAGGGTCCAGAGAAGGGCCACTCGCATGATCAGGGGGCAGCAGGGCAGGCCTTATGATGAGAGGCTATGGGACCTGAACCTGTTCAGCCTTCACAAGAGAAGGCTGAGGGGGGATCTAGTGGCCTGTTACAAACTAGTCAGAGGGGACCGGCAGGCATTGGGGAAGTCCCTGTTCCCCTGTGCACCACCAGGAGTGACCAGGAATAATGGTCACAAGCTAGCAGAGAGTAGATTTAGGCTAGATATCAGGAGGCACTACTTCACAGTCAGGGCGGCTAGGATCTGGAACCAACTTCCAAGAGAAGTGGTGCTGGCTCCTACCCTGTGGGTCTTTAAGAGGAGGCTAGATGTACACCTTGCTGGGGTCGTTTGACCCCATTACTCTTTCCTGCCATGGCAGGGGGTCGGACTAGATGATCTACTCAGGTCCCTTCCGACCCTAGAAACTATGAAACT
>NW_017728992.1:75588600-75590291 GCF_001723915.1 Gavialis gangeticus | reverse complement strand
CCCATTACTCTTTCCTGCCATGGCAGGGGGTCGGACTAGATGATCTACTCAGGTCCCTTCCGACCCTAGTACCTATGAAACTATGAAACAAAGGGGAGGTCTTCAATGGAGGCTAGGCAGAAGCAGCATAGCATGAGGACCAGGCATGATACAGTGAACATGCACAATACAGGGACCTGGGGAGAGAGAGCCCACGACTGATGTCACTAGCAGGGAGTCTGGGTCAACAAAGCCCTGGTAGACTACCTCCTGGCCCATAGGGATGAAAAGAGCTTCCAGGATGAGTAGGCCTAGATGGCATCAAATCCCAGAGTGCCTACACTCTGCTCCCAGAAGGGCAAGTGGGCTGGATCCAGTGACTCGAGAGAGGCTTGCACAGAGAGCTTTGGACTGGTGTGGCATTACTGTGCCTCTGCCTCCCTGCCTGTGAGCACAGTGCACCTACTCTCGTCCCCCCGCTTTCCCTCAGGGGCTTTGTATTTCCATCACAGCTGCAAGGAGTGGAATGAAGCCATACCATCCAGACAGCAGGGCCTGTTGCTTGGTGCCAGAGTCTTCACCAGAACAAGGGGGAGGGCTGGGCATGGGTGCTGTGGCAGCAGTTGCTTTGCTTAAAATCAGGGGAGTAGGAGGTGCTCTGCATGTCTGGAAAGGGAGCAGTGAGAAGATGTCAGAAGAGTGGGAGCAGAACACCAATGGCACCTGTGTCAGAAATAGTGTTCTAATAAAAGAGGCATGTTAGGCCTAGCACCTTGGGTGAAGGGGCAGGGGTTCCTGTGAGGTGGAGGGCATGGCATCAGGGTCCAAGTCCTGGCATTACAATGACCATGGTATCAGAGATTTATTTCTAGTCCTATCCACCATTGTCCACTCACCCAACCATGCCAGGCCGATCCTGCCTGACTAACCTGATCTCTTTCTATGACCAGGTAATAAAAAGCTTAGATGTGAAGGAGGAGGTCAATGTCATCTTCTTGGACTTCCAGAAGGCCTTTGACACAGTGTCCCACCCAATTCTGGTGGGCAAGCTGAGGGACTGCAGCATTGATGAATGCACAGTCACATGGGTGGCAAACTGGCACCATGGGTGCACCCAGGGGGTGGTGGTGGACGGGTCGATGTCAACCTGGAAGGGTATGGCAGTGGAGTCCCCCAGGCCTCGGTCCTTGGGCCGGTGCTGTTCAACATCTTCATTAGCAACCTGGACGAGGGTGTGGAGAGCACCCTGTTCAAGTTTGCTGATGACACCAAGCTGTGGGGTAAAGTGAATACACTGGCAGGCAGGGACTACATCCAGGCAGCAGACCTGGACAGGTTAGAGAAGTGGGTGGATCTGAACAGGATGCGGTTCAACAAGGATAAGTGCAGAGTGCTGCATCTGGGGAGAGGGAACCAGCATTATGGTTATAGGTTAGGGACTGACCCTCTCGGCAGCACAGAGGCACAGAGAGATCTTGGAGTCAGGATTGACTCCAGGATGAATATGAGTCGCCAATGCGATGAAGCAATAGGCAGAGCCAACTGCATCCTGTCATACGTCGACGGGGCATCACTAACAGGTCCAGAGAGGTCTTGCTCCCCCTCTATGCAGCACTGGTCAGGCCACAGCTGGAGTACTGTGTCCAGTTCTGGGCACCACACTTCAAGAGGGATGTGGAGAACCTGGAGAGGGTCCAGAGGAGGTGCCACTC
>NW_017728992.1:75583055-75588307 GCF_001723915.1 Gavialis gangeticus | reverse complement strand
GGATCTTGTGGCTGCCTACAACCTTATCAGGGGCCACCAGCAGGGACTCGGGGAAAGTCTGTTCACCAGGGCCCCCCCTTGGAGTCACCAGGAACAATGGCCACAAGCTGAAGGAGGATAGGTTTAGGTTAGATATTAGGAAGAGCTACTTCACTGTAAGGGTGGCCAGAGCCTGGAATAGGCTTCCCAGAGTGGTGGTGCTCTCATCTTCCCTGGAGATCTTCAAGAGGAGACTGGATAGGCACCTGGCTGGGGTCTTATGACCCCTCCCACCCCCAGTGCTCATTCCTGCCCATGGCAGCGGGTCGGACTCTATGATCTGTCTAGGTCCCTTCCGACTCATTGATTCTATGATTCTGTGGCTGAGATATCAAGGTTGCTCAGGTCCAGCTGCAGCTTCACCTCCACTCCTGGATCTTGCAATGTTCCAGGGACCAGAAGTAACAGGCTGGAGACCTTGGGAACTGCTGCCAGTATTCCTACTGGTGATTTTCTTTTGGAATTGTCAGCACTATTCACTGTGCATGCATTATTCATTGTACCTTGTGTCCCAAGTCCCCTGGGGACCTGCACTTGGACACTCAGTTGTCCCATCAAACTGGGGCCTTCCTGTATGCCCTCTTATGATGAGGTCCCTACCAGCAATTCCTTTTTGCCTCCTGGTGCTGCTGCATGCGTGTAGGATGGCAATGGCTGTATTGGTGGCAAGGAAATAGGACACCTTCTTGTAGAAGGGCATGCTCTGCCTCCTGCTCCAAAGGTTTTTATTGGCATCATACATGCACTTATACTGGATCTTCATCCATTTTTTCTTGGCCAGGCACTGCACTCAGTTCCTGTTGTATCCCACTCTTTGCTTCTCTTGGACAATGCACTTGAACACATGATGTGATATTCTTTGCAGAGCTGGTCCTGGGTCTCCTGCTTCTCCAGACAGCCATGATATCCCTCATCTACCTCTGTCCCCAGTTGTGTGACCAGGGTTGGGTACTGGAGGAAGATGAGGCAGTGTCTTCCATGATCTATGGCAGTGCTCAGGCAGTCTTGGCATCCACAGGGGAGGGTATGGCTCAAGGAGGTAGATGGATGGATGGAAGAATCAGTGTGTGCACATAGGTACAGGTCTCTGATTATGGATCTCCATCTCACTCCAGCTGAGTGTGCCCCTGATCCAGGGTGACTGGGGCTCTACTGGCCAGGCCACTTCCATGACCACAAACTTTCCAGAAGTTTCCATCAGACACTCCCATGAAGCTGGCAATGCCCCACACTACAGCCTGGAAATTTCCAGTGGCCTCTACCAGAAACATTGAAGCAGATGGCCATGTTCCACTTGCTCCTGAAGTTTCCAGAGGCATGTGCTTCCTTGCCCCAACTTAGATGTTCAGTACCTGCCCCCTCTCCCTCCAGCCTTCATACTTTGGGACCCTGTAGTTGTGAGTCAAAAAATATTTGTAATCAGGAATTGTGGTAGTGGTGATATCTTTTATTAGACCAACAAGATTTTTGCAAAAAAAAAATTCTTTAATTGCAAGCTTTCAGGCACACCCTTCATCAGGCATTGGAGAAAAGATTATAAGAGTTTTCCAGGGTAGAAATGACAAGGTTCTTTGGGTGAATCTGATACTTTTTATTAGACCAACTTAAATAGCTGGAAAAAAAAATGTTAGCCAACTTTCGAGTTTAAAAAAACCCTTTGTTAGGCTGAGGAAGTGTCTGTAGTTTGTGTGTGTTCTTCCTGGATGTAAATAGTCTTTCCAACTATTTAAGTTGATCTAATAAAAGATATCAGATTCACCCAAAGAACTGTGTCTGCCTATGTCCTTAGATCAACATGGCTGCAACCTACACCACTGGGTAGAATATCTAATATCTAATATAGAATACCTCTACCACAAGCCCTGATTGCCTTTTCCTTTAGACCAATATGGGTACAAACTGGATACCTGAAAAAACATTTGTAGCACCCCACATACACATGGTCTGCATACCAGCCAACAGTGGCTGAGCTGTAGAGGTTACAGAGTCACGCCCTTCCAAGTCCACTACTGATGTTCTGCCCGCCAGCCACTCTGCCCCACCAGAGGTTCACTGTCTGCACCAAGTCCTGTTCAGGAGGGGGCATCTGCCAGCTTTCAGGTCATATGGTGTCTGGGTCTGGCCTTTGAGATGTGGTGTGTGGGTACCAGAGTCAGGGCCTACGGGGCTGTTCCCAAGTGTGGGGGTCTGGGGGTCCTTGGCTGGGTGTTCTGGGGCCAGGGCTAGGGGATGTGCCCAAGTGTGGGGGGTCTCCTGGGCTCAGTGTTGGGGTCTGGTCTGTATGTATGTTGTGGAATGCTTCATGATGGGGTGTCTGGAGTTCAGGGGCATGGCCCAGGGACTCAAATAGCCATGTCTGAGGGCTTGTGCATGGGACACAAATGCCTCATTTCCCCACCTGCTGCTTGTCTGTGGTTGACAGATGGCTGGAGGCAGGTCTGGGGAGAACGTCCATGTTTGCTCAGCATTGGGACAGCCCAGGGGTGGGAGCTGTTGGGCACTCAACTGAAGCAGCCAAGTGTGGGCTGAGTTCTGGCACACCTCCCTGTGAGGAAGGGGTAGGAGGGTCTCTGGGATGCTAGAGGATATTGATTCAACTTGAATTGATAGGGGAACAGTACATGAGTTTAATACATCGGTCAACCCTGAATCAATCTCAGCTGAGTGGATGAGGTCCAGCTTTGGTCTCTTGTGCCATTTTTAGACCAGTTTATGTGTACTGGACTTCTGTACAGTTACTGGGTTAGATCAGTCTATGTTCTTTTATACCAGTTTGTGTGTAATGTCTGAATGTGCCCTAGGTGATCAGATTTTTTTCCAATCAATGCTACTGCAAGAAGCTTTAAATTACCTTTGAGTCACCTCCTCAGTTGGAAGGATCCCAGTGGGAGAAGTGCTATATTAGAGGTAGTGGGAGTGTTTTAAAGAATAATGTTTCAGTGAAATTTTCTCTCACACATCCCTGTAAGACACTGGGCAAGACGGTATTTTTGTTGACCCTCAAATAGATAGAAACCAATCACAGAACTTGAGACCAAGAATAGAGTCAGTATCATTACAACAATATCATTACTTTTCTGAGTAATGATTTTGGAGTCTTTAGTGTTCAAGTGTTTCTAATTCCCAGAATTTAGATTTCTAGATTACAACACATCACACAAAAAGGTAAAAGTACAAACCCCGAGGAACTGAGAGAAGAATAAGGTTACTGATTTCCTGCTAAATATGTAATAATGGTTGCCATGAAGAAGTCAACACTGGATGATATTTGTCATATAATGACAAACTGAGTAGGCAAAATAGGTAAATGAATGGAAAGCATTTGCATCTGACATTTTAAGGGTTATGTTGATATTCTATTGACATATTTCCTCAATAAATGCAAGAACACTGAAGTTCTGCTACAGGATAAACCATTTTTCACTATGGCTTGGGCGTTTCTGTTTTCTTACCTCTTGTAGACATATAATTCTAAATATCAAGAGATTTATTTTTGAATACTTTATGTTAGTTTTAGGTGTCCTATTTAAATTAAGGAATATTGCTCTTATAATATTAATTACTACTAAACAGCTGAACATTCATGTGTAGTTTGTTTCATGCATGCATACAAATTTGACTCCATGTCAGTTAGGTGGCAAACCATTGCTGGTTTTAGATACTAAAATCCTTTACAGATTATACTGACTGTCTTATTCAGGAATTTCATGATGTTAGAAGCTCAGTTTATTAAAATTGGACCTGGAGGAAAGGAACTTTCTAGTGGAAAAAGTCCTTGTAGTTTATACCTGCTTAATCAGGAGAAGAGATTCTATTTTACAATGATTTTCAAGGAAATGGGTTCCAGAGTATAATAGTTCTCTCAATACTAAATAAGTTGCCAAATAAGCAGCTCTACAATAAACAAAATTTGTATCAGGATTAGTTGGCTCTTTCTCCCCTCCACCCCCGCTTATCAATAAATAATTCTAGCACTTTTGATTTTTAAAGCCATGCATACAATCAAACCAGGACACTATCATTGTGTACAATAAGCATTGGGCCATCACAACAAAGAGATCAAATAGTAATAAAATATTTTAATGAAAAGGAGGAGTATCTTCTAGGATTTTTCCAAATCTCCGCTATTAATTTCTTGGCACAACTTTAAAATTTCCATTATAGAAACAACCTAACTAGCTAACTGTGAAATTCTATATATCTGCCAACTGGTGATTTTCTTTTAGTATTGTCAGCACTATTCATTGTACATAAAGCGACCTACAGCTAAGGATGAAAGAATAGACAAAATCAATAGTTGATTTTTTAGGATTGGAATGCAGATGGAGCAGATAATCTACTAAAGCCAAGAGAACAAGTTAATTGAATTACAGAGACACTATCATAGTTATTCTGGGAATACATCATCATGGGATATCACATTATTTGTGCACTGAATAACAATAGAGGGAAGCCTGGGCAAATACCAACCTGCCCCAGAAATACATTATTAGTAACCCTACAATCTCCCAACCAGGCTTTGACCTACTGAGAAATATTTGGTCCTCCCTGAATTGCATGTGGACACTTCATGGAAAATGTGGACACCTACTCCATAAATAGAGAACCAAAGAGAGTCTGAGTTGCAGTTGTAGTGCAATTTTTCAGATGGTGCAACACATTGTGAACAATTGCCCAATTAGATCATTCAATGGTGATTTAAAAATCAATCCATGCAGCTACCCCTGAAGCAGTCAAATGGCTATCAAATTTAGATATAACTCTATGAATGTTGTAATCCTAGAATGTCATACAAGAGAAACATTATTTTCCTTATTAAAACAAAGGAGACGTTATTACATTATCAACCCTTATACATTTATTTTAACAAAATCCATATTACGTGTCTAATGACCCATGGGAATTCTTTATGTTAGTATACCTTTCATTACATAAAGTGAGAGCTATAATAGTTTTTCTTCAGGAAAAACAAAATATAGCGTGCAGATTTTCCTAACCATGTGATTGTTACCTTTAGAAAGTTTATAATTTTCAATAATACATGACAGTGTTGAGAAAGTTTGAACGCTCACACTGAATCAGACCAACCTGATTGCCTTCTATGATCAGGTCACAAAGGCCATGGATGCAGGTGTCGCGGTGGATGTAGTCTTTCTGGACTTCAGCAAGGCCTTTGACACCGTCTCTCACCCCATCCTAGTTAAAAAACTAGG
>NW_017728992.1:75580658-75582600 GCF_001723915.1 Gavialis gangeticus | reverse complement strand
TTTGAGTCCCGTTTCTCTTTTTGGGGTTTTTTGTTGTTCTCCCGCCCTGGCGGGGGGTCGGGCTAGAAGATCTACTAGGTCCCTTCCGACCCTTAATCTATGAATCTATGAATCTATGAATCTATGAAATAATGGCCTTACTAAAATCAATGGGAATTTTGCATTGATTTCCTCCTTCCTGGGTGTAATAGTACTTCTGTCTTTGTGAGGACAGGAGCCCAAGACTTAAAACACCTAGATTCTCTCGAACCACAGCATGGGGCTTATAGATGACTTAACTCTTCCATCAGTGGTGCTATTAAAATACTTCAAACCCAATCCCAGTAATTGCGCACTTTACTGAAGGCAATCTTTTGGCTACAGCAGTTTTGGGCATTTGGGGCTGAATGCATGTCTCATCCAACAGTACTTCACTTCCACATGACTTAAATAGGAAACAAGCAACAACATACAATAAGAGATAAGATCCAAGAAAGCAGGTGAGTGAGAAAGCTAAGAACTTACTAGCTCGATGAAAGCTGAAGGTCCTAAGCAAATGAATTATGTTTTCTCCTCCAGCCTCTTTGGTTTTTCCAAATGTAAAACAGGTGAGGAATCTGGTAAATCTGACCAGGCTGATAAATATTGTGGCAAGAGAGATTCCTCAGCTGATGCAGATCAGTGTAGTGAGCTCTTGCCCCACACTTTAGTCCTAAGAATCAGACACAAAGAAGGCCAGATCAGTAAATTATTCCAGCCATATTCAGCTGATGCAGTTTAATTAGTCTCATTCACAAAACTTAAGAAGCTTATTTCATTAAAATAGGCCTATATTCAAAATTCTAAATATGTGATTTTTTATCACCTGGAATTCATGTCATCTACATTTTTTAATTCTTTACCGTATTGTTCAACATCTTCATTAATGATGTGGACATTGGAGTCAGAAGCGGACTGGCCAAGTTCACTGATGACACCAAACTTTGGGGCAAAGCATCCACACCAGAAGACAAACGGGTGATCCAAGCTGACCTGGACAGGCTTAGCAAACGGGCGGACGAGAACTTGGTGGTGTTTAACAGCAAAAAACGCAAGCTTCTCCACCTTGGGAAGAAAAGCCTACAGCATCCTTATAGGCTCGGCAGTGCTACGCTGGCTAGCACTACGGAAGAAAGAGACTTGGGGGTCATCATTGACCACAAGATGAACATGAGCCTGCAATGTGATGCTGCGGCTAGTAAAGCGACCAAAATGCTGGCTTGCATCCATAGGTGATTCTCAAGCAAATCCCGGGACGTCATTCTCCCCTTGTACTTGCCCTTAGTGAGGCCACAGCTGGAGTACTGCATCCAGTTTTGGGCTCTGCAATTCAAAAAGGAGGTGGAGAAGCTTGAGAGAGTCCAGAGAAGAGCCACGTGCATGATCAGAGGTCACAAAAACAGACCTTACGACAACAGGCTAAGAGCCATGGGGCTCTTTAGCCTGGAAAAGCTCAGGCTCAGGGGTGATCTGATGGCTACCTATAAGTTTATCAGGGGTGACCACAAGTATCTGGGGGAACGTTTGTTCACCAGAGCGCCCCAAGGAATGACAAGGTCGAAAAGTCATAAACTACTACTACAGACCACTTCAGGCTGGACATAAGGAAGAATTTCTTTACTGTCTGAGCCCACAAGGTCTGGAACAGCCTGCCACTGGAGGTAGTTCAAGCACCTACATTGAACACATTCAAGAGCAAATTGGATGCTTATCTTGCTGGGATCCTATGACCCCAGCTGACTTCCTGCCCTTCAGGGGGAAGGCTGGACTTGATCTTCATTCTCCTGAGCAGGGACCAGAACTGTCACCTGCCCTCTGCACCCCCTTTAGGCCCCAGGGGAGGCGCACCTAGGCCAAGGGTTAATGAGGAACTAGTTAGGGAACTTCTGGAAGGACTGGATGTATTCAAATCAGCTGGTCTGGA
>NW_017728992.1:75557664-75575658 GCF_001723915.1 Gavialis gangeticus | reverse complement strand
GGAGATGCTACTTCACTGTCAGGGTGGCTAGGATCTGGAACCAACTTCCAAGAGAAGTGGTGCCAGCTCCTACCCTGTGGATCTTTAAAAGGAGGCTAAATGTACACCTTGCTGGGGTCGTTTGACCCCATTACTCTTTTCTGCCATGGCAGGGGGTCAGACTCGATGATCTGCTCAGGTCCCTTCTGACTCTAGAAACTATGAAACTATGACAGGCACAGAGCTAACTTGGATCCTAACCATACCCCTGTTCATAGGCCCTTTAAGACAGGGGTGGCCAAAGTCTGGCCCATGGGCTAGATTGGGCCAATGGTGGACTATTTCCCAGCAGCACCTGCCCACATCACTGTGACTGGTTTCCATGGAGACCCCAGAAGTGGTGGGACCATGACAGCATGGGGCCAGGGTTTCCATGATCAACACAAACAGAGCTGGTGGGGTATGTGGCTGGGCAGAGAGCTGCTCCAGGACTGGGGCTGGGGTCGGGGTCTTGTGGCAGTAACAGCTGGGACAGAGCTGCAACCCATTGCCCACATGCCCTGGGCAGGGGTGTGCAGGTAGCGGATTATGGTTCTGCCCTGGATCTGGACCATGCTGTTACTCCTGCAAAATCCTGACCCTGGCCTTGGCCCCAGTCCCAGAGCAGCCCCCTGATCAGCCACACACCCCACCCGCACAGCTTGGGCTGCTCTCTGAGGAAACACTGGCCCTGTGCTATCACAGCCCTGCTGTTCCTGGGGTCTCTATGGAAACCACTCGCAGAAACTCAGGCAGGTGCAGCTGGGAAATGGAGTCTAGCCACTAGCTGCTTCTGCCATTTTGCCCACCTCTGCTTTAAGGGCAGGTCAGAGAAGTACACATTACAGGGGGTATTAGCCCTTAACACATGACTACTCAAAGCACATGGTAATTTTAACATCAATTAAAATTAGCATGAACTAAGTGAAACATGTAACATGGCCCCTACTCTTATTTTTTTAGTTTAGTTTTTACAGAAAAAAATTAAGGGAGTTTGGTGCCCAATAACCTTTAAAATCCCAATCTTTGACCACATCAGCTGTAAGACAGCAAAATCCCCACTTCAGATTTTCATTGTCCTTATAAGTAATTTTTTTTGTCATTTGGAGGTTTTAATTCCATGTAATGCTTAGCAAACTTGAAAGCCATTCATTTCCATTAAAATATTCCTGACAAGTGCCTCTCTCAAAGTGGATTGTTCCCCCAAATCAACAAGCAACTTTTATGACTATGAATTTCTGACTTAACATTTATGTCTTAATTGAATACTTGTAATTTTCCTCATAGTAGGGATCAAATATCCTTGTAGCAATAATAGCCAAAGAAAGTATGCGAGAAGTAAGTTTTTCTTGATTATACCTTTTATCAGACTTGAGGAAGGGCATTTTGGGCCTGAAGCTTGTCTAAAAACTCTCTGAACCATACGCTTGTAATTTACCTTGAACATTAATGACAAAATCCTCAATTCTAATTCTTTCCTATAAAAGTTATCTTCTGTTTTCTCATTACTGTTAAAGATAGTATTAATGTGCTTTCTTAGTAAGTTTCTCATTGCTTCAACAGTTTCTTAGTAACTGTTTAAGGTAGCGAATACCTCAAACATTCCTGATCAGACTATGAATGGTATATGAGAATGAGGCAGGGAGCCCACAGCAGAAATCCCTTGGTCAGTAGAATTATTGCATAAAACTACCATTTGAGATCCTCCAGATAAACACAACACTATTAATAGGCTGTCTCCTTTTCCTATGGGGCTTACAGATTACTTAACTCTTTTCCCTGACTAGTGCTATTACAAACAGACATTAGATCTAATAATTGTAATTTGGCCACTTACCAATGCAACCAGGACAGTGTTGGTACCAAACTCATTAACCAGACTGACAAAGGATCAGATAAATCTGGAGTATCTATCTACTCAATTATCTGTGTTTAGTCTGATTAGGAATGGAAAATATCACTTAATTCTATGACCATTTTTTGAATGACAGATAATGGCCTTCTTAACTGGCAACTTGCCCTGTACTCCCTTAAGAGATGCATTAAGAGTCTGCATCAATAACAGAACTAGTTTTTCCTCTCTGGCCTTCTCTAGAACTGACTTAACGATTAATAACAGGTTGTGACAGGAATAACCACCATATTTTTGATAGTCAACAACAGAGGTTTAAAGGTGAGCTTGCATCTGTCCCATTTTGCTAGTACTAAGCTGCCAAAATAAACCTGTACTAATTTGGATTGTATCTGGAAAGTAGCATCATGTTTTCTTACAACAAGAAGAAACTTGTGTCAGCCACTGCACTAAGTCAAGTTATGTTCACTGGCATATTTACTACTTCAGTTATACTTATTTTTTATTCCACATACAGAATTTAGTTTTTATTACTTTTGTCATGTGTAATACTAACAGTAATCATAGTGTAAAATCTCAAATATATTTGAAAAGCTCTGCCAACCTATCCTGTATTTCTACTGAAGCTACAGCTAGTCGTAGACAGGATCAGGAAAGCATTTACTTGCACAGAATTTTTCTGAAGTATGCACCCCTTAATCTTATTTTTAGAGAATTATTTTCCCATAAACTATATTTCTGGAATTTAATATATATATATTTTTTTACCACTAATGCAAAAATGTTTAAGGTCCTAGTGACTTCTCTCATTAACACCTCATATCATTGCTTCAAGCCTTCTTCAAAAGTTTCACATCATGCTAGAAAGGTTCCTCTAAAAGGAACACATTGCTAAATTGAACTGTCTTAATCTCTCATCACTGAGTAGATTTAGCCCTTCAGTAATATCTAATGAAAAGATAGATTGTACCATGTTAAACCAGAGGAACTGCACATTCTACAATTGTAGCATTAAAAATCACATATGTTCTTGGAGAACAAACAGATTTTTAAAAACAAAATGTAAAACTAAACTTCCTTTTGTATCATTTTGATAATACTGGTATATAGAGAAATATATAGGAAGCATAGCCATATGAGAATGCAAATACAATGAATAATTTTCTTTCTTTCTTGTAGCACTATTCGTAAATAAGCATGGGAATTAGTTATACAAGGGTAATCTTTAATCCCTGTATATAAATTAAAATTTTAATAGTTCTGAATTCACCATTCTAAAGAATTGCAGTTTTGCCCAACATACTAGAATTAGATGCCACAACATCAGTTTTGTTCAAGTTCCAACTGTAAAGTTTCTTCAGCCAAGTGTATTTTAAAAATATTTTGGGTAAATCTGCTAGTCACAGTAATAAGGTATAATACAGTGCTTAGAAGTAGAATATGAGCATTCACTGCTTGTAAAGTAATTTGTGTTCTAATGGTCTCAGTGAAATTCAGCAGTTTCTTGCAAGTTTGGATGTTAACATTTTAATGCTGACCAACATACAGGGTTTCAATTATTTTTAGCATTAAATTACCTATTTTACTAGGAACTAAACAATATTAATAAATATTTTAAAACCTAGACAATGGCAACAAAACTATAACATCAAATAATGGGACCTTTTCTCAAAGTTCCCGGCAATTCCTACTGTATGTGGTTGTGTCTATTCACGACCCCATCGGCAAAGGATTTCAGCTAACACTCTACAGGTTAAAGCAGCTGCTGTCATTATTTTGATTCAAATTCCTCAACCAAGTCATCATGAATTTCTGAAACCATTTACTAATGCTACATAGACTAGGATCAATTTATCAAGCCAATTATATTTTGTTCTTAAAACCAAGTTCAAAAGACTGCAGATACAGGGTTGCTGGGCAACTAGTAACTATTTTACTTTTTAATATTACCACAATCACTAAAGCTCAGCTATGTTTTTCTAAAAGCCCCTTCTGAGCCAGCACATCACTTAGGTCACTATTTTCCCATCTGTTCACTGCCCTATGATTGCATGTACATGAAGCTATCAAGAGATGTTCATTAGTCAACTGAGATTCTACAGGAACTTTGAAGAACTACAGTGGCATTTGCAGCTTCCGTCTGCAACAACTATTCTCAAAGCACAGTATCCCCTCCCTACTGCTTTTTATACCACTGCTTTTGTTTCTATAAGTTAGCTTATAGAAAAGCCTTTTCTTATGTCCACTCTTCTTGTTTCATCTTAGGCCTCTTTCAAAGCCCAATAAAGTCCATGGAAAGCCTTTCATTGATTTCAGAGGGCTCTGGATCATGCCCTTAACCCAAAGAATCAGACAGGCATCCTCCTATGTATTGTATTCCCCAACACTACAGATATTCCAATCTTACTATAGTGCTCTACAGAGAACAAGCTATATATGTATTCCCACCAGCATAGTTAAGAATGTCTAATGACACTCTTTCACCCTCAGTAAGGTAATTTTTCATGGCAATTTATTTCTGCATTTCTGTTTTAATTAAAGACTATCTAAATAAGACAGTAACAATGGTATAAGATGGAATCTCATCATAGAAGAGACTGAATTGGTCATGGATTTATTAATCACTACACCATGTCTTTTGTGTGCTGTTGTTGGGATTTTTAATAGGATTTATTCCAGTTCAGCATTTCACAACATGTAATTCTGGTCTTTATTATTGTAAATAATACCTATTGAAACATATGGACATAAGAGTACAAGAGATGCTATAGGTAATCAAGTCCAGTTCCATGCCATCACAGGTAAATTTTGAGGTAGAGACTGGGACAGGAAAAAACACAAGAGAAAAATTAGTAAGAGAAGCAGGGAAGAAATTATTACGGGAGAGAAAGTGAAGAAAGAGACAGGGGTTAATAATAAAGGGAAAGGAGATCATGGAATAGAACAAAGATGAGTAGAAGGACAAATAGATATGTACAGTGACAGATGCATTATTTGTCCCTTGAATCTATAGCTAGCTGAAGTGCTACATCAAAGTTGGTCAGTCTGCTTTCCTGAAAACTGAAGTCTGCTTTTCTGAAAATTTTGGGGGAAAAATCTGTTCAGGTTGCCACAAAATAAAAAGTTTTCAATACTTTGAGCACACTGAAAAGAAAAAAGTCAGTTTAGCTTAAAGATAGTATTTTAACAAAATTAATCACTATGTTTTTGAGTTGTTATACATTTTTAAATAAAATTGAGGCAACAACTCATATGAAATTAAACTGAAGCATTTTGAAAATATTAAATAAAAAAGTTTAAATTATTTTGGATTTTTTTGAAAATTGATCTGAATTTGTAAATATTCTGGTCAACCAGAATATTTTTTTTAAAAGAAAAATATTTGAAGACAAAAAATTTCCCCTTGGTCTAAAGCAAGTTCATATATTTTAATTAAACATACTTCTATTTAGCATCTATGAGCAAAGCAGCACAAAAGAACAACAGCTGAAATTTACAATTACTGAAATTTAATAAAACTTGACTTTCTTAATCAACTGCTGTCCCTTGTACTTTCTAAAATGGTCTTAGTCAAAAGTCTCAGAAACCAAGCAGTAACAGATTTTGAGCTAGGTACCACCAAAAAATCATTTCATCATGCCTAGCTCAGGATAATCCACAACTTTATTTTGTGTCTCAATTATGACAACAAAAGGCACTCTCCAGTAAGATGTATCCCAATGTGGGAATCGAACTTCCTGAGTAGATATTCCATGTCTAGTGAAGAGACATGTATAACACCATATACTGATTTCCAAAATGAGTTGCAAGCATTAAAATACTTCAGTTCACCAAAAGTATCATACTTTGGATGAAGGTACTTAATTTCTGAAAAATCCCATGGACTTATATTGAAGATCCTTATAGCTAATCACAAGGCTCCCCTATATACATTTCCACCTAATCAAGAAAGAGATATGGCTCTGTACCATTTGTACACTAATATTTACCATGAGCAAATTAAAATGATGCTTCATGCATGTGCGCTGTTTCTCTGTCTGAGGATCCTGACAGACGTTACACTTAAGACACGATTAACTGGGTAATCACTTCTCAAGTAGTGATCCAGCCACATGTTCATTCAATTAATGGCATAATAAAACAGGAAATAAGCCACAAAGTTATGATACAAAATGTTCCTATAATGTCTTTAATTGAATGTGTTACCAGCACTCATGGCTCCAGAGAACACTGCAGCCCTGCAAGACTCCCTCCTTTCCATTTCAGAGGCTAGGAGTGCTGGTCAACTGATTGAGGCTCCCAGCTACAAGAGCACAGGGGTGCCAAGCTTCCTACCTCCCAGTATAGGGGGAGTCCAGGATCATAATCCCAGGTTCCCCCTGCACAGGCAATACGGCACTATAGTATCTGATGCAGATCCCACACTTGTGTCTCCTGCCATGCACTTGTGGCATATTAGAGACACCAAGTATGTGAGGGCCCAAAAGCACAAGCCCCCCTCAGAAGAGAGCTGTCACCTGAAATGTGCAAAACTTTCCATGTCCGTTATCTTATAAAAAATTGGTGCATATGGATCCCATGATCTCCTTAATATAATATCTGTCAGTGACCTTACACACATACAGCTGGCACTCACAAATAAAACAATTATATTTTCCCATCAGAAAAGATTAGTCATTTCACTCACAAATATTGGTAATGTAATGTCTATTTCTTTACCTACTCGGACGAGAACACCCCACCCCCCGTTGACAAAATACTTGCAAGAATCAGAAGAGAATTTGGAAATCTGAGCTTTCCACAAAATCTGTACTAAAACAGGCACAAGACTGAAAAACATACACTGCTTGCATCACTGAACATCAAAATACATGTATTTTTTCTTTTTCTGGGGTAATTTCTAGCCATAAGGCAGTCATTTAGAGAAACTGTATCCCTAACTCCTTAAGGCTAGGCATCTTTCCACTGTAGGAGATGCTATCTAATTACACCAGCATATAAGCAGCCCTCTCAAATTGAATTTCCTTGTGACAATAACATGTGATGACATTTAGCCATGTTTATTCCTTTAGCATTTCTTAGAATTGCAAGTACAGTGAAATGTGTACAAGAAGCAACCTTTACTATGCAAAATTCTGGCTGCAGCCTGCCAGAAAGGAAAACTGTTCAGGCTTTAAGTCAACCCCCGCTACCCTTTTCTTGTATTTGGGTGGAGTTACAGGGAAAGAAGGGGTCCCCAACCTTTATGCTCTATGGGTTCCATCCACAGGTTCAGAGAAACAGAAAGATGGCTAACAGCTAGCTTCCCATGGCCTGTACATGTTCTATCAGTCATAAGCTCAGGATATGCAGTATTAGAATCAATGGGGCCAAATTCCTGAAAAAATAAACACTCCTGGTCTCTTTGTCTGTCAGCCTTTGCAAGTAGTCCCCCAGTATTACACATAATACCCCAAATTTCCCAATCAAATCCCCTTAAAGAAGCTCATCAGGGGAGAAATCATCAAAGGAAAAAAAATCTCTGAAAGATCATCAAGGAAAAATCTCTAGAAACAGCTTACTTCATAGGAGATGCTACTTAAGTGGCTTTATATTACCAGACAGGCAAGGTTCTGTGGATAGATGTGATATCTTTTACTAGACCAACTGAGTAGTTGGAAAAAAGTTTTTGCAAGCTTTCAGGCAAAATCAACCTTCTTCAGGCCTAGGAAGACTCTGCTGCTATTATGAGATCTCCAAGGAATGAAAGAAGCTAAAAGTGTGACAGGAGGTCAGTGAGAATATAAATAGGTGGAAATTAGAAAAACAAAAAGAGCAGGGAAGGGAGAGGAGAAATCTACAGAGGTAAATTTTCAAGGCAGAAAAGAGGCTGTCTGTGATAAAGGAAATAGCTGGAAATTAGGAAGACGAAGGGCAGAAAAGGAGGGCAGAGCAGGAATGGGGGGAAAGAAAAGTGTAAGAGGTCACGTCTGGCAGGTACCTGGTGAGTCAGATGTCAGGCAGGTTGTAATGTGTCATAAATCCAATGTCTATATTGGGTCCATGGGTTTTTGTATTCAGTAGACTTATAAAAGTGAAGTTTGTAGGCTTGTCTACAAAAGGTGTTTTGTAAGTTCCCTTTGAGGATTAGAATTGAGAGATCAGAGAGGGAGTGATTGTTTTGTGAGAAGTGTGCCCCCACTGGTAATTGGGAATTCATGTCTTTGATAAATTTTTGGTGACCATTCATGCTGGTGCTCAGTTGTTTGGTTTCTCCTACATATTTTCCATCAGGGCATTTGGTGCACTGGAGGAAATATTATTCTACTCGGTGCGAATTCAGTGGTATCAGAGAGTTTGGCTATAACTTACAGATTTATAACACCAGTGGTCTCTCCAAAATGGTATTGAAGATACCTCAATTAGTCTCTCTTTCAAGTAAAAGGGAAATAGTAAATATCATATTACTTTGGGATGCTTTGGCAAATATTGACATTAATTACCACTACTGCTTTATTACTTGTCCTTGATTACTACTTATCTTCAATTACAGAGGAAACTTGTGTAGGTTAGTTATTCCAGTTAAAGTGCTTTACAGAGAGCTTTAGATAACTTTACTTCAGAGGACAAGGCAACCTTTTTATAGGAACCTTGAAAACAGCTGAGGATCTGTATATACTGCAGCCTACAGAATCGAGATACACAAACTAGCTTTATATGAGCTATGGTGGATACTTGTGGCTGCATAGACCACAGCACAGAATATTTAACCTGCTTCCCAGCAGCATAAATTAGGCTGTTGAGAGTTTTGTGTTGCCAATCCTAGACTGTTACCATTAATATCACTTTGTACACCACTGCTTTCTCTGAATTAGGTGCACATTTAAAAACCAACAAAAATTGCGGTGCTACATTACTCTTTCTTTGATAAGTTTCTGACTGAATAGTACATTCATAGAAGGGAGAACAAGAAGAGCAAAACAACCATGGGAGATCTTTCAGGACTCGGAGGCAGTACTGTCCTATACCTACTACACCCTTTCTATTTTGTAGCCTCTTTGATTTCCTCAACTATTGTCACTGTAACTGTTTAGCTCAGGCAAAATGTCATTTCAATATTGTGTTCAGGAAATGCTGTGTCTTCTATTTGTCTCCAAGAACATTTGTGTGGCAGATGGTGCAGGTGACCAGCATATAGATGCTGAATTAATGTAAAATGAGATTTCTGCTAATTCTTCATGTTTCACCAACTGGCAACACTGAATGGTGAAAGTGACTGAAAATAGAAATTGCTGTGCCCAGATTTTGAGAAGCTTATTTTAGAAAGTTAATCTGAAGAATAGCCACTGTTTCCATCCACTTCCATTTCCACCCCCACTCACACCCCACAAACTACCCCACTTTCAAAATTTCTTCTTATGCTTTTCATCTTGCCAGTGTCTTTGATTATTCAGAGAGGCAAGGACTGATGTGGGTGATATCTCTTATTCGGCCAACCACATGGTTGGGATGAAGTTAGACAAGTGTTCGAATTCAAGACACTCTTCATCAGGACTGAAGAAAGAAATTTGCACAACAATGGTTAAACACATCGGGTAGAGCTTTGAAGCTGGAGAATGAGAAATTGATGGGGTAGCGGAAAACAATTACCATAAGAAAAGAGCCTTGATTCATGGGAGATAAAGACATATCAAAAGGGAGGAAGGCCAGCATTACCTGCAATGTAAAGGAAAAATGTCAGGAATTCAGTAGGCTATAGTACACCATAAAGTCAGCATCAGTGCTCAGTCCTTGGTTCTTACAGTTCAGCCACCTTGTGAATTCCCCCATCCCCCAAATTCATCTTGTAAAGGTGCAAGGATAGTGAGGTCCTAAATGGATAAGCTTTTTTGTGAGAAATGTACTTCCATTGGTGCTTGTGTGTCTCTATCCTTTATATTTTGTTTTCTGTGAGAGTTCATTCTGGTGTGTAGTTGCTGTTTAGTTTCACCCAGGTACTGACCATGAAAGCATGTGGTGCATTGGATCAGATATATCACATTTTGGGAAAGATGTTTGTAGGATCCATGGATTCTGATGGGTTTGTTGTGGGGGAGGTTGATTTTTGTAGCAATAGAGTTGTGTTGACAGGGTTTGCATCTATTGTTAAGGCAAGGGTGCAACCCATTTGATGTCTGTTAAACAGTGGGGAGTTTGCTTCTGAAGATGAAGTGGGAAAGGTTAGGGTTTTTTTTGAAAACCAGAAGCAGAGAGGCTAGGAATATTTCTCTCAAGGTCTGATTTTTCTAGCGCTTAGACTGTAATTATGTCATGGTTCTTCTGATCAGTTCCAGTGTGAGATGGGAAAGGACCACCAAGGGTGTGTAGTCAGGGCAGGGGGAGGAGGGCATTCCTTTCATCTTGTAGTAAGTTAACGTTGGGTATTTGGGTGGCTGTTTCAAAGATACCGTCTGTTCCCCTACTAAAGTGTCCTTGTTGTAGAAAAGCAGGTTTCAGACTGATCAGATGCCCTAGGTACTTTCCTCAGAGCAGATGCTGTGGTAGTTGAGGGCCTGACTATAGATTACAGCTTGCTTGGTGTGCTTGGGATGATTGCTGGTTTTGTGGACATAAATATGGTGGTCTGTGATTCTTCAGGACATTATTATGGTGGTCCATTATTATTGTGGTAATACTCAATTGTTCAGACATCTGAGAATAAGATCACAAAATTTTTCTTTCCATTAGATACAAAGCTCAAGTACTTAGTCATTTTTTCTTCTCAGCTCATCTGATAGTTAGGCTCCCTATAATTTCTGATTGAAAACTCCATTTTGAGGGGGAAATGACAAATCCAAATGGAAGGAAATATAGTTCTCCTTTGACATCTCTGGCCCTCTTTCCAGGATCCAAATACTCCTCTCTCATGATAGAATGAAGTGTGGTACTTTCTTCAATCCTCAGTGCCAACCCTAAACTAAAGACTCTTAATAAGAAAGTAGACCAACTCCCTGAAGTAGATGGTCTCTTTTTTTTCAGTCCAAACAGTCCTTTCCTCTTTCCACTATAATTTTATTCCTTATATCTGGGTTCACTACTATTTATACATGGCTGGCATCAATACTTATTTACCTTTCTTGGGCTTCACAACAGGAGCACTGAGCTGTGCTCACTTTTGTTGGGTCACCACGACTGCTGCACTTTTATATATAATCACCCTTTGTAGCCCACAGACAAGCAACAGTGAACTGCCATTCAAACAGAGGTAAACATTTATTTCTCAAAACATAGCAAACGAATAAAAACAGATATACTGTGAGCATGAAACCCAGACCATCATCTCTTTTGTTATTTTCTTTTATTTTTGCATGCTGTTCAGGCAATGCTTTTCTATAGGTCTCTGATAATTGGTGCAATGTACAAGATGTGTGAGTTACAAAGCACACTAAAGTTCCTTCTCAAATGTGAAAAACTGAATGGAACTGATCAAAGGTTTCATGGAATTTTTAAAGTTCATGTTAAGAAAAAAATCATCTGGGATGGTTTAGAAATAGAAAATCTTGTCTAGAGCAAAGGATAGCATTAGATCTGATTTATCCCTATTTTTCTGTTATTCTAGATCTAAACCTTAGGCCTTTGTCACATGCTTATTTAATGATGTGATGGGCTCTGATCCTTGATCCCAGCAATTGCATCTCCTGCCATGACACACATGGCACCATTGTGGAATCAGGGGTCAGATCCTAATCATGTCATTACTACTTGCCAGCGTAAAGAGAACCTAGGACCATAATCCTGAGCTCCCCCTGCATGGACACATTGAAGAAGGAGTGCCTGTAGGCCCAGTCTGGCTGAAAATCAGCTGATGGAGGGAGGAACCCTGTTAGTCTGAAGTCAGTCAGTAGGCAGGAGAGATATGTACCTTTTTATTCACTATCTACATAAGAGGCACACACACACACACACACACACACACACACACACACACACACACACACACACACACACACACACACACACACACACACATTTATACATATCTCAAAAGCTTTTGTGAACTCTAGTTCCAGTCATCAGATGCTGTGAAAAGGACATGCAGAAAGCAGAGTATAATGAAAAAAAATAAGAATACAAAAGACAAGAGCAGGGGGAAAGAGAGATAGAATATCTCTGTGGCTCTTTGCCACGAAGCTGGCTTTAACATGTGGCCAGGTTACTATATATGGTGCGATTAACACCTTAATTACTTCTTAAATGTAACGTGTGTCAGGGACCTTATAGACCCTTTCCAAATAAGATCTTGAAAATATAACCTCTACTCTCCATCTAAGTTAATAATCTTGTCCAGGTTTTCATTATTACATATTTCATGTACTACAACATCGTTTATCGTAGCCTGGACAAACTCACTATTGCCCTACTCATTCCATTCAAAACACTTTTGGAAAGATCATTGTCTTTGTCCATGGCTTTGACTCTGTTGCCCATCTTTGAATCCTGCCATTGGCTCCACATTCAAAAACTGAAGCTATTTATCTTGCCTTTCACAGTTACCTTTCTCTAATCCTCATCTCATGCACGGTTACTATGTTATCTCTAATCTGCTCACCATAGTATCTTCCATTGTCCACTTGTTAAATTTTCAGAAGGAACATTGTTTCAAAAGAAATATATGGTCTACACCAGTGGTCTCCAAACTTTTTTGATTGTGCACCCCTACCAGTAAAAAATTTTTGAGCACGCACCCCCAATATATGTATATTTATATAAATATAAACAGAAGTTCTAATATTTTCTTCTCGCACCCCAATGGATTGTCTTGCACACCGCACTTTGGAGACCACTGGTCTAGACACTTAGGAAGGATTCCCTACAAACTTGCACAACATTAATATCTTAACTTGCTCTCCAGCAATACTCAATACCTTCATTTCATCACAATGCCTTTAAAAAGTTAACAATTAAGCTACTGCTATAACCACACCACCTATCCTATTGTATCCATCACACTGATATTATCTTAATATTTCCTTGCATTCCCCTGGCTGATAATCTTTTGTTCAAATTATATGTGTTTTGGGCAGGGTTTTTTTTGTATTTTTTCCCGGTCTTTTATGTACTCCTAGATGCTAAAAAAATGAAAATTGGACTAATTAAAAGAAAAAAAATCATCCAGGCATTACTGTTATTTGGTGGAAAGATTTTAACTTCATCATAGATATTGTATGTCAACATAAAAAAGTATAAGCATCTTGATGAAGCTCAAGTAGAGAGCAATAAAATATATGGATCCTTAAGGTGGCTGAACTACATCTATTGAATCACTACTGCCAAAAAAAAAAAGAGTATTTGCCCAGAGCAGACTGAGAATATTGAGAAGAGTTAGTCTAAGTTGATTAACTCTTTCTCTGTCCCATTGTGTCATAAGAGAAGGGCAAGCAGTGCTTAAAGTCATCCATCCATGTGATTCCATTGTTAAGCAGCACTAAGACCTATTGGATGCTCCAGCTACTGGAGGTAGTAAAATTTTGCATAATTTTCCAGACTCTCCAGTATTGAAGAGAAAAACGTTAGCTATGTGAAAAAACCAGATAGTTCTGGTCTATTCAGAAAACAGAGAAACTTTTAAAAGTCTTCTAGACAGGGATTTTGCTAGAAGGATAACTTATTAGACATTGTAAGTTGTCTTTATCCTTTAGGGAATATAGAGTATAGAACTGTAAAAATAAAATATGAGTAGTATACACCAGAAGGAATAATTCCTAAAATTTAAAATATAAAAATACTTTAGTCATTCATTGCCTTGAACACTTAAGCAGCTGGTCCTAAAATAAAATAAAAATAAAATCCGGCTTGTTTAGCAAACATTGGAGGAAAAGAAAAAAAGAAAGGGTGGGTGGGAAGCTTCAGGAAACACAATTGTACTTAATAATCTGGCTACTCTATGTCAGCAAGAGGAAGCTACCTGTGTTCTGCCCAGGGATCCATAATGCTTACATTCACATACTTGTTTTTCTGCTCAGTGAGAGTTTAACCTTAGCTCCCCCAAGAGAGAAAACATTTGCCACTGAGAGATTATTCACATTATGCCAAATGATAGTAATCAAGTAATTTATTAGCACACGATTTTAACTGGTCCTTAGAACAATAGCCTTAAAGAGGCAATTCATTTTCAAGTCATTCTGTGTATATTAATAGTAATTGCAACAGGAAAAAAGGACAATGTAATTGGTGCAATTTGGTCGATTGGGTAAACAACATGTGCAATACAAACTAACTTGATTTATTAGTTATCTAACCTTAAAGTTGTTCTATGCAGTTACTAGTGAAAGTGTAGGCCATAGCAGGGAATTCTTGCCTCAGGAACAGAAAAGTTACTCAGATATTAGTAATATAAAAAGTCCTGAAACAAATTCTTCTTCCAAGTGAGCTGGCATCAGCCCAGGGTTAATGGGTCAAATTGTAAAACTCTCCTCATTTCACATCACTTTGTTCCCCACTTTGTACACCTCTGCCAAAGAGACCAATATTGCCTGTCAGCCCACTTCAATAAACACTCTAGCTCATGCTGCAGTAGGTGGAGCACAATTCTGTACACCTATTTGACTGAACTCTCCTGAGACATGAAGAACAATACCTACTTCATGGACCCCAAATGAGCTTAAAATATGAGCTAGGCATTGAAGCCTTTTTTTGATTAATGGACTTTTTGCTTTGGTGAATGGGGGTTTGGACCAGATAACCCAGGAGGTTCTTTTCAAAAAACTTATGATTCTGTGATAGACAGCCCCAAAAAATAAAAATAAAAATCAAGTCTAGTCAAATTGAAACTGAATTTTCAGGTTTTTCAGGCAAAGGAAAGGAAAAAAAAATCATAACAGGCAACTCAAAGCATTTCTATCAACTTGAAATGAAACATTGAGCTTCTTTTCTAGGTTATTTAGCTATTTTATTTCAGTTTATTCTTTTAATTTTAGTCAATTTAAAAATGAAATCAGTATTTCAAAAGGAGAAAATGAAGTTTTATTTTAAAATTTTCAAAACTTTTTTTTTCAAAATTCTCCCCCTTCTTCATTCAAAACTGGTCCCAGAATTGATCTATATTCTGTCCTCTTTAAATTCTATCCTTTTAGAAGAATTACTATTCATTGAAAACTTCTTGTGTAGCTCCATACAAAGTTGCCAAGAAAGAAGCCAGAAGCGGACCTTCAGACAACTGATGAAATACATCATCAGGGACAGAAAGTGATTAAAGGCCCAGGAAGCCTGACTGATGAAGAAAAGGTTAAAAAACAAACACAAAAAAGGCTTATTTAGTCAGGAGAAAAGAGAAGTCTGGGGGGTGAAGGGTGCAGGTTGATAACAACCATACATCAATTATCTGAATGGTGAGTGTTAAGAGGATAGAGATGTGGCTGTAGGGAACAGGAATGGGAGAAATGACCTCAAACTGTAGTGGAAGAAATTTAGGTTGGAGATTAGAAGAAGTTTGGGAACTTTTACATGTGCCCCTTGTAATGTAAAGTGTTGCACCTCATAATGAGCAAACCCCAACACACTTACAGGCTTGGTGGCACCAAAATGACTAGCACCACAAATGAAAGGGACCTGGGGGTAATAATAGACCACAGTATGAATACGAGCCAGCAGTGCGATGCTGTAGCCAGTAGGGTAAATACTACTCTGGCATGTATCTGGAGTACTGTGTCTAATTCTAGGTGCCACACTTCAAAAGGACTTGGACAAGCTTGAGAGAGTCCAAAGAAGGGCAACCCATACAATCAGAGTCTTAAAAGGCAAGCCATATGAGGAAAGGCTGAGGGATCTGGGTCTCTTCAGCCTGAGGAAAAGATGACTGAGAGGGGACCTGGTAGCAGCTTACACTAGGGGAGTACATCAAGGACTTGGTGAGCAACTGTTCACCAGGGCACCCAAGTGGAAAACCAGGAGTAACTCCTGGAAGATGTATTCAGGCTCAAAAACTTCTTCACAGTCAGGGTGTTCAGACTGTGGAATAAGCTCCCTCCAGAGGTGGCACAATCACCTACCCTGGAAGTCTTCAAGAGGAGACTGGAGAGTCACCTTGCTGTGGTCACCTGACCCCAGTTATCTTTCCTGCTTGGTGCAGGGAGTTGGGCCTGATCTTCCAAGGTCCCTTCTGTCCTTACAATCTATGAAGCTGATACATGAGATGCAAGAAGCTGCAAGAGGCTGCTGCTCAGCAACTGCCATGCTCCAGCAGACTCAATTAATTGATTAACTGAGTTTTCTCAGATGTGCAATTCCAGCATGTTGGAGCAGCCTCCACACTTGTGTATAGGCACTCTTTCTGACCATGAGGGTAGTCAAGCATTGGAACAAGCTACCTAGAGAAGTTGTGGAATCTCCATCTTTGTAAATCTTCAAGAGCGGGTTAGAACAGGGGTGGGCAATATGGTGGATCCAGCTGGCAGCCAGACTCCATTTCCCAGCAGCCCCTGCCCGCATGTTCTGGACAGGGATGTGCAAGCTGCAGATCATGGCTCTGCCTCAGCTCCTTGCAACAGTGACAGTGTGGTCCCAAGCTGGGGCAGAGCCGCAATCTGCTGCCTATGCGCCCCTGCCCAGAGTGTACAGGCTGCAGATCATGGCTCTGCCCTGGCCCTGGACAAAGATGCCCTGGCTGCAAGATCTCAACAGCTCCAGAGCAGCTCCATGCTCTGCAGTGTGTCCTGCCAGTGCATCTGGGGTCAATCTCTATGGCAACCCCAGCCTTGCAGCAGTTATGGTCTCCATGGAGACTGCCCCAGCCATGCTGGCAGGGGCTGCTGGGAAACAGAGGCCACTGCCAGTCAGATCCAGCCTACAGGCCAGACTTTGCCCACCCCTGGGTTAGACATACACCTGGGATGGTTAGCCAGGGATGATCCTACCTTAAGGGCTGTTATTGTCCTATGATCCACATAAACCTAATACATACTGGGTGCATCTTTACATGTGCTTTACTGCAGTTGACTAATTAGCTCTGCTATAAAGCATCATCATCTACATGTGCTGGAATTAGGGCACAATAAATTAACTAACACCACCATAATATAGTATTGATGGGGACAGTACTATCTTACAGCAGACTACTTAAACTCTGTCAAAACACATGTAGATGGTGGCAGAGGCTGGCTGGGGCACAAGGGTGTTAAAGTGTTGGGGTTGCCTGCCACCTAGCCCCATACTTTAGCACCTTCATACCCTAGCCAGCCTTTCTATGCCAAACACTACCACCCTCCTCGAGCCTGCTGTCAGTCCATGGCTACTCTTCCTTGGGTCAAATGGCTGCTGTCTCGGGCAGATTTGCAGGCACTACACACAGGAGCACTGTGCCATAGTTTATTTCTTCACATTAATTGAGCATGTAGATGCATTAATTAAGTTTATGTGCAGGGTGAATGAGGGTTTCAAGGATCTGAGTTTTTAAGTCCTTTTGTTAATTTTGTCCTAAATTTTCTTATGTCTATTTGGAAATCCTAGCCTTAATTCTAATTGATTTTGAAATCTGTAACGATTTTCCCCTGCTAATTATTGCAGTCAAGTTAATCAACATTTTTTTTGCTAATTCAATAAATAATACTTGTGAGAAGTCACACTGCTTCTTCAGCCTCTCTTACAGTATCAATTTCTAGTACCACCACTGTTCAAAATGCTCCAAGAACAAGTTTATTGATCTTATATATGAAACTGTTCTTATTTTGCAATGAACACCACCAGCTACATGCTGAATCTTCAGAGCATGCCTTAATTGTAAGCTTTTATTCTTTCCACATAAGCAAAAGGGATTGTTAGAGTTGCATTAATCATTTTTCAAATCTTTTGGAGAGACAGAATTCCCATATGGTACTTATTAAATGAACAACTAAAATTAACACATCCATAACAGGAATTCAGCCTCCCTTTTGCCAAGGAGGGTTTTATGTACTTTGATCCAACAAAACCCATTATTTAAATTTCCATGTACACTAAGTTTTACACTTTGGCACAGGCACATATGGTCACTTCACTGCCCACTGTTCTTGTTAGAAAGACAAGGTGGTTGCTCAGAAGTTGCTCAGAGCCTTTATTTGGGGCCATACACAATAGGTAATAATGAAATTAGATAGGCAGCCTCTAAAAACAGAAGAAATATCTTGTTAATA
>NW_017728992.1:75547287-75552664 GCF_001723915.1 Gavialis gangeticus | reverse complement strand
TTTGGCACAGATCTCATTTCCAACAACATATATTTCTCTGCATCTGTTTACAGGAAAATACAATTTCCAGTTAAACAAACTTGTCACAGCTGCCATTGGCTCACAGGCTTTCTGACTCATCTGCTGTTCATTGGCTAATGTGGTCCAAGATGAGTCTATTTGCTTTACTGGTAGCAAAGCCCCAAGTAAATCCAGTTTTTAAATGGATTCTCTGCTAGTAAGTGAAGTGAGCTGGGAGGCAGCTCCTGCACTTTGTTGCCCTAGTGCCCCAATCAGCCCCTATAACCATCTGCACATGCATTTTGGTGGAGTAAAGTATTCTTCCATGAGACCGTATTCAAATTCATAGCTGAGGGCAATACACACAACTGAAATTAAGTACATGTCAATCTGATTCTGCTCCACATTATTTCAACCAAGTAAAAATCACTAAATTGAGATGAAGATTTATAATGAAAGAGAAATGGTTAGCACCTAACATCCTGGTTATAGTCTTTGCTTCCATTTCCATCTCTTAGATCATTTCTCATCCAACTTAAGTGACTGGGAAGCCAGAAAAACTTGGCATGAGTGTGGAGTGTATACTAGTCCTTGTAGACATTTTAGAAATTCCTCTTCCATTTCTCCATATACTAAAAGTATTCAAAAACACTTGGCAATCAAGGCACAGGAGAACTTAAGAAAAAAGTTTACTGCTGAAGGTAATAGACTTTTTCTTGCTAAGGTGATAAATTGTCTGACAGTCTGTAAGAACTTATGGACGTGAGCACACAGGCAGTTGTTACTGAATGTTCCACTAAAAATGGGCAGCGAATTTTCTATTTAATTGTTTATGGAGTGAAATGAAACTACTTGTACAAGTAATAAACATATCATCTGCAATACTGTCATGAGTGATGGGAGACCAGGGCAATAGCCCTGGGTACCCACTTGTAAGGGTGCATAAATGGCAGCCAGCACCACTGACTGTTTAGCTGCTGCTGCCAAAGTCAGCCCAGCCCCTGCAGACATCCTGACTTATGACTTGATCATTTGGTTTGAGTAAACGTCTGTATTTACTAGGGTTTCACCAAATATTTACTTTAATAAGGATTTGGCTGAATTCTGACCCAAGCATTATGAATATTATATATTTTTTTTACTACAATTTCAAAGCAGGAGTTGCTAACAAGGCATGAGCATTCTTCTAATTGTATCTGCATCATAGCCAACAACTGCTTCTCTCCCTCCTCCGCATGTTCTGGTGATTATTTAACATAGGCTTTGAAGGAGAGGTTGCACAAATATCCTGCTCCATTTTTTACCCTCCCAATAGCACCAGTTTATTCATCTTTTCTTAGAGTGGTTAGCTGACATCAGGTCCTCTCCCTGACATTTCCATCCCTCTCATTTACACAGTAATAGTTCCCCATATCCCAGATGCCTGGTTGACTGCAGCCTTAAGTTGTACCTCTTGCCTGCAGAAATGCTACATGCCTCAATCTTTAATCTTGCCATTCCCATTTTCAAACTAAAATGAATATGATTAGGCTAATTAAGCTTACTTTGATTATACATTCTGACCAAAATTTCTCTACGGCTGTGTTGACTGAGCAGCTGTGCTATAATTTTCATTGATGGATTCTACTTTGGAAGTATCAGTACGGCTGTATATTATGGATTTTGCTCTTGCATGTTTATATATTGTAACTGTTCAAACAAATACCTACAAAATAAATTCCAAGGAAAGTAGAGAATTCTTTTCCTAGATATGCCCTTTCTACTCCATAGTCCTTCCTTATTTGACACTTATGGCTTTTGAGCATTCCAGATGCTGAGAAAATGGGCAAGACTCCTTCCTGGTTGGGACTGGTCATCCCTTGCCCAACCATCCCACACCCTGAAGGCCAATCTAACACAATTTCATCAGGACTGATCCAGTAGTATGATGCACAGATCCCATTTCTATTATCTGAACTCTCATTCCCTTCCAATGTTCCACAGGCAAAGGTTGGCAATACAGATCCATGCTGCCAAAAGGTCGGCACTACTAGAAAAGGCTTTTTGCACCAAGCACCTGCACATTTCTTGTTTTGGCAGTTCTTGCTTTGATTTGAAAACCAAAGCCTTCTCCTTCTGACTGGGGTAAAACCTCCTGCTCCTTAGATAATGGGTATGGGGCAGAGCCATATCAAGCAACTGTACAATCCATGGCATCTTCAAATTGACTGAGGCAGCTTGATAGATCAAAAGGATTCTGTCTATTTAGGTCTTCATTTAACTCCAGGGACCCCACTTTATGAAGATAGCAACACTACCCAAGCCTTGTGCTGGAAAGCACTTCAGTGAGATGTACCATTCCCCCTTCATATGGTCAAAACCTGTGTAACTGGCTTAGTGCTGTACTATCAGAACTTACTGGGGTGTGACCAGTACCACACTAAACCAGTTTTACTCAGTGCCTGTAAGAGAAATGTTTGGGCCTAGTACGTCCAGGTGCATGTATGTGTGGAAGGGCACATCTCCCATTTGGGGAAAATTAAATGGAGAAATTCTATTTGAATTCTGAGCTAAATTCATGTTTTGAAATAAATTGCTAGAGATCATATTTCCACTTCATTCATACATTTTAATGTAACAGTCTCATAATTTGAGGGTCAGTCCCAAGCAGGGCACCAGCCCCAGGCACCAGCTTAGAGGTCTCTGCACAAAAATAGCAACCACTGCCACTGCTGGCCTGACTACCACCACCCCTTGCTCTGTGAGCTTCTGCTGCCTAAGGTGCAAAACTGCTCAATTATACCTCTAGTTCAAAGCAAGATATTGGTACAACGCAGACTTTGCATATCCCACAGCAGGAGAACCAGGCCCCAGGGGCCACATTTTCAAGATCTTCCCTAAAGGTGCTTTTCTGTGTCCAATTCAAAGTTTGCATAAAAACTAAGAAATGTTAATGAACAGTGTATGGGTAAATTGTACTGAAGAAATTGAAATCGTTTCCTCTAAAGATCTGGCTGCAATCAGAATTAAGTCTGGGCATATGGCCCCTCAGAATCAGATCCCACATTTCTAACACTATGTGAGTGTATTTACATGAGACACTTTACTACACAGTAGTGTAGTTTACTATGCAGTAAGTATGTGTGTTTACATGTGCACACATTTGCTGTGTAGTAAACCTCACTAATCATGAGTAAATTTGTGCCTTGCAAATGCAAGTAGCAAATTTACTTGCTATTACTTACTGCTCCCAGTCAGCCGGCCACCAGGGGGTGGGAAATTGCTCCCTGCCCTCAGGAGCTGCCTACTGCTGGGGTGGGGAGTATGTCCCCCTGCCTCGACAGCAGAGAGCTCCAAGTCCCCCATTCTGAGATTGTGATCAGAAAATGAGGGCTGGGAGATTCTTAACTCACAGCCCCCGCTTCGTCACTGCAAACAGGGAGCAGGGTGCTGGGAAATCCTTATCTCATCATGCCAGCTGCACAACAGAGGGGGAAATGCTGGGTGATTCTTCTCTCCCAGCCTGAGCTCCATGGTTGTGGGGCTCAGGAAGAGAGATCCTTATTGCACAGTGGAGGGGAACAGGCTCTCCAGGCCACACCCTGCATTGGTGGAGCAGGGGCTGGGAACTGTCCCAGTCAAGGGCAGATTCCAGCCCCTTGCCCTGATTGGATGATTGAGGCACATGGCTTGGAAAAAGCTGCAAGGGTGGGGTAGCTCCCAGTCCCCTGTCCCGGTCCTCTGGTGGGGCAGCTAACAGCAAGCTAGTTACTAGCTGCCCCACCAGTGGATCAGGTTTGGGACCTGCCTCTCCCCTGCAGCTCTTCCCAAGTCCTGTGCTTCCCATTGGGAAACTCGGGCCAGGAGCTCCCTGTTGCTGGGGCAGGGAGACATTGCTTCTGAACTGGCAGCAGGCAGCTCCCCAAGGGCAGGGTGCAATGTCCCAGATTCAGAAAGGGGACAACTGTCTCCTGGCCCAGCGGTCCCTGCCAGCCCCTAGGCTAGTACCCAGGGGGAGCCTAGAGCTCCCCTTGGTAGCAGTAGAGGCTTATTACAGGACCCTAGAAAGTGGGAGCAATTTGCTGCCAGTAGCATCAAATCTGCTCCTGCTTCCCTCCAGGCCTTGACTACTTCACAGTCCAATGGCTGGGGAACTGGCATCGAGGTTGGACCCAGAGAGTAGTAGTTGATGGAACTGAATCAACATGACACTCAGTGATTAGTGGTGTCCCCCAAGACTCCATTCTCAGACCTGTAGTCTTTAATGTCTTCATAAATTATCTGGACACTGGGGTCAAAAGTGGACTGGCTAAGTTCTCTGATGATACTAAACTCTGAGGAAGAATGTCCACACTTGAGAATAGGTTGGCTTGGATCATCAGCCTTGATAGGCTTGCAAGGTGGATGGATGAAAACCTGATTGCATTCAGTACAGAGAAATGCAAGGTGCTCCACATTGGGGGCTGGGGGGTGGGAAAGGAGGTAACCCATATCACACTTACAGGCTCAGCAGTACTACACTTGCTAGTACCATGACTGAAAGAGACTTGAGGCTCATGACTGACCACAAGATTAACATGTACCACCAATGGGATACCACAGCTGGCAAAGCAAATAAAACTCTGGCTTGCATCTACCAATGCATCTTGAGCAAGACCCGGGTATCATCCTCCTGCTGTACTCAGCTTTGGTGAGGACGCAGTTGGAGTATTGCATTCAGTTCTGGGCTTCACAATTTAGGAAGGATATGGAGAAGCTTGAAAGAGTCCAGAGAGCCACACACATGATCAGAGGGCAAGAAAACAGGTCTTAGGAAGAGAGGCTGCGAGCCATGGGACTCTTCAGCCTGGAGAAACACAGACTCAGGGGTGACTTGGTGGCAGCTTATAAAATACATCAGGGGTGTGCATCAGGATCTGGGGAAATGCCTGTTTACCAGAGCACCCCAGGGGATTGCAAGGTCTAACAGTCACAAACTCCTGCAAGACTGTTTTAGGCTGGACATAAGGAATAACTTCTTTACTATCCGAGCCCCCAAGGCCTGGAACAGACTGCCCCAAAAGTGGTGCAAGCACCTACTCTGGACACTTTTAAGAAAGATTTGGGTGCCTAACTTGCTGGGACCCTTTGACCCTAGCTGACTTCCTGCCCCTTGGGCAGGGGGCTGTACCAGATGATCTTACGAGGTCCCTTCTAGTGCTAATGTCTATGAAATCTGTGTGTAGATTCCTGCCCCAGAGCGTTTACTCACTGATAGTGTACTCATAAGTAAACTGCTCCTACATCTAATGCACATGTAGACACACTCAGTGTTTACAGAGCTTTAGAGGAAATAGAAGGCCCAAGTACTGTCTTCAGGAAAATAATTAGAAGGATCAAAACACAACTGAATGCATTA
>NW_017728992.1:75537592-75542287 GCF_001723915.1 Gavialis gangeticus | reverse complement strand
GTACCAGATGATCTTACGAGGTCCCTTCTAGTGCTAATGTCTATGAAATCTGTGTGTAGATTCCTGCCCCAGAGCGTTTACTCACTGATAGTGTACTCATAAGTAAACTGCTCCTACATCTAATGCACATGTAGACACACTCAGTGTTTACAGAGCTTTAGAGGAAATAGAAGGCCCAAGTACTGTCTTCAGGAAAATAATTAGAAGGATCAAAACACAACTGAATGCATTATGCAAAATGTTTTTATATAAGAACATAATCCTGTTGTGCGTTCTGCAAAACAGACTTCAAGTAGCTTTCCTGTTACCTTGCTAAATGGATTAGTTATAATTATTCATTATCCAAAAAGGAATAAATTGTTTTCCATTCTTCAGACTACCGTGGTGATCAAGAGAAAATGCCTATCAGAGATTTTAATGGAGACCTGCAGGTGAAGGTAAGCACTGTTTAGATTTTAATAGCAGCAAAGTAGACCATAGAAGTAAATTCCATATTTCTTATAAATTAAAAGGACACAATTGGACTTGACTGTGAGAAAAGAAGAAAGATTATTTTCATATATTCATATGGCTAGACTGCCTTGTGGGGCTTGAATGATGCAGACCAACACAGACCCAGAGAGATATGCCAGAGAGACATAGAGAGAATATTCTACACATGCATTACATTATCTTCAGGGGTATTTCATTTATCTAGGTCTGCTGGCCAACACACGGAATGATGTCACCATGAATCCATATTCTCCCAACTCTCACCCACTCCTAGAAAGCAATTAAGCAATTCTCTTCAGATAAGAACATTGTACAATTCTGTGCTGTGTAGAGATACCCATGTTGTCACCAAATAAGGCAGGATACCTAGAACAGCATAGTCCAGTACTTATGGGTCCCAGAGCCAGCAAGTTAAACAGCAGTGTCAGGTACCAGGTCTGCAATGTAGCTTAGCCTCAGTAAAGAAGGTTACTCAGTACCTGATAAATTCTAGATGTTATCTAGGGATTAAATTTTTTGTTGAAATAAAAGAGTAAAAATATATAGCACACAGTGTTTGGCAAACCTTTAGCATAAATGGAAAAATGTCCCTCTGCAACATTCTTGGTAATAACATTATCACAATGGAAAAAGAAAATCAGATAAAAAGGAGATTGAGATGTCTATCCTTTAAAATGTATTGAAGGATCCTGCTCTAAAATTTTCAGAGGTGTGAAATAATTAGGGTGAAATTTCCAGAGTGATTTTGGTTACTGAAAACATAGGATGGATAATGAAAACTATATTGATGACTTTTGGGTCTGATAACACATAGGCTAAGGAAGAAATCTGTTCACATTCAACGCATGTAAAGAGTTCCCATTAATGTCACATACAAGATCAAAAACTATATCCCTGATATAGCTGGTCTTCCAAATTCAAATGAACTGTCCATTGGGTAGCATAATAATGGAATAAAAAAAGAGAGAAAAAAATTCTTAGCATTAACTTTATAGCCACCAGTACAAGAAGTACAACTTCAGAAGTATCCAGGCACCCTTTGCACACATACATGAAACACTTCCTTGCCTCTATCTCTGCAGTGCTCCCATTATTTATCTACTGCTTAAAAATTAAAAAGGGTCAAAGGATGAATACATGTACAAAGGCTGAAAGGAAGATTTGCCAAATTCTCCCTTATGTCCAAAGTATGGGCTCAGACCTGCTTCAGACAATGGTACGCTACATGAGGCTTTTATACAGTCCAAAGGCAAAGCTATGTAAAGGTAGGGAATTCAGTAGTGCAGGGCTGTCCAACTTGCTACTCACAAGGGGTTAAATTGCAGCTTCTGAGTTCTAACCTGGACCTCATTCCCCACATTGCTGTGGCTGCTGTTACAGATGGGGTCTGTTTGCTCCCATTTCCTCCTCTGGCTGCTGCTTCCTGCCTTTATTTCCAGGGGGGCAGGACAGTATGGTATAGCTCAGGGAGCTGAAAATTAAATCTGGGCCGCAAAGGGGTGGTGGGTGGGGGGAGCTACTCTCTGCGCAGGGGAACTGTATCAGGGTGCTGCCAGTTCAGCCTCCACAACTGCAGTTGCTAATTCTGTCAGGTTTATGTGAACTCCAATTTTATTACTTTTTTTTTCCTCAGAGCACAGCAAGTTTCTCCATACTGATTAGAGTCATTAGAGATATTGTCCAGCATGCAGATTTAAAGTGGTTTCTCATAAAAAAAAGTTTACAAATTTAAATTAGAAATTCACAGTTTAACAAGAGAAAACCCCTAGCCTCACCCAGTCAACAAAAAATTCCCTGATTTGGCAAATAATACTTCGGGGGTGGGGGGTGGGTAGAATAAAATTTTGAAACGATATAAGGGTGGAGGAGAGAATTGCACATCTACAATCAAAATAAATTAAAAGATTTACTATAGTTCTCAGTTTAAAACACAAGATTTGACAATGCAAAACATTTTGGCATGTGAAGCAACATTAGGTTAAATCCAGACACTAAATTGAAAAATCCTAAACGTTCCAACTTCAAAGGCAATACCTCACCAGGTAATTAAATGAAAGCAGTTTGAAAGCTGAAGGATGTATCCTAGAAGTGATATGTCCTGAATAATAATTTTTCTATAGATATGGCAGTATGTGTATTTTTATTTGAAATTACATTGACTTTTTTTCCTCTTATATACAGCTATAAAAATGAACTGCGAGACAAGGGCAAATGTTGTAAATTGGATAATCTAGCTACAATAAGTTGAAGACAAGATGACCTTTTGAGGATTCATCAATGATTCGCATACAGTAATCCGCAAACTTTATATGTTTAAACTCCACTCTCTCCTTTTTCTGGATTTGCTAAGTTAACAATGTCCTTACCAATGTACTGAAAATGGAGAGGTCAACCAGTACAATCAGGACTGGCACATTTTCCTTGAACACTATGTAAAGACTTCAAAATCCTTCCTTTAGGGCATACAACGGGTATATTGACTCTTCCATGGAAAACACATTAAGCTACAGGTTGTACTTCGAAGAGTGAAAAATCTTCACTCATAGTGCTAAATTCCTAAGGGTTAGGAGGCTGTCTGGCAAAAATATCACAGGAGTGCCTCTGCCCAGGACAAAGCCTCCTGCAGAGATATGTAGTAGGACCACCTGCATAGTCTGACCCTGGTCTATGCCACTTTTGCCACTTCCTTCTGCTTAACTCTACCCTAGGGGGAAGCTGAAGAGAAAGGTGGTATTGGGACACTGAGTCTATGATTAGCTCAGGGTATGGAACTGCAAGCTCAGGAAAGTCAGTGAGCTCCCCTGAATCAGTACTTGGAGATTTGGAGTACAGCCCAACCTACACTATTTTCAATGGGACTATGAAATGAAAGATGTTTTAACTACAGTCTTGTCCTGGCAAACAAAAGTAAAATATGTTAAAAATTGCAGAGTTGATCATTTATTTTCCAAAGCATAAATGGGCAAAGAGCTCAATTTGTTTTCAGTATGGATGATTTTTAATTCTTTTGGTTTTGTTTGTTTGTTCTAATCCAATTATCTAGCACTGCCTTTAAAAAGGCAGTGCTTAAGGGAAAGTTTTTCATCTGGGCCTCAGTCAGGCTTCCAAAAGTAATTCTCTGCTGGTGGAAAAAAGACCGTGCTTGCATTTTAGAACTTGCAGTGAATTGCAAGAGAAAATATTAGTAATTAGCTCTCTAACAGAGTGCATTGCTGTCAAAGATACAGGGTTAAGCCATTACTGGGTTTAGTAATACTTGCACCTTTAATATAATGAAGTAAGTGTGTGAGCATGGAACTGAACTCACAAAGAGAGGACAAATGTCTACAAATGTGAGATGTCGAGATGGTGGTGCTGCATTTTTATCTCATCATGAATTTTTTACTGTCTTTCAGAACATAGTAAGCAGGTAACTGAGCAGTAGACTGAGTTTTCTATTCATGTCCCTTATTCTATACAAAATTGAAGCATGTAGCCTTTTAGTCATGAAATAAAATAATTCAATGTCAATTGAAGTGCTTTTTATTATTGCACCACATTAATCTTAAGTATGCTTTTTGGTTGCAGCATTTTATGTGATTCATTAATTCTTATACTATCTTAACGTGTGTATCCTTGAGCTGTAAAAGATATGGTACATCTTCATTCTTTACAGTGTGCAAGAAACCTATCATCTTCATGCCAATTATTTTGAAAGAGATAAAAAGGATGACAGCACCATTTGGTTTTAGTGGGATGCAGTGCATACCCTTTAATACAGCTCCTTGTTTTAAGTCTGCCACATATTGGCTTCAGTCTCCACTCCTGCCCCTTATAGTTCACCTTGTTTTAGGACAGAGATAGCCAACTTGAGTGCCACAAGTGGCCTGGGCAGCCTCTGTGTGCCATGCAGCAGATCAGGCAGGAGACAGGCAGCACAGCAGCAGATAGGGCTGTGTGAAACTTCAATTCCTGATTCAATCTGGCAGAGATTTGGCTTTATTTGGTGGCCAAATCTCTGAATCTGAATCAAATCAGAGGATCCTTTAATCTCTCCAAATCAAATTGGAACCCTCCAAATCGATTTAGAGAGATTTGAAAAGATTACATAAATCAGACATAGACACAGCTTTAAATGTCTTTTTCTACATACCTCTAGGTAGCAAATGGCTCATGAGCACTGTGATGCTGGGGCGCATGGAGTGTCCCACAGAAGAATGGGGG
>NW_017728992.1:75536766-75537561 GCF_001723915.1 Gavialis gangeticus | reverse complement strand
AGTGGACCAGAAGCACTTCCGGTCCACTTCTGGGTCTGCATGTGCAGGGAGTCCCCTCCCCCCCACCCCGTGCCCCCCTGGCTTGGCAACTGGTGCCTTTTGGGTCAGGGGGGCACCCAGGTTCCCCCCATGGCTGATTGCTGAGCCAGGGGGGCATGGGACAGCCCCCCCAGTGTGCTCCCCAGCAGACCTGGAGTCCACTTCTGGGTTTGCCACCAAGCATGTGGAGGGCCCCCCAGTACTTCTGTGGGATGCTCCATGCGCCCCAGCATCGCAGTGTTCACAAGCTGCGCTGGTACCTTTAATATTTAAAGCTGTGTCTATGGCCGAATCGCTGATTCTCTGAATCAGCATCAAATCTTCAGATCTGGATTCAGCCAAATCAGGGACAGTGATCCAAATCAACTAATCAAATTGCTGTCCCTGACTCGGGCCAAATCCAAATCCGAATCAAATAGGGCCCACTTTGCACACCCCTAGTAGACAGGACAGGGAGAAGAAAACAGCAGCAGATTGGGCAGGGAGCAGAAAGCAGAACAGCTATTTGAGCAGGGAAAGGGGATTAAAGTAGCACTCGAGGAGGGTGTGGGCCTTATTTGTGGCAGTCCTATCAAAAAGGATGCCCTTCCCCAGTTTTAGGGTATTGAGAGCCAGGTACATTTTGCAAGACATTCAGAATGAAATCAGGGAAAGACCCATTGCCCACTGGCTAATCACACCTTGATTTTGCATTGAGAACTTTGACAGCAATCTGTTTTACAGGGTTTAGGTTTGGCTTACACATGCTTGGTAGCT
>NW_017728992.1:75527473-75531766 GCF_001723915.1 Gavialis gangeticus | reverse complement strand
AGGAGGGTGTGGGCCTTATTTGTGGCAGTCCTATCAAAAAGGATGCCCTTCCCCAGTTTTAGGGTATTGAGAGCCAGGTACATTTTGCAAGACATTCAGAATGAAATCAGGGAAAGACCCATTGCCCACTGGCTAATCACACCTTGATTTTGCATTGAGAACTTTGACAGCAATCTGTTTTACAGGGTTTAGGTTTGGCTTACACATGCTTGGTAGCTCTCCTCTTCAGAGAACTGACTTCTCTCTCTCCCAATATATTATCTACCAAATCACTAGCTGTAATGAATTTGAGTCTCAGCCCCAGGAGCTGGGGCTGTTGAATGTTTCAGTTCAAGTAGCCTGTTTTTAATTTAAGCATTAATTTATTTTTTAAACAATCAAGAAAAAGATGCATTTAAAAGAAACTACATATTTTATAGGATTTTCCTAGAGTTTCAAACCCTGAGCTATTCCCTGTGTTCTGTAAAAAGAAGTCGTCTTTATTTCCTTCCATGTCATAAACTTCACCTTCAAGGCATCCTTGTTGATTTATATCACATAATGATAGATCCTAAAATTCATAGGCTTCATTGAAACTATGTTAGTTCATAAAAGATGATGAAAAAATTATCTGTACAATTCATACAGCATGGTGTCACATCGTGGATAACTGGGTATGCCTTGCTGGGTCTCCTTCTGCTTTCTTTTATGATACTAAATCTATTCTGTTGGTTGAACTTCTATAATAAATGAGAGACAGAAGAGGTGGACTACTCAACAACAGGACTGAAATGCAGACTCTCTCTCTCTCTCTAGACAGGATCCTAAATTGAAAGTGTTCTCAGGGCTTCAGGGTTAATGAGAGTTATTTACAGAAAGCAATTTGAGAACCTATTTAACTTCTACATCATGCGGGGATGTAGCCTTGACCTAGTAAAGTTAATAAATAGGAATTTCCACATGCCCATGATAAATGCCAGGGTTATAATTAGCAGCCCTTGAAATTTACAGAACTAGAACATAGACACGATTTTATTCAAGCTAAGTATCAGACAGAATTTACAAAGGTCTGCAGGAAAGGTGCTAGCTGTTTGAGGGATTCTCCCCTCTCCTTTTTAGAGCATTCTCAGACAACAGGCAAGTTCAGTGAAGGAGGTGCAAGCTAGCAATGATTGGTTTTACATACTGTGGGACAAGACTAGGCAAATTGGTAGAGGTAGTTAGCCATGTTAGTCTGAAGTTAGGCAAAAGGCAGGACAGAGATTAGAAATTAGCGCTTTAGGGCATTATACACATGCTCTGGGAATGGGAGTGGAGGAGAGGTGCTTTAATGAGCTCTAGTTAAAGCACCCCCACCACCATTTTTTAGCGTGGGAATACTGATACACGAGATGCTGGAATCTGTTTAAGCATGGTAATTACCATGCTCAAGCAGACTTGATTAATGTGCTGTAATTACAGTGCATAAGAGCAGCCTTGCTGCTCATGTTTAGGCACCCTTAGAGGTTAATTGGTTCAGAGGCACGAGATTTGCAGGCTACAAACTACTTAGAAGCTACTGACAGCATCTGAGGAAGTAGGCTGTAGCCTACAAAAGCTCATGCCTCTCTGAATGAGTTAAACCTATAAGACTAGGAACAGAACTTTCATTTGTCCCAGGATCAGTTGTGCCTGTGCTTGTCCCAGAAAAGAAGAGTCCCAAAATCAGCATGTACACATCACCCTTCCAACTGGGTTCTAGCAAGCAGCTGAAAGCACTGTCACTTTTCTGCCATTGGCACAATCCTGTGACAACCATTCAGTTCCACTTCATGATGTCCCAGGACAAAATTGTTCTTATTCTGTGAAATGTTTTAGGATTTATCTCAGGACAACAGGCATATACTTTTCTCCCAGAACAGACAGAATGTCTGTTTCTAGCTTAAGCCTAGCTACTGCAGATAGCACCATACCTAAACTCCCAGTGGCCCTGGGTGAACTTTTAGTATTGGGCCCCCCCTTCACCAGAGATAATGATAATAATAATAATAATAATATGACAAATTACCATTTTTGGGCCCCCTTTCTGTCTAGGCCCCAGGCGGCTGCCCAGTTTTTCCATGCCTGTGTCTGGCCCTAACTGCAGAACAGCTAAAACATAAATCCCTGCTGTATTTCATTTGTTCCAGTATTTCCAAGTGCCTGCACCCTCAGAATCACACTGTCCCCAAAACAAAAAAGTTTTTGGCCAACTATATCAGCAATAGTTAAATATAAGTTCCTTTTGTATATGCGATACCAGATGAAAAGTTGATAGGTTCTGTTTTGAAATATCTATATTTTTTTCTATGTCTTTTCATGTCAAAAAGAAACATTTTAAGAATCAGATTTTCAAAGATACTTAAACACCTAAAATACAGATGATAACTAGACGGATTTCTATCCTATTAAAACCAATGGGATTTAGGTACCCAAGTTGTTTCAATACTTCTGAAAATCCTAATAGGCATCTATCTGCATTATTAGATGCCTAAATATTTTAATACTTCTCATAAGCACATATTTTCAGAAGTTAAAAGATGCTTATTTCAGCTTCATACTTCCTTCATATACTCAGACCATAAAAGAATTATAGCTACTTTTTTTTTGGATTAGCTTTCAAAGAATAAGGCGAATTTAGCTACCTTGTTTATACTACCCTTTTAGACAACAATAGAACCAGAGGAATAATAATACAGGTGTGACTGTGGAAAACATGTAAATGGGACTAACACTTAAATGTGCCTGTTTTGTTTAAAAAAAAAACAACAACCCAAGAAGACAAACCATAAATGAATAATTCTGCTTATTAAACAGATTCAGACTCCTAGGTAAAATAATATTTAGATTTTCAGTAGTGGGGAATGATGTTCAGATTCTAAATGCTGATGTAGATGGTAGGTTTTACCACAATAAAAGATACATGAAGTTACTGTAACTTTTTCTCTACCTTTAAAAAATGTACACGGCATGTTTTGTCTGATGTAGAGAAATATTTGTGTGTTCTGAAGGAGCAGCACTAGACAATGAGCTCTTGCACTGGCAGATTGTCAAAACAGCCTGCTTTCAACATTAAGTTAAGTGACTACAGTGTAATGTAAAAGGTACCCAAAGTAGCTTAAAAGTAGCCTGTTCAAGTTTCAGCAGCAATCTAAATGTGACAGCACTATATTCAGTATGAACTAATTTAATTTGCCTATGAAGCATAAACCGCAGTTTGCTCAAAGCTCCGTGCTGCTATAGCTAGATTGCTATCAGTACTTGAGCTAACTAATTTAAAGTTATCTTGAGAAGCTCTATACTGCAATCTCTTTTGTAACTGCCTCACAATAGTGTCTCTATAAAGAAATACTGACATTGTGGTCCAAAAGTTGAAAATTCTTGTTAACTGCATTATACCAGCATAGTCTGACTTTCTGCATGTGACATATGAATGCAAGTTCCATGAGAAAAAAAAATCTATTCAGTCTGGATTAGTATGCAGAACTGCAATGAAAGCTTGCCCTTGCTCCCAAATCCTATGGTAAGTCTAGGAATGCATCCATAATCCCATATACAAATTGTACAGGAATTCTTGGAGCCTCTGTATCTGTTTAATCTTGTCTTGCCGGAAACCCACTGGTTCTAATTTTCTCAAGAGAACATAAGAGAGAACTCTAACAATAAAATAAGGCAATGAGGGACTGTCTGATGGGCTCTAGGGTTAGACAGTCCCTTCAAAAAAATTGAGAGGATGATTGGGGCTTATTTTGGATACAAAGTGGCTAGGTACAGACGTTACACTTACCATCTTTAAGCGTGCAGAAAACGCTTTAAAGCTGTAAGTGAACAGATATTCAAGGCTCTTAGATCACTTTAAAAATTGCAGGTTGCACTCTATGTCATCCCTAAATAAATGAGGTAAAGTTAAAGCACTTTTTCTAAGAGCACTTTATCAAACACCTGTGCCAAACCCCATCAAGGAGCATAATAGTTGTCATCCCAAGCATCAATGCACAAGGCTGTGCTTTATCCTCGGGCTGGCCCCACCTCCTTGGCTGTCACCGACCTGAGTCCGTGACAGCCTCAGATCCCAGGCCCACCTCCCCCTTCCAACCAGCTATAAGCTGACTGGGGGGAGGGGAGTGAAAGGGTGAAAGGGAGGTATCTGCATGCTGTAGCCCAGCCTGGGGAGGGGGCCTACAGGTAGAGGGGTCCAGGGTTTCTGGTCCCACAGCAGCCCCAGCCAGGCAATGGCATGCCACAAGACTAAGGCTACTGTGAGATACACAGCCCCAATCCCTTTCCCTTGCAGCC
>NW_017728992.1:75519906-75527090 GCF_001723915.1 Gavialis gangeticus | reverse complement strand
CCCCCCCCCCCCCGGAATGGCCAGGAGGGCAGCCCAGCTGGGGGGCGGGGGGCTGTGGGGGAAGGGGTTGGGGATTTCTCTCCCCACAATAGCTCCATTTACTCAGCATGCTGCTGCCTGACCAGAAGGGCCATGCTGGAAGGGGTCCAAGGTTTCACCCTCTTCACCACCCAGCCACTTCAGACAGTTCCAGCTGCTGTGGGGGGCAGGGTTGGGAAAGATGCAGAAATGTCCCCAGTGGCCAGTGCAGACAGGCTCTGAGCCCCACACCCCACCCCACCAAACAATTAACATCTGTTCATTTCACTCATGCTCTAACTTATAGTACTTTAAGTAAAGTGTGATAGTTAGAGTGCTTCTGCCAAGGACCTTTTGAACATCTGTACTTAGCCTATATGACACCACAGGACCAAACTTGACCTTGGCTCAAAGCCTTGTTACACAGCCTGATAATGCCATACTAAAAATGTGAATCTGATCTTACTTTAATCAGAGAATCAGGTTGCCCTTCTCCATTCTGTCACATTTCCACTAGACCTCCTATCTTAAGTTTGGTTGGGTCTAGTTCTCATTCCAGGAGGGATAACCTGCCACAAATGTTGTTACATTCCATGTTATATTTATAGTCTTCCTCAAACACAGGCCTCTTATGGCAATCTGGTTGAGCAATGAATTATCAAGAAAACTTATGAGCTAAAACCTAATTAGGGATCAAATAATCTGAGTGAAATTCAAAGCCGTATTCATTACTATATCTATCATACAAGCACACACCCCACCAAATCCTGTATCAGATAAAGAGCTGCATGATTGTTATGAACAATTCCTGGGTGGCGACCAATTTATCCTAATGAGCTATATGGTTCTTTTAATTTGTAACTTGAATTCAAAGGTTGGAGAGGAGTACTGGATAACAGAAGCTCCTTGGATGGCGGGGCTTTGTTGAGATGAATGAAGCCAGCAAGGGACTAACTGGATTTTGTCACAAAAATTGACTTTGTGCTACTAATATAATATTTTATCACCAGAGACAGTGATACCAATGGAGTGCTCCACATTGTATAGTCAGGAATCAGTCAGACTGATTACATCTTGGCAAGCCAAAGGTGGAAGTCAAGCATCTTTAACTATAGGACATTCCCTGGATGGTCCTAGGACTGCCCATTGACCATCAGCAACTCTCAGACAACCTTAGACTTAAATTTAAATAACTGCCAAAGCAAACAGAAGCGTTTTGGATTGCCCTAGAAACAAAGAGTTCATAGTGGAGGCCAAGAAGAGGTAGAGATGGAGATGCAAACAAAACACAAAAGTAGCACCAGAAGAGATGGATAACATAAAGGTGCAATACTAGCAGACTCCAATGAAACACTGGGCAGTCTAAAGAAATAGAAAAATCCCTGGGTAGCAGAAGAAAACATGGAAATGATTCCGCAGTATCCAAGCTAAAGATGAATGCATAACAATAAACAAGGAAATAAAAAAAAAAACTAGGCAGAAGATAAGGAAAGATATTTGGCTAGCATTTATAATACTTTAGACTTGGCAGAAAAGAGAGGGAGCTCTTGCAAATTTTTTGCAACACTGAAAACACTGACAAAGAAAAAAGGTGATCATTAATGAGGTCATCATATCCAATTGGGCACACTACTTTCTGAGTGCATCTACACATGCACTTTAATGCACAGTAGCTTATTTACTGTGCATTAAAGCATCATGCCAAAAAACATGCTAATATGCTAATGTGTAGTAAAAATATTTTACTGCACATTAAGCATCACTAAAAAACATACACTTGTGCTACTATGCATTAGGGCAGCCTAATGCACATTTATATAGTAGTATCTCACATTACAGGTACTAAATTTAATGTGCAGTAGCAGAAGTGAATTAATGAACATTAGGCATGCCCACTGACTAAACAAACAGCAGAAAGATAGAGGAATTACTGTGAACAATTACATGGCAATACCAAGACCATCAACATAACATGAAAAGATTATGCATGAAAACCCTCACCACTGACATCTAAAGGAACCCTCCCACTGAAGAAGACCAAGTGAAGAAAAGTCCCCAACATTTAGAAGATTATTCAGATGAATGTTCAGACCATTTCAAGATTTCTTATAAAGCAAAACATTGTTAAGGACAGTTCTGAAGAAAATACAAAATAAATTAGAATGACAGATTATAACAAAGTAAGCAGGATTTTGGCAGGACAGAGGGACAAGCAACCAGGAGACAAATTGAAGAATTGATATGTAGAGAACACAAGCATTGGGCTAAGCTTTGTATCTCTGTGTTGATTTCCATAAAGCTTATAATTCAGTGGAACACATAAAACTGCAGTCATTCATGCTTAAAATCAGTTTCCCACATTTGACTGACCTGTGCATATCCTGTGTGGAAGATACAAAATGATAGTTGGGATTGCTGCATTGACATCTCAGTGGTTTCAAGTACAGAAAGGAGGTTGACAAAGCTATATTCTCTATCTTGTACTCCAACTTCCATGCAGAAGTGATCATCTATGAGGAATCAGAGACAAAAGGCTTAGTCATTTGAGGTTTACTGATGATGCCATTTTGATTACCACTATCCCAGAAAAACTGAAAGATCTCGTGCAAAACTTAGTCATGGCAGGAAAAAGATAGTAGATGATTTATATTACAAAGCAGAGGTCTGAAACATTTCAATAACAATGGGCTGAATTAACCAGCTCTGTCCTAAGGTGGGCTAGAGTTGTTAGACATTCCACCAACATGTGGTACATTCTTGTGTAAACTTTACTAATGGCAAAACATATAAACTTTCTTTTTAGTCTGGTTCATGAACCAGATCCACTCCAAATGGCAGACACCCACAAAAAAAAACTGAAGACCACAAATGGAGAAAGAATTAGTCAACTTAGATAATGAACCCTCAGAGTAAGTTTCAAGTTTTACATATTCACATGACATCTGAACAGAATACAATTAATATATTAATGAAGTAAGATAGAGGCTAGACAAAGCATTGGAGTGCGATACGGACAAGTAGACATATTACTAACAAAACAAAGACAAGGCTGTTAAAAATATTGATATGGTCAATCGCTACATACAGCTGTGAAATTTGGATGCTTACAGAGTGTGGGGAGGAAATTACAAGCTTTTGAGATGTGTTACAGAAGGATATTGACTATTTACTGGACCTAAAAAAAAAATCCAACAAATGCATGCTCAATAAAACTGGAACCAAGCCTGAACTAACGTAATAGGTGAAAAAGAGGAAATTGATGTGCTATTGGCACATTCTAAGAACACAAGATGACAGCTTAAAAAAGAATATATTAAAATGGTGTATACTAGGGAAGAGAAAGAGGTATCACCCAAAGAAAAGAAGGTATGAAAAGACAAAATTGGAACAGATTACATATAAATACACTGACAAAGCTGAGGACAGAGAGTACCAAGAGAAGAACATTTGTCCATTGTGTTTCAAAGCCTCTTATGAGGATGGCACTTGATTGATTAAATGTAAAAGCAACACTGAAATTCTTCCATTTTGCTCTATTTCCAAAATGCACAAGTTCATCTGTTTTTGGCTGGTTTGCATTATGCTGTATTGACTTTTACTCTTCAGAGTTGATGAAGAATATCTTGCATTTGAAAGCTTTTCTACCTTATCCCAACTATGCAGTTGGTATAATAAAAAATACCACCCTCTCATAATTCCTGGACCATCATTGCTACACTACTACTCTAATACTGCTAAGATCTTCTTGAAAGAATACTCACTCAGTGGATGCATCTACATGTGTACTTTACTGAAAAGTTGACTAATTAGCTCTGCAAGAAAATAACATTGTCTACATGTCCACCGGTATTAGGGTGCAGTAAATTAACTAACTCCACAATAAGGTTTTACTGTCTCCAACAGTACTATCTTACAGTGGTAAAATATGTGTAAATGCTGACCTGGGTGTAAATTGCCCCTGGTCAGCTGAGGCAGCAGGGGGGCAGACCCTTTCCTGCTGCCCAGCCACATGGCTCCGCACATTCAGCTCTCTCATACCCTAGCCAGCCCCTCCGCTGCCCAACACCATCACCCAAAGCTGTTAAAAACATTTTACACAGAGGCATTAAAGAGATCTGCCCAGGTTTGCAGAGACAAAAATATAATCCAGATTGCCATAACTGTACTTAGTCACATACAAGGTACAAAATATTTTCAGTGTCAAATACACAATAAAATTCTTGGCTCTATTTTAACTCAAACCCCTTCTTTCCTTCTATCTACTGACATAGTCATAGGATTCTAATATCTCATGAAGCATTAAGGTTCTTACCTCCAGCAGTGGCCAACAGCACATATTTGACCCTACACAAACATGGCCATGTACAATTAAACAAAGCCTGAATGTGGAGTATGAAGGAAATTTTTTATTTATGCTACCAGCAAGCATTCTTCTTAAAATTGTATTCATGGCATCCTTACCTTAATTTGTACAAATGCAAAGAATATTAGGGCCTATTCAATTTTCTATTGCATTTTAAATCAAACCATAGCAATTGAATCACATTCTTGCAAGCTTAAATTTCAGCATACTGTAAGAATGCCCTGTAGTTCATCCTACTTCCATTTATTTGTTTTAAATTTACCAGACATTTTCATTGACCTTATGTTCTCAAAGCATGGGAGAGGGGAAAAATGATATGTTGATTCCTCCTTTCCCCCCATGTTTATAAATTTTAAAATCTCTCATCTCCCCTACTTCTCTTCCCTTCCTCCCCTACCCTTACTTAAAAAAAAAAGAATCTAGTTGTCCCATTATCAACTATATTGTCCTGGTTATACTACTACCCATCTTTTTTCAATGTTCATAGGACTTACCTCAAATGAAGCATGCAACTGTTATGGGGAAACAAAAAGGTTGGATGCAGTGCCTTATTTTATGTCAAGTTCTTTGATTTCTATTCTAGTGAAATATCCTTTTTATAATCATTGCTCTTAGTTGGTTCATTCATTAAATCAGCCATGATAACTCTTGAATCTTTCTCCTCAGAGATTCCTTTCCTTTCCACGCTCCCCATTACAAATGTAAAGTTTAAATGTTGACATTGATCGTTACCTTTTATTTAGTCAAGCCAAAGCGTTCTATTAAATGATACAGTTTGAGATCTAGCAATGGTGGACGTATGCCAAATTTATCTCACCTGGATCCTGAGATAGCTTCTATGCAAATGAGAACATCATGCAGGCTCCTCATCACCACCACTGCACCAATTCATACTGTTGTTAATGCATCCCCAAGATTTACTACAACATTATATCTGCCAGAGTTCCCTACCATTTTCATTTTTCTGTGCACGTAAGTGTTGCAGCAGTGTTACAACATCTGAAGAAAGCCCTGTAACAGGGGAGTCCTCAAGAGACTGGGGCTAATATGGTACACCTTGATATCAAGTCACCAGAACAGTTCACAGTGAAAGATGACCCCTTATATAGCAGGAGCAATTTTGGCATTTCAAAGGAAGAAGCTTTAGACCTAATCAACTGTGTATTATTTTTTTCCCCCCTCGCACATGAACACACACACCCCCCACTGGAAAATCTACTCCTCCAACAAAGTGTCCTTTTATAGCTTCTAGAATGATTTCTTTGCCTTTTCCTCTAAACATTCTTTCTTTGCCCATCACCCTGATAACTATCCTATTAATATTGATATTCTTTAGTCTCAAAATCTGCATTTCATATTTACCATTTATTCCATCATCTTTCTATTAAAAAGCTTTATGTAGAATAATAAAGGGCTGGCTACGAAGAAATTCCATGGACGCAATAGCTTGTCCTCAGACAAATTAAAAAAAAAAGATACTGAAGAAACGTGAAATAAGATTAAAAGATATCCACTTCTGTACCTTTAGAGTATATTTCTGGATTCTGTGTTGTATTACTGTTCTTCCTGATAAACTTCTGGGACCCTAGAGTTCCAGCCAGTCAGTGATCATTTATCCAATGAAATTATTCACTGCTAGTAAGACATACAGAGGCCCCAAAATTTGTATTGTAGAAAACCTTTTTTCATATTATGAATCCAAGATGAAGTAAGTGGAAAAGTAGGGAATAAACAGTATTGAAGATCAAAAGAGGGTCTCAAAAAGCAGCCTAAAGGAGTTCTTAATATGCAAGTTTATTGACTCTATATGTAACTTTGGAATCATTTAATTTTGTGATCAACCTGATGAACAGGTTAGCAAGAATTTGGGTAGGTCTATGCTGCAGATTGCAACATACTGTAGAGGTATCTGAGCTAGGAGAAGCAGAAGGAGTTTAGCTATTATAGCAAGGAGCTCAGCATAGGCTAATTAATCCTGCTGAGTAGCTTGGTCTGAGCAGAACTCTATTGCTGCTAGATTCTTTTTTTAACCCCAGCTAGCTCATTTAAAGCTAATTCTGATATCACTGTACTATACAGTTGCCCACAGTGCAGGTGATTCCACATAACAAAGCCTTCTACTATGCAGGGCTTTTAATTCTAGGTTGCTTATTGTTAAGGGAGTTTTTCCTTAGCTCTAGAGGAACAGAGATGTGATACAATCAGTAATACAATGCCAACGTGCAACCAGGCAGAGGCATAAGTACCAGGACCTGCTCTCTAGGTAGCAGTGGTGACAGGAAATGGGCTGACAGTGGCAGTGGTTGCTAACCTTGTGTCTTCTACAGTTAGGCACCTGAAACTGGTGTCCCAGTCACTCATCCCTCGATACACTACTGCAAGAAGGGGGGTTTTAGGAAATGACCCAGTTTCTAAAGTGACATTAAGGAAATTGGGGAACTCACTAACTTCAGTGTTTGCAGCAAGTAGCTGTCTGCTATTCGTCTGTTGCACTTACACTGCAGAGTGAATTTGAAAATACTCTTCACTTACAGATAATAAAATAAATACCCTAAAATAATTTTTTAAAAATCAAAATACTCCAATAATTAAGTTCGAAAGCACTACTAAAATAAGGAAATATTCCAGTCCCCAGAGAGTGCAATATACCATGACCTTATTGTAATCATGATGCTGTAGTTATTGCATGTTTGACTTGAGAAAATCAGCAGCCTTCATAGATTATAAAGAATAAAAGAGAGAAAAAACAATGATGGTTAATACTGTATTTACTCTATTCTAAAATGAGCCCCCCCCCCCCCCC
>NW_017728992.1:75517266-75519600 GCF_001723915.1 Gavialis gangeticus | reverse complement strand
CCCCCCAACCATTTAACATGAGGGAAAGCACCTCATTTTAGAACTGAGTATAAGGACAGTGAAGGGGAAGTGAAGAGGCAGGTGGCTTCTGTGGCTTGGGCTCCAGCCCCTCCCTGGGGTTGGAGCCATAGCTGCAACTGCTGCCTGGCCCCACACTGCCACCTCTGCACCCTACCTTCTCACTGTTGCAGCCTCTGCCCCCCTCATCTTCCCTTCCCAATGTAGCTTCTACTTCCCTTCCAGTCCCTTTCCCTCACCCCCTCACCCTTGCTCCATGCCACTAGGCACTGTCCATTTTGCAGCCTGGGGTATTGAGCATGGCACCATCCCAGCCCTGTAGGAGTAATACATAAACTACACAGCTCTTAAGGGGGGTTGGCTGGGGCTGTGCTCCATGCCCTGGGCTGGAATAGGTATGGAGCCTGCCAACATGGAGCAAGGGCAAGGGAGGAGGGAGCAGAGATAGTGGTGGAAGTGGGGATTGAGGTTATGGGGGAAGTGGAGGACAGGCAGAGGACAAGCTGCTTCACATTCCCACACCACTTACCCCCCTGCAGTGGTGGTGGAGGTGAATAAAAAATGACCCCCCCTAATAATTAGGTTCTAAACATGAAAAATTACAAAAAAATTATGGGCATGTTTTTAGTCTTTATGTGCCAAGAGAGTCAACAAAAACTTTATTTGCATCTATTAAATTCACAGAAACTCATATGTATTTAGGAAAATGGAATTTGGGCATCTGTATGCAGAATCATAGTTACACCCTTAACCCAAATGTCATAAAATGCGGGACTGTATAAACAGATATTGAATGCATTTTTGCAAATACATTTATTAAGAAGCCTTTAATAAATGTAAATACATTGATAAAAATGATGCCTTTTGAGCCCTTTAATTGTAGGCTACTTTTAATTTGCACATATATAAAAATCTAGGAAAAGAAAAAAATGACAGCCCATTCATATTTGAGCCAAAAAACACATAGCTGTTACAGAATGAATGGAAATTCAGAGAATTCTTATTGATTTAGTAAAACACAGTTGTTAGAGTTGAATGACTGTAAATTACATCAGTATTTTTATGTTCCTCCCATTCCTTCCTCTAATCTGAACCAAAAACAAGATGCTTAATAGATAAATCAATAATTATTTTAAAAATAAATAAATAAAATTAAATAAAAAAAAAAATCAAGCATCTGTGCTGTTGAAGATCCTCATAACTCTGAACAACTCATCATCCTAGAATCAAATATAGAAGACCATGGTTTTTGTTCAAGCTGATTATTACACTTGTACCAGTTCACACCTTTCTGTGCTCAGGGTACACTTACGTGTATGTTCATGTATGAAGGCAGGGGTCAGCTCCATGGTATAAATCAGCATAACTACATGGAATTCAATTAGCTACACCAACACAAAACCAATATTAATATTAGAAGTTTGCTCTTTTTTTCCTTCCTACCACTTTGCTTTTCCTTCACCTCTTTCTTTTCCCATGATTTCAGAGAATGTAAGAAAATATTTACACTTATCTTCCACCAATTAATTGAATGCTGACATTTATATTGTAGTTGTGATGGTCCAGGAAATGTGAGAGGGAAGGATTTTGGGGGAGTATATATTTTATTAGACAAACTATATACAACTGTCACCCCCACAAGAAACCTGGCTGTTAACATTTCAGTTTCCTCTGAGTTTACAAGCTGGTTTTGTTCTTCCATATCCTGACACACCACACCTTAGCATAGCAGACAGGATTCACCACCCTCTTTCTTCAAGCTTTAGTGAGGCATTACAGTACATTAGCATTCTATTTATAAAGGAAAGAATGGAGTAAATAGCTTGAGGCTGCTTTCATCTAGGGTGGTGGGGGGAGGTGGATAGACAGGTATCGTACAAGAGCTATTAGAGGTCATTACCGAAAATCTCCCTAAAAGTTCTTAACAACAATAACGAGACAATATTCACCTTTTTTTTTTAAAGGAACAAACTAAAGCTTCATGCTGTGCATTTGAAAGATGAATAGAACAGACTCACATCTTCATTCAAAATGCTGTCATTAGACCAATCTAAGGAAATTATTAGACTCCTCTGGAATCATCAGAAACAAAGTTTTTTAACTTCATTCTCTAACTGTGAGCCACTCCATCAAAATAGAACAATCAGTCCCCTTTGTGTAAGTAACAAAGCATTTTGACACTTGTGAAGCATAAATATTAAGTGGTCCCAGCAAGATAAGCATCCAATTTACTCTTGAAGGTGTTCAATGTAGGTACTTGAACCACCTCCGATGGCAGGCTGTTCCAGACCTCGGGGGCTCGGACAGTAAAGAAAT
>NW_017728992.1:75513475-75516917 GCF_001723915.1 Gavialis gangeticus | reverse complement strand
AAACTGGACGCAGTACTCCAGTTGCAGCCTCACCAAGGCTGAGTACAAGGGGAGAATGATGACCCGGGATTTGTCTGAGAAGTATCTATGGATGCAAGCCAGTGTTTTGGTTGCTTTACCAGATGCAGCATCGTATCACAGGCTCATGTTCATCTTATGGTCAATGATGACCCCCAAGTCTCTTTCTTCCATAGTGCTAACCAGTGTAGCACTGCCGAGCCTATAAGGATGCTACAGGTTTTTCCTCCCAAGGTGGAGAAACTTGCATTTTTCAGTGTTAAACACCACCAGGTTCTCATCTGCCTATTTACTGAGCCTGTCCAGGTCAGCCTGGATCACCCACCTGTCTTCTGGTGTGGATGCTTTGCCCCAAAGATGGGAGTCATCAGTAAACTTGGCCAGTCTGCTTCTGACTTAAAGAACTTTTTTGAATATCTGTGCCATCCCATCAAGCATTAAGCTAGGTTTCATTCATCAGCATCCCAGGTGCCATTCACAGGGCAGTGTACTCACCTTAGGCAGAGCTCATCTGCTCTGCCTAAGTGCCGGGCTGGCTCCACCCCTTTGGCTATCACTGTCACACATCAGTACACTGCTCCTCCACTCAAAACAGCCAGTCAGGGATGGTTTGTCCATTTGGCTGTGCTCAGGAGTCCCTGGCAGCCTGGGGAGTCCACGTGGCATGCTGAGAAGCATGCAAGAGCTCTCCCTACCTACTGGCCTCAGACGTGAGAGCCCCCCTCCCCAACAAACAAGGAACGTCTGTTCAGTTTGAATGTGTACTTTAAGTAAGACATGATGGAGCACTTTTGCCACAGGCTTTTTGAACATCTGTACTTAGCCCAGGGGTGAGCAGAATGTGGCTTGCAGGTCAGATGCAGCCCACCAGGCCATTCTATCTGGCCCGCGGGGTCCCTAAAAATTTAGAAAATAAATATTAATCTGCCCCTGGCTGCCTGTCATGCAGCCCTTGTTGGCTTGCCAAAACTCAGTAAGTGGCCCTCTGCCCAAAATTATTGCCCACCCCTGACTTAGTTTATATCTTATTTTCCAACTATATCAGAATTAATGTTTCTACTTAAGCTTTGAGATAAATACATAAAGTATTACCAAAACAAGTTATGAACACTGCCTTACAATGCTATTTACCTAGGTTACGTATATACTATATCTAAGTGTAGGCAACCATCAGTCTTCTGGATCATGATGTACAAGAGATCTAGTCAGATGCCTTATGAATCCATTTATGGTTGACAAGCCCAATTTGAGAGCAAGAGCTTGTTATAAGTTTCACTAATATAGAAAGAACATAGGGGGATTTAAAATTTTTAGCCAACTTTCCCATATTGACACATCTATTCGTTCAAATCCTATTATAATTTGGAGTCAAGTGTTTTCAATCAATTGGCCTATTGTATGTGTGAGTAGTGCTACCAATACTACCTGTGCCACAATATATGTGAACTCCAATCCCTGAAGTGTCAGCTTTTTGGACTGGACAGTTTAGCCTTCAGCAGATCTCACTCAGGAAATCTGACCCTCTCATTGCCCACCACACCTTCATTCTGAATACTGCTGAGAGGGTTTCTGGTCATTAACTATAGTTTATGCTGGCTACACATGAGGACGATATATGGGGCTCTGCCTTCCCTCACACCAACCGGGTATTATGCTGGTGTCTGATCTCCTCCCCACGGTATGGGGTAGTGACAAGGCTGGCCTTCTGGTTGCTATTAATATAAATCTGGGAAAATAATCTCACTTCAGACCAAGGTTCCATCTGCCTGAATCGTCTGCCCCCCCCGCCCCCCCCGCCATTACTGGCTTATAAATAAATAACATATAGTAAAAATCAAAAGAAAGATCCATCAGTCTTTAACCCTGAGGAAAAACAAATCACTCAATTCACTTTTTAGGCCATCACACGGTGATACCCAGTGAACTCTAAATCAGAAAAGGTCCCCAGTGCATATGTTCTTAAGGAAATCAGTCTATTCAATCAATTTAGCTGATCAATCCACCAACAATAATTAATTAAATCAAGGTAACATCTGTAATTCACTGTTCATTCATTAAATAAATCAGTTCATCCAATTAATCTTATTGAATGCTCATTACATAAATAACCTAATTAATTTCCTGTTCATAAAGTAAATCGATTAGTCCAATTAATTTCATTAACTAATCAAGCACTCTTAATTCATTCAGGGGCTAAATCCACTCACATGATAAGATTCCTGATTTCTGGGAAGTGCAATTCATGAGAAACCATTTATTCTGAATAACCGGGCATTCCTGGTTCATCTGCCCTGGTGCCATCACCACTCACTGGCTCCATAAGATCCCAATCAAAAATGATCAATCTTCCTTCTCTGTACCTGGCTCAGGAAGAATGTCCTGGGGCTTCCTCTCCCCTCCGTCTCCAGGGGCCCGGGTACCTGGTGCCAGGTATTCCTCTGAACTTCTGAGCTAAGGAGGTTTTCCCCTCACCAATCTTGTCGGCATTCAGCTTTTTCTCACTGTGGTGCAGCTCCACACAACGCTTCCATGCTGTTCCCTTGCCCCTTTCCACCCATGCTGGACATCCAGTTATACTGCTGGCTCTTGGGCATCCTCCAATGTGGAGTGAGCAGGAGCTCACAAAGTGAGGCTTTTGCTCAGCCACTGCCACTGTCTCTGCAAGAGCACATCATAACTCTCCAGCCCTTACCGGACTTGCATGCTTTACCCAGATACCAGGAAGGAAATTTCCAGAAGCCCTTATCCTTAGGTTCCCTTTTGGTTAGTATCCCCTGCTTCCACAGCAAGTGAAAGGGCCAAGAGAATTCCTATACTAGGTATCTCCATACAGTGTACACAATACAAAGTAAATTAGATTAAAAAACAAAACAAAAACAGAAACATTCTTTTAGTCAGATTTTAATCTCCAATAATGTTGCAATCACAGCCAAACTGAAATTTATTCTTAAATTGAGATTTCATGAGATAGCATTAAGGGTTTTATTTAAAATAAAAATACTACCTGCATCATGCTCCTTTTGGCTACTGATTTTATAATACTACTAGCTGAAACCCACAAAACATTTGTGAATAAATTTTTATTGCAAAAGTATTTCTTTAAATACAGAATTTTTAGTTATCCTTTGACTTAATACATCACGGAATAAAAACTTCTCACCCTTGAAAAGGCTACATAAAGCTGTCTATGTGTAAACACTAGGGAAGTGTGAAGCTTTGGGTGTTGATTCGATTTGGAGGAGATTCGGCAGCATAATCTCCATTGAATCAGGAGACCAATTTAAAGGTTCAAATTGACTCGAAGGTCTCCGAATTGATTCAGAAAAGATTTGGAGATCTTCAGAGATTCAGGTAATCCCTACTTGCTGCTGCAGCGAGCTGGACCCAGACTCCATGTTGCTAAGTAGGGGGTGGTGGAGGGGGG
>NW_017728992.1:75512248-75513395 GCF_001723915.1 Gavialis gangeticus | reverse complement strand
CCTGCTGTCTCAGCTCCCCCCCCTCCATGGCTGTTCCACACAGCCCCATCTCCTGACTCTTTAAAAAAAAAGAGCCCCTACTCACTGGCTGCTGCCTGCATCTCCCATGGTCAGGGAGCAAGCTGCTGGTGGGTCATGAAGCCCCTGAGCTGTGGGGGATCCCAGTGCTTCCCTCTGCAGGGCAGCACCCATACACTTACATCCTCCCTGGGCAGTCCTAAGGGGCACCACCACTGTGGAGGGAAGCACGAGGGCTCCCTACAGATTAGGGCCCACTGGCAACTCACTCCCCCAGCTGGGGGAAAAGCAGGCAGGCTCCAGGGGAAAGGATCAGGCCCCTCGCTGCTTTTTTTTCCTCCTTCGGCAGATCCTGCCTGCTCCACAGCGAGGGGCTCTGGTGCCTCATTCTAGCTCTGACTTGCCTGCATATCTGTTTTAAATGCCTCAGGGTCTATAATAACAACACACTTATTCTGTCTGTCTGGAGGACTATGATTGGTTGTCTCAGTAAGCATTGTAATTGATTGCTGGGACAACCAACCAGAGTGCTCCAGACAGACTGAATAAACCTATTATTATTATTTTAGATTTTTTTTTAAAAAACTATTCCTTATAAACCTTTATTGTTGTTGCATATGGTTTCATTACTTTTCAGATATTTTTTACCTTCTAATATCTGTTCAGTTACAGTATCATTCAATTTTGAGATCAAAAAGATTTAATAATGTAGTATTGCTTTCAATTATTTCCCAGAATTATTGTTGTAGGGTATTAAGTCTTCAAAAAAAGATGCTTGAAACTGGTTTTTCTGTTTAATTATAATCTAGATTGCAACACTTCAATAGGTTTTTTGGAAAGTTTGATGATGAATCCAGCAGAAATTTCAGAGGTAGCTTTGCAAATTCTCTCCCTTCTGCTACCAATAGTGTTTGGTGGATCATCTCTCAGATGTGTTATCCTCCAAAACTGATATTTCATTTCTCCCACCACACTTAATAGGTTAATAGAATGTCTCCTTGCCAAAAAGGAGGCTTACTCCCAATGGAAAGGAGGGGTCATCACTAAGGAGGACTATTCAGCAGTTGCTCGGGGATGTAGGGGGATAGTTAGGAAGGCCAAGGCAGAGATGGAACAGGGGCTGGCTTCC
>NW_017728992.1:75483827-75511494 GCF_001723915.1 Gavialis gangeticus | reverse complement strand
GGTCACAAGCTGGCGGAGGGAAGGTTTAAGTTGGACATCAGGAGGCGCTACTTCATGGTCAGGGCGGCTAGGGTCTGGAACCAGCTTCCAAGTGAGGTGGTGCAGGCTCCCACCCTGGGGGTTTTTAAGAGGAGGTTGGATGACCACCTTACTGGGGTCATTTGACCCCAGTGCTCTTCCTGCCATGGCAGGGGGGTCGGACTAGATGATCTGCTCAGGTCCCTTCCGACCCTAGAAACTATGAAACTATGAATACCAAAATGTGGAATATATTTGAAAAGTGCATGATAAGCCTGCAACAATTTCTTGTGTGGTTTAGAAGAATAGCCAAACTAAAAAAAACCAGGAGAAAAATTATTTTGGGTCCCCCCCACCCTAAAAACAAGAACAAAACATTTTTGGGTTAACCAAAGTGTGATTTTGTTCAGCTTAAGGAAAAACAAAATCATTCCTTTTTCACGTTACTTAACCTCTGGGGGGTTGGGGGTGGGGGGGACAAACAAAAAAATATTTTATGAACATTTAAGTTAATTCCAAAATGAAAATGTCCCTCTAAAAAGTCACAATATTCTTTTAGAAATATAAAAAAATACAGGATTTTATTTTTTCTGTCATTTCGATCAAACTGTTAAACGAAATCAAAAATACTTTCAGTGACCTTGTGTGGCAAAGTGGGGCTCCCTGACTAGGCACAGTGCTAGTTTCCCCACTTGTATTTGGGCATGCCACGCACCTGACTCTCCTGCCACACCTTGTTCTTAATTAATTATGAGGTTAATTAAGGTTGGCGGCTACCCATTCTTGCCCTGATGCCAGAGGGCGCTATTTGTGGCTCCAGTCCTCCCACAGCCCAAGCCTCACAGATGGCATCCAGCTGTTAGTCTCACCATCCCCACACTGGGTCCCAGAATCCTCCAGTTTGGACCCCCAACTGGATCCCTCCACTCAGGCAGCCCACCCCACCATCAGTCAGGGCTGCCTAGCTCCCTAAAACTATTTCCCCTCTCAGGCATGGTCTCCCCAGGACCTTTGGCCATGCAGGCCCTGGCCTCACCTCCAAGGCCCATTGGAACCCCAGGCCTCCAGACCTGGGTATCCCTTACAGTGGGCCCCTGGCCCTTTTGACCATTCTGGTCCTGGCCCCAGCACTGACCAGTCAAGGGTACTCTAAATCAGGCCTCTGAGCCTCTAGCCCCACTCTCACTCCTGGGTCCACCTTCCAGCCCTACTAGGGGTTAACTTACCCAGTTGTGGGAGCTGGAGTAACTCACACCATGACTGGTGTTCCAGGGCCTCATGGGGACTCTCACTCCGCCCCCTGGAGCAGCATGTCATTATGCTCTCATATATATAAACATACTGGGCTCTCAGCCCTCTGTTTTTCTCCCCCTTCACTGGGGTTCATCATCTCTGCCTCCTCATTTGGGGCTCCACACCGCCCCCTCACTTGGGGCCATAGGGCTTCCCTCCCTGGTGGGCTCATGTGGCCGTAGCCATGCCTGGCCCCAACTACCTTTTCTCAGGGTCTTACACCCTGCACAGAGCTCAGGTGGCCACAACCATTCCTGGCCCCCACTCTCCCTCCTTGGGGTCTTGCAGCCCACAGGGCTCAGGTGGCCGCAGCCATGCCTGGCCCCCACTACCTCCAATGTTATCAGACACACCCAAAGGTGAGGACTAGAGTTAAGGTGCCCCTACCCACCTTTCACTGGGGTGAGAACTGGTCTGGCAGTTCCTGGGGGCTCCTATGCCACTGAGAGCCCCACCAGGCCACCCACTCCCAGCAGAGTACAGTTTTAGGTCATGCCCAGGACCAGGAGCCTCCAAGCTATCCCTTATAGCTCCTGCCCTTACCTCCAGAATGTTCCATGAAGCCTTACAGCCAGGCAATGCTGCTGCCTAGCTTGCCAGCAGGCAACTGATCTGTTTATATAGGCAGCCAGGGATCTAAAATAGCTGCTGCTATTAAGCACCTGCTGGCTGCTTGGCTCCGCTCTTAAAGTGGCAGGCATCAATAGTGTCCTGCCACACATCTTCCCCCTTAAAATGGTACCTGGGGGAGATTTCCCCTGCTACTCCTCTAAAGCAGGCTCCCCTCAGAGTCTGTGTGAGCCCTCAAGTGGCGAGCACCCCAAAGCACCTTCCCCCTTAAAATGACATTTGGGGGCTTCACTTGGCTGCCTTCCCTGATGGCTTTGCCCCAGCCTACTGCATCCCCTGCCACATGGTGAGCACCCCAAAGGTGCTCTGCCACACCTTGATAATACATTTTTTTTTAATTAAATTTATAATTTGTCAAAAAAATCCACCTAGCTCTATATAGTACTACAGGAGGATTAGAAAATTCAAATAGACCAGGCAAGGTTCATAGTGATATAAGAAGTGGCTGGCAGAGAACAAGAAAGCATTGCTCAGTTTTCAGACTGGAAGCAATAAAGCAGAGAAAGCTACGCTGTTGGGAAGACAAAGTACTTTGGATAAATCTGATATCTTTTATTAGACTAACTCAAATAGTTGGAAAAATTCTTCATGGCAAGCTTTCAGGCACAAACACCCTTTGTTGGGCTGAGGAAGTGTCTGCGTTCTGTGTTCTTCCTGGATGTAGTGCTAAAGCAGCCAAACGCCAGTATGTATGCAAGAAAGCCAGTCAGTTAAAGTGTAAGTTGAGGCGGTCAGTAGGTTACTGTTACCATAAGTCTGGGTTTTCCTAGACATGTCCCCTTTTTTTGGCCTTTTGTCCTTTCTTCGAGCAGGTTTTTAAAAATGCAACCAAGTGTCCATGTTTTTGCTTTGCCTTTGGTTTTGCTTGATGCTGGGGGCAAAGGGGAAGCTTATTGGCTGTTGGGAGATCATGTGCTCTGTACACAGGCCCCACCAGGTGCTAGCAGATGGCTGAGTGCACATGTATCTGGCAAGCTGTGTGGGCAGTAGGGCTAGGAGAGAGCAGGGGCTGTGGGTCAGGAATGAGTGGCACCAGCAGGGCTGGGGGGGGCAACTGCACCCCCCAAACTCACTGCCCCCCCCAAAAATATACCCCTTCCCCCTCCTCTCCCCCTGCCTTCACATCTGTAGTCAAAGGAGACAGGAGGGTGGGGGCAAGGAGTAAATAAGAATAGATGTAAAAAGTGGAGGGTTTACCTGGGGAGTCAGTCTTGTATATATACTGGCCTCTGGCTGCTTTACCACTCCATCCAGGAAGAACACAGACCATCTACAATCACTTCCTCAGCCTGATGAAGGGTATTTGTGTACAAAAGCTTGCTAAGAAGAATTTTTCTAACTATTTGAGCTGGTCTAATAAAAGATATTGTATTTACCCAAAGAACCTTGTCTGTCTATGTCCTTAGACCAATACAGCTACAATCTAAACCCCCGAAACACTGTTTAGAAGGAATTCAAGTAAAGGGAACAAAAGAGAACTACACATCAAGGTCAAAGGGTCTATCTTCAGCTGCTTTTAAGGTGGGTAGGGAATCTTGTCACCTGAGTAATTGAAATATTTTTTGTATAAAAAAAAAAGATAAAAAGAATGTTCTAAATGAAAAAAACCCCAAATATTCCTTCATTCTATGTCAGGGGTTTTCAACCTTTTTAAATTAGTGTATCCCTGGCAGCTAGATGCAGACTGGGGGGGTAGAGAGGGGTGGCATGCGGTAGCGCGGGATGGTGGGTGGTGGTGGTCGCCACACACGAGCCTCCCCTCCCCCATGTCCCGTCAGTCAGGTAGCATCTGTGAAGCCCACAAAGGGGTACTGCTGGCCTTGTCCCCCCTGGCTCTGCTTCTGGGAGGCGGTGGAAAGGCGTGGTGGGTGGTGGCCCTTCCCATGTATCCTAGGCCCATCCCATGTATCCCCAATTCACAACCCCTGTTCTAGGTTAATCATTACTTTGACCCACTTGAATGAAATCTCAGTTTTGGAGGGCAAAATATCTGAGCGATGATCCACCAAAGATAACTGGTGGCTGTTTTGTACTTCAGAGAACACAGTGGATTAAGAGGCTCTAGACTATAGGAGAAACAGTGACCACCAAAGGAATCCCTAACACTATCTTCAGGCATTAAGTGGCTCCTATTGGGGCCACCCTTTCCCCAAGGATCTTCCACAACCCTGTATTGTATATAAGAGAGCTCATCACTATTCCTGGAGAACTGGGATCCAGGTGGTACATGGCCTCTCCCCACTATGTCACCCTTCAGGGAAACTGCAGAGAGGAATGAGAGAGTCAAACCATCAGAAACACATGCAGCCAAAAACAAAACAAACCAACCAAACAAAAGGTTTCCTTTTCTCTGTGTTGACTGGATACTTGTTCCAACACTCCCATTGCCTTTCTTTTGGTATCTTCCAATCAGCTACACTTCACAACTGCCCCTCTTTTTACCCTATCCCATCACCTTTTCCTTCCTCCTCTTCATTTACCTCATTCTTATTAAGCCCACCCACACCAAAGAAAGAAACAACGACCACAAAACTAACATATTTCATAGACATTAGGACTGGAAGGGACCTCGGATGATCATTGAGTCCAGCCCCCTACCCCAGGGGCAGGAAGTCAGCAGAATCATAGGATACCAGCAAGATAAACATTCAAATGTCTCTTGAAGCAAAGTAGGTGCTTGAACCACCTCCAGCAGCAGTGTATTCCAAATCTTGGGGGCTCGGACAGTAAAGAAGTTCTTCCTTATGTCCAGCCTGAAACGGTTGTGGAGGAGTTTGTGACCATTTAACTTTGTCATCCCTTGGGGTGCTCTGGTGAACAGACATTCCCCCAGATCCTGGTGACACCCCTGATGAACTTAGAGGAGGCCACCAGATCATCAGCCTGCACTTTTCACGGCTGAAGAGTCCCATAGCTCTCAGCATCTCATCATAAAGTCTGTTTTCCTGACCTCTGATCACACACGTGGCTCTCCTCTGGACTTTCTCAAGCTTCTCCACATCCTTTTTGAATTGTGGAGCCCAAAACTGGATGCAGTACTCCAGCTGCAGCCTCACCAAGGCCGAGTACAATGGGAGAATGACGTCCTGTGCAACTACTACGTGTTCAGTCTTTTTACATATTATTGACTTTCCCAACCTTAAGGGTTTTTTGTCTGTCAAGATGGTTAGCACTTTGGGACAGACACCATTTAAAATTGTCTAGCAAAATCACAACCCATTCAGAGCTGGATATCCAATAATACCATAACAATATTTATTATTAACAAAACAACATAACTGAAAGAATAGAAATTACAAACTAATGATTCCATTTTCATTCTTTGTAAGAAAAATAATTGGAAATATGAAATCCATGATAAGTATCACCCAAGCAATCTATACTTTGTGACTGTACACCTCTTTTAACAATAAATTAGCTGGATAAAATTGTTTGAGTTTCTAAGAGAGATTCCACTCCATATAGTCTTAATGAACTGCTGATAGAATCAGAGTTTCTGATTCTTTGCACAGCACTGCTATGTGGGCAAAGTTAAAACTCTCTGCAGGCCCATATCTATATATTTACATATTTAAATATTTGGGGAGATTTCATAAAATGAAAATTAATCTTTGTATTTGCAAGTTAGTGTTTGTGCTATAACAGAACTACAAGTTTTCTGACTGAATCAAGTTATTTTTTCCAATCTTAAATCCAAGTTAAAGTTCTGTGGTTGGATATTGCTATCGTAGGGCTGGGTACAGATATTTGAGGAGGTTAGGAGAAGGCTAGATTTAGTTAAAAAGGGCCATATGGTCAAAAGTAAGTCACTATGGGGGCCTAGTGGGGGAGCTTGGGGGACTAGCAGGATACATGGGAGGACTTGAGCGGGTCGAGGGGGTAGGCAGCATCTTCAGAGGGATTAGGGAGGCTAGCAGGGTCCTTGTGGGGAATTGGGGGAGCAGGCAGCAGACAAATAAAGGGGCATAAGACACAAGGGGGATCAGGTAAGTAGGCAGGGTTTGCAGGGAGGGAAAGGGGGCATGTGGGTTCTGCAGGGGTTATTGGGGTCTGGAAGGGTTTAGTGAGATCAGGGGAGCTCATGGGGTCCACAGGAGGACTTTTGGGGGTGGATGGGGGAGTTCTCCCCCATCCCCCAGGATCAGGTACTATTTTTAGCCGCCTCACCCCCAGTGGGACTTATTAGCCCCCTGAACTCCCTCCCCCTGTGAACCTACCCCCTTACCCACTGGGACTTATTTCCTTGGCTCCCAGCATTAGCAAATGCTTATAAAACCTGCCCAGGGTGTGGCTTGTGGGATGGGGGATTTGGTGGGGAGGGGAGAGTTGTCCATCTAAGGGCAGGGGAAGGGGTGGAGGGCTAAAAATAGCCCAGTGCCAGGGGGACAGGTAGGGAAAGTACAGTCTCAGGGCTGGGGCCAGCAGCTGGGCTATCCCAGCCCTGGGCCTGCACTAAGAACTGTACAGAACTTTGGGAAAAGTTAGATCGATCTAAAAATGGCCAACCTGATCTAAGTTAGAGTACTTCAGAGGTAAGGTCAGCTTAGATCAGGTCAGCCATTTTTAGAATGATCTAAACTTCCTGGAACTTCTGTACAGTTCGCAGTTAGATGGACCTAACTAGGCATGTAAGTGTAAGGTCTGCATCTGAGTGAACTAAATTAGACTGGGTGGCCATTTTTCATGTAAATCCAACTTCCTTGAAAATCTGTATGCACCCTAGAAGTCAGGCCTGGAGTACAGTATGCATGATCTTAACAGCGTACAGTGGAAAACTTCCCCAATTTCTTTGTTCTACATCATCATTTCAAAAAAAAAAAAAAAAGAAGGAAAAAAATACCATACACTAAACAAAAATGCAGTAAGCGCAGTTTCCAAAGTAGGTATTTGTCATTAGTTTGATGAGAATTTTCTAGCTGGAAACTTCAAACAGAGAATTTTTTTTTAACTACTTTGTCAGAGAATTTTGATGGAACAGATTGTTTAAACAGATATTGCTAAAAAAGAAATAGTTTAGTTAGACATAGTAAGGAGATTATGTACTCTCACATACCTCTATTGCACAGCGTTTGTTGTGTCTCTAAGTGTTTAGAGTTGAGGTTTATTGTATTTGCATAATGAGATATGTCTATAAAATTTTTCAATAAATAAAAGTTTAAAACCCTAAATCATGTACTTAACAGTAATACTTTTGATTCACTAAATTTTCTGATGGAACAGAATTAGCAAAGAAGCAGTTTTATTGATTTGCTAAAAAATAGTTAATGTTTGCAACTGCCAAATTCCACTGAATATTTTATTCTATCATCATAGCTATTCCTGCAGCCTGGATCTGGTACAGTGTGTAAAAAAGGTTTACTTACAGGATGTCATGCTGCAATGTAAGTTTTAAACACTATATGGGAAGATCCATTTGAAATAGTTGTTTCCATCTTGAAAAAGAATCCTGAAATCATTACTATCGAACCGAGGTTTTACAAGATCTTATTTTAGCTAACTTATGGGCTACCAGGATAAATTGTCAATGTTCTTTTAAGCAGTCTAGAGACATAAAATTGTCAATTCTGCATAGAGGGGAGACACAGCTGGAGACTTGCTAAACTGTTTTTCCCCTCATTGCTGTTTATGTTATACTGTGATTTCTAAATACTGCACCTATAGTAAGAGCTAAGCATGAGTCCCTGTTTCAAAGACACGGCCATTTTATATTCAGATGCAGTCTGCTAGAGAGGAAGAAAACAGTTTGTTGTTATGCGTGGGGCTCTTTTCCTTCATTTCCTAAAAAAGGTAACAGAATCTCACTTATAACTTGTATGACCCCTGTAACAGGTTACGCCGGGGGTGGGCAAAGTCCATGGCCAGGAGTGAGACAGGCAGGGGAGACCCTGGGATCTTGGGGCAGTGACAGTGTGAGGCTGGGGCCAGAGCAGAGCTTGTATGCCCCTGTAATGGGTACAGTTTCCGTGGCCAGGGGCATGCAGGGAGTAGACAGTAGCTCTGCCCAGCCCAGGTCCCATGCTGTCACTGCCACAAGATCCCAGCCCCAACTCTGACCCCAGAGCAGGTCCCCACCCAAATGCAAGCTCTGCCCACGCCACTCCCAGCCACTCCCTATGGAGACCCCAGTAGCCCAGGGATATGATAGCATGGGGCTGGGCCAGGGCACAGCCCTGGTTCTGCAGCCCTGTGCTGTCACAATCCCGTGCTCATGGGGTCTCCATGAAAACCAGCTGGGAGTGACATGGGCAGGAGCTGCTGGGAAATGGAGTTCAGCTGCTGGTTAAATCCCTGCCCCCCCACCCCGGGGTTACACCTAAAACATGATTAATGTGTTAGTCACCTGATCAGGGCTCCCAGCTAGGGAAGTACAAATTGCTTCTTTTCAGCTATGGGAGCAAATGGTGTGCCCCCAGAACTGGGAGCTTTATCATCTGATGGGGCTCACAGCCATAGGGATGAAGATGGCCAGTTCAGGGGAAGTCTGGGCTTGTGATTCTGGGCTGTCCCTGCACTGGCAGCATTGTGTGATGGGACTTGAGGCTTGATCCCACAGTCATGTCTCCTGCCATGTATGTACTGCAGGGCAGGAGGTATGATTGTTAGGATTGTGCATCAGATCCCATCATGCCTTCTTTTTAATGTCTGTCAGTGGTCTAAATGGTTGCCATTGATGTACAGACATGCATAGTAACCTTTAGGCATATATGCTATGTTTATTACAGATAGATATGGCAACAGCACATATTATAACAGTTTTGCAACACTTTCTAAAGAAACTCTTTTTAATAGCTTATAACTAATTATTTGAAAAGACATTTTTCCTTGCCCCACATTTGCATTGGGTTGATTCTTTTATTTTTGTTATTTTTTCCAGAGCTGTGGAAGTTTTCAGCCAAAATATTCCTACCAATTATGAAATTAAGGTCTTGTGGGGGGAACAAGTGTTTTTGCTCATGTTAACAAAATTTAGTACATGATCATGTACAGGCTGAAATGCAGTAATAGTTTTGTGAGCTTCATGTTGCAATCTTACAGGTTTTTCATTTAATATTTTTTGGTCCTAGGAAAACCTTTTGACAAAATTGTTAAGGAGGCCATCAATCACAAGATTGTAACTGACAAGGTATTAAGAAACAACCAGCATGGGTTTGAGGAGGGTAGATCATGCCTAAGAAACCTGATGTCCTTTTATGACCAAGTAACTAACCAGCTGGACAAGGGACACAAGGTAGACATCATTTACTTAAACTTCAGTAAGGCCTTTGATTCTCTCTCTCATGAAATTCTCTCAGTTAAACTGGAGGGTGTTGGCCTGGACTAGCCAACAATGAGGTGGGTGGATAACTGGCTTAGAGGCCGGTCCCAGAGGGTTGAAAATCAATGGGATGTCCTCATCCTGGAGCACTGTCTCCAGTGGTGTCCCACAGGGATCGGTGGTTGGACCCGTGTTTTTAACATATTTACTAATCATTTGGATGACGGGGTGGAATGCTCTATGTTTAAGTTTACAGATGATACCAAGCTGTGGCAAAATGTGGGCCCACCAGAGGATAGGGTAAAGATCCAGGATGACCTTGACAGACTGGTTCTGTGGGCTGATTGGAATCAGATAAGGTGCAACAGGGAAAAGTCCCGGGTCCCTCATCTGGGTAGGAAGAACCGTCACCACAACTACAGGATAGGCAGTAGCTCACTGGCTGGTACAGCACCTGAATGGGACCTGTGGGTCACAATCGACCAGAAAATGAATACAAGCCAATAGTGTGAGGAAGTCGCCAGCGTGGCAAACAGAACTCTGGCGTGTATTAGTCAATGCGCTGCCAACAGATCCCGGGAGGTGTTCCTCCCTCTCTACTCAATGTTGGTGAGGCCACAGCTGGATTACTATGTTACACTTGAAGAAGAATGCAGATAAACTTGAAAGGAAGCAAAAAAGAGCTACCCGCATGATTAGGGGCCCTATGAGGAGAGACTCTGGAAGCTGGACTTGTTCAGTCTGGGTAAGAGACTGTGAGGTGAATTGATAGCTGCCAACAGGTATGTCAGGGGGAAGCACCAAGATCTGGGTGAGCAACTCTTCAGGAAGGCACCCTCAGGAGGATAAGGACCAATGGTCACAAACTAACAGAGGGAAGATTTAGGCTGGACAACATAAGGAAGAACTTCTCTGTAAGGGTAACTAGAACCTGAAACACACTCCCACCAGAGGTGGTTTGGTCACCATCCTTGGAGGTGTTCAAGAGAAGGCTGGATAAGCACCTCACTGAGTTAGTTTGAGCTCATTAACCTCCTGCCTATGGCAGGGGACCAGACTTGATCTCTCCCAGACATAGGTCTTTTCTGGTTCGTTGTCTCTATGACTTTTTTGTGTGGAGAACAAGTGCTTTTAAATTAAAATAATGTTACACATGGTTATGAAATAATAAATGATGTGTAAATCCAAATACAGATTCTGTAGATACAAAGAAAGTTAAGTAAATGGATTTTTTTTTAGTTTAAAAAAATCTATTTACATATATATATAATATATGCATATTTTAAAAAATCTATTTGCTTTATTAAAGGAAAAATTGAATCTAGGATCACATTAACATGACAGAACACTGACCTTCTTAACAAGTATTGGTAAACAAGTATTGGTGAACAAGTCCCCATTCATTGTCCATAACAGAAATTCATACTTCACATTAAGATGTATTTGGCCAGAAATTCTTTGCATCTACAGAGTCTATGTGTGGATTTATACATCATGTTTATCTGAAAAGAGGTTCCTCCTTCATGGAGGAGTCCATACTAAAAGAATAGGTTCAACTTGGGATCTTAAAGATTGAGTTTTCTTTAATTTTGTCCCTCTTTTCTTCTTATTACTTAATCAACTGAATACCAATATATCAACGTGTTTAGGCCATTTAATTAAACTTTCATAGAAATAGCTGTTTTAGTATGAATTATGCGTACTATGCATTCAGGCCATATTTTGAAGTCAAATATCAAAGCAGAATATAACAAAAATACAGTAGCTTGAAAGGATAAGTGAAGGATAACAGACATTGTAACCAATCCATCCATATCCACACCTTTCAGGATAATATGTGTGACCTTTCTACATCCATGTACAATATAATATCACTGACATATCAAAACCTTGCCCCCAAGCACCTTCAGTGGAATTCAGGGGATACTAATATAAGGCTAAGCTAATATCAGTTTACCTCTATAGGCTAGATTACCTAATTTTTCATACTTAAATTGTAAGCCTATTAAATAAGTAATTGTATGTTGGTTAGAAGTGTGTACAACACCTAATACAATAAGACTAGAACTTCTAAACATCTCTATGATAATTTGGGTCAAAATGTCAAAGTATTTCATTACTTTGACCTTGGAAAAAAAAAAAGATAGACTCTTCAAAACAGTATCATCAGTATCAGTATTATGTGGCATCTCTCCTCAATGGCATGAGCAAATATACTTATATATACAAGCTATACATATATATATGTTGTGGGTGTGTGTGCATCTATCTATCTATCCTCATGCCATTAAGGAGAGGATAATAAACTAAATAAAACTATATATAGACACACACATACACGCACATATTTATATCATACACACACACACTTTCCGTCATATATACACACCTCCACACACACTATCAAATGAAGACATTTGTAAAATAATGAAAACAGAAAAATCTCATTAAAAAGTCAGAGCAAAATATTTTCAATGCCGTTTTTTCATTTTGAGGTAATTTTCAGAATGCTTTCAATCCAATTTTGAAAAATGTCTGCATCAAAATATCATAAATTCCTGTGAAATGAAAATTCCAAGTTTTGACCAGCTTCCAACCAAAAGACTTGAAAGAAACTCTCAAGAGATAAATTGGTTTAACGCATCTTCTGAGAAGCCATTGCCAATAGATTCCCAGTGGAACCCCAACCACAAATTAGAAGTTATCTTCCTCTGATGACACCAGCAAAGTGGAGAGTATGAACACTCCTCCCCTTTAACTGAAGTATATTATTATTATATGCATGTCACAATATGAACAAGATATACTAACCAACTCAAACAGTACTTCCATCTGACCAAGTGGCTGAATTACCTCAGTAAAATCATTGTGTGATTTCCTATGTATTCTATTCTTCTGACACCTCTACATATATTTTCCAGCTGTCACCCAGTTTCACCCAGACAGCTGTCACCCAATCCCTTCCTCCTAAGTACCAGACAAGACGACTTGCCTCTATCTGTTAACTGAATGAGTTTGAGCTAAATTAACTCATCACTATCCAACTACACCAGATTAATGCTAAATCATTTCCCTTTCAGTGTTATGCATCCATTAATTTCTCTCAATAATTTGTTCTCAAAATGTAATAGATTACATTCTTGAGAAGCATTCAGCAATTCAGCTAATTCCCTTTTCTTTGCAAGTAGACTCTTCTGTGCAAATATCCACATACTGTATGTTTTCATGATTAAAAATGTCATTTTTTATCTCTAGTTGTAACTGGAACTTTAATAAGTGAAAGATTAATAATTTTGCCATTCAAATATTTTATGATTTTTTGCATTGCTGTGAGAATTTTCTATATTTATCCTAGAATAGTTTTCATGTTGGGTCATATAATACCAAGAGAATTTCCATTAAATAATTCATATTAAAAAGTTTACTCAATTGAATATATAAATGATTCCCTAGTAATTAAATTTTAAAATGTATAAATTTATATTAGAGCATTTTAACAAGATGATAAACAATGCTAGACTGAATTCTGCTATTAATACACATAACACATATAGCAAAGAAGTCCGCGTGGCTAGCCACTTTCATTCACCATTAAAATAACCTTAATATTCCAAATCTAAAGCATACCAAACATGTGTATGCACATATGTAGAAAATGAAAAGGTGGGAATTAGATCTAGTTAGTGAGGCCCTGGTGGGCATTCCAGTATAAATCAAAAGCTATTTGAAAAAAAAAACCATATTGAGTCATAAATTCTGTTTGTAAAAATAAGTGGTTTATTAAAGTCAAACTGACATTCCATGCCACTCTGATGTCTAAACTATTTTGGTGGTTATTTGATTGCAATTCTTTACACATCTGAAAAACCATGGTTGGTTAGTTTCTGTGAAACCAAAGCAATCACAACACTGAGTGCTTTTTAGCCCCCTATGTAATTTTGTTTAGTTTTACAAAAAATTACAGGAAGAGAAGGTTCAGGCTGTTTTTTCTACTGGAACATCACTCCAACCCCTCCCACAAGGTAATCTGTGTATCAGGGTTCACCTTAACTGTATATAGTTTTGTGCAGGAAGAAAGGCAAAAAATACAGAAAATCTGCAGTACACGCACGAGCCCTTAAACTCTTGGTCCTGTGAAAAGTATAATAGGAACCATAAAGTCATACAAAGAAGACAAGAGTTTGTGTTTTAAAGGCCCTTATCAAAAGAACATAATTAAAAGGATCATTTATTTCTTCTTTCTCTTTAACCATCTATGCTCTTTTCTAGCTGTGTCTGTAAGCTATTAACATTAGAGCAAATTATATGGCAATGTAAGTGCCTGCAAAACCATGCCTGCTCTCCCTCTCTGGGAATTTAGTGGTCAACTATTTTCATTGCTGTGATTCCTCAAAGTCAGTAGCCTTAAGAAAAAGTTAGCAAAAGAAACATTATAGTGTTAAAAGTGCTTCACTGGCTAAAGCTTGGATATAGTTGAGCAGATGGGTACCTCAGATGCTACTCAGCATTTCACTACCATTGCACTACACTGACAACAAAGTCATCTATCATTAAGTTAATAAATAAGGAAGACTAGACTAACTTTTTAAAAAAATGTGCAAATATTGCAGTGTCTGAGAACAGATACACCAGGCAACATTTTCTACTGCTTTCATTTTCATTTAACTCAACTGACAAAAAGTAATAAATCTTTATCTTAAAATAAAAGAGAAAAGAAGAAAAAAGTGGTCATAACCACTACAGAAACTGCAATACTGATGAGATATGGTTATGACTTCTTAGCAATCAAGGGTGAAAGATAAAATAGATTCTGCATGCAATACGTGGCCTGATTTTTTACAATCAAAAAGTCTGAGAGTCGTTTCGGATAAAACATCAAGAAATATAGTCACAAAAAGGACTTTAAGGCATTTAAGGCCTTCCTAATTCCAAAACTGTGATCCCCAGACTCCCATTTGGGTGTTGCCTGAAGATGGAGGTATAAAGTTCCCCAAGTGCCTAAGCAGCCCCAGCACACCCTGAAGCACCCAAGTCTTGACACACTGAAGACAAAGCTAGGCACCTATCGTGCTAGGCCCCATCAAGATGAATAAAGTATTTATCCTTCTCAGTTTATTCTTCTGTCAGCCAAGAGGCTTGATCTAAAAGTTGTTTTGAAACCATCTCTCATAGGTTCTGCACAAAAGAACAGAATAAGTTGATTGCACCTTTGCCATCTACACCTATTTACTCAGTGCTTACTGTACTCAGCAAGGATGCAGGAGACCCAAGGTCCATTTCCTTCCTTACAGAAGGTGTTAATGGCCACATCTCCCACAATCCACAAAAGGGCTCCTTCAACATTCACTGGACTCTAGAAACTAGAGCATGGACACTGCTCTCTCAAGTAAGTACACTAAGTACCAAATCATTCTTGCTCTCTCTCACCTACTGAATATTGAATTTATACATGCAAGCTAGAACAGGTTCCAAAAGAGAGTAAGTGTCCAAAATAGCCATGGCCTGGTGGTTAGGGCCTTTTCCAGAGAAGGTAAAAATTACATTTAAACCATCCCAAATGGAGAAGGGAGTTGCACCATGGTCTGCTATATCCACCACCAATGTAGGTGCTCTGGGGTCACCCTCTGTAGCCATTTCTAAGCACAACAGAGACTGTGGTCTCAAGATCAGGGGGACATTTGCTTGTGACTTCCCTGGCATATTTCTAGTTGTCAAGGAAGTGAATAGGAGCAGGTAGACAGGAGATGCTTGGAAAAGGCCCCCATGTAACATACTAGGGATGCTGTTGGTAGACTTCTCATTCTCTCCTGCATTGTACAAGGAACAAACATGCTTAATGCAGACACTGTACTTCATAAGTTTCTTTAGGTATCAAGCGCAATAGCCTGCCAATTGAATTGTATGAGCTATGATTAATTTACATCATATCTAAGGAAACTTTATAAACAAACACTAAAATATTGCATAGCATCACAAATAGAGAAGAAGCAATTGTTATATGACCACAGCTAAGACTCCTCTCTACCACTCATACAGAGTTTGTCCTTTTGCAGCTATCATTACTGGACAAGAACATTTAAGCTAGGGACAGAGTTACACATAAATCAGTTTAAGTGATCAGAAACTGGTTAAAACCTGTAACAGAACAGAAGTTCAGTGCACATAAACTCTTTTCAAAATGACCAAAACTGGCTTAAGATAAACCTGATTGGGTGTTGTATCAGACTTAACTGATTTAGGTCAAACTTAACTTTATGGAATTCTGTCTCAGATCCCTACCTGGTTCAAGTTAACTCACAGTCCCCCAGTGTCCCAGGATGCTTTGCAGCTGTGAGCTATTCTGCGTGTTTCAGTGGAGCAGAGACTGCTTTGCCCCTCTGCTCAGCCTGCTTCAAGCTGGGGTCCATCAGCTCATAGGGACAGGGGAACAGACCCTAGCTAGGGTCTACACAGTATGTGGGTGAAAGGAAAGCCCCTGTGGTAGGGGCTTTTCAAACCCGGGCAGTCCTCTCCCCTTCACTGCTGATTCCTTCAATGGCTGCTACAGGAGAGAGGGAAAAGAAGTCCTCCAGGCCAGGTGCCTGCCCATGCAGCCCAGCATGGGGCTTAGGCTCTTTAGGGTCCCCTCCCGAACCATACTGCTGCTTGCCTCAGCCACCATGAGTCTCAGGCAGCTTCAGGGAGCAGAAGGAAATTCTCCTGCTCCTCCACAGCCAGTTTTGCCTCAGCTGCTGCAAGTCTGAGGGAAAACTAATACAGGGGAGCAAAGGGATTTCTCTCTGCTTTCTGGGCTATCCCAGAGACTTGCAGAAGCTTAGACAAGGGGGATGGAGGTTGGAGACAGGAAGAATTCCCCTCAGCTCCCTGGGGCTGCCCAGGGCTGCAAGACTCTGGGTTAGGGTGGGGGGAAGGCTAAAGTGGCTCCCCAGTGGCCCCTTGCCGGGCTGCATGGGCAGGCACTTGGCCCAGAGGTCTCCATCTCCCTCTCTCCTCTGGCAGACACTGGGAAAGGAGAAGAGGGAATTTCTGTCCACTCCCCAGGGCTGCCCAAGCTGGGGAACGCAGGCTGGGGGAAACCTTCTGAGAGGAAGGCTCCCCCAAGGTGGGCCAGCACCAAGACAGGGGGCTTCTTAACCCCCCTGTAGGGGCACATCAGAGGTTTGGGGACACTTGGCTGGGCTGGCAATAGCCAGTAGGCTGGGAGACATGCCTTAGTATCCCCTGCTTACTGGCTTGGGCTGGTGTAGGCCTCCTCCTGCCTTTCCCAATTGAAAACTGAACATCAGTTCAGTTGATTATTGGTTCAACCTATGCAGCTTAGAGGAAGCTACCTAGATTGAATCAATTCAGCCTCAGGCTTTTTGACTGTCTGCACTTAGCTTAAAGAAAACAGAAAAAAACATCCTACGAATACCGGATATTTCTAACTGCATTGATTCAGAGAACGATATCTCAAACTGAAAAATCATTTGATCTTGCAAAAAAAGAAATGAAATAATGAAAAATCCATTGTCACATAGCTAGTTTAGACACTGAAAAGATCTTTGCTTTCATTCTATGGTACACTCAATTAGGGTACATTCACCTAATGTAAAAATGATCAATTCTGACCTGAAAATAAGGAAAAATAATAAGTTATTCTAAAGGAAACAAGAAACTTTTGTTAGAACTTTTCAGGTGCTTTGAGGAAGACAGACCTGGGCATGAAGTGTCATCTTTATTTTTTTTTCTCCTACTTAGAAATAATTCAGACTATAACAAATGGAAGTGTACAAGAGCATGAAAAATATTGCTCTATGCAGGCAACATTCTCCAATACATTGTTAATCCACATATGAGTGTAAACCAATTTTTAAAAAGAAATTCAACAATAAGGAGTCCTGTCAGGTTTAATCACAAACTTGACTAATTAGAAGTTCTAACTCATACCAAACACACAGTTGCCAAACACTGGGTGCATCTACACATGATGCTAAGTCACCATAGCAACAAGCTATGGCGACCTAGCATCGGAGGGCACAAACCGCGATGCTGATGCTACATCACCATAGTAATGAGCTACCTCACTATAGTGTCGCTACAGCAACATCGCTGCTAAAAATAACCATGAGCCACTGGGACAACACAGTAACAGCTGTTACTGTTCCATTATTTAGTACTTCTTACAGCAAGTACTAAATGTTGGTGCAGTACCAACTGCACCATGGGGGACAAGTGTAGACAAAACCACTGTTTATTTCAGGAAGCTCCTCCAAATATATTCTATTCAGATATAATTATACACCCTGAAATATATAAAATCAAAATGAGACAAATTAATTCTAAACCTCAAGGGATACATCCTGGATTAAGGTGTCAATAACTCTAGCTAATAGTATTGGTGTAATTAAGGTAGAATCACTCCCCAGGGGCCCAGCCCATTGTACCAGAGTGATCCATATGACACTGCACCAAAGGATACAAAGCACTATTTATAGTGGTAAAATATGCCTCAATTAGTTTCAAATGAATTTCTCATATCTCAGAATCTTAGCATGAATAGGTAAACCACCAGTTAAATTAACCACACACCACCTCATGAACAAATACATTGGCAGAGCTGGAGCTAGCTATTTTGTGCTAATAATTTAATTAGGGGCAGCTTGTACTTAAACAGTGACCCATAGCCCATTGAAATCAATGGGCTTTGTTTACAGTCCTTACAATCTATTATTTTATGACACACATATACATCATAAGTGTTTATTTAATAGAGTATACACTCATCCCATTTTGAATAACAAGATGATATGATGACATCTTCAAACCAAGAAGCTCTATGGGCTTCTCAAACATTAGCTAATTAAACCTCAATGCCCATATATGGAAGACTGGGTAAGTGCTATAGTTCCCTGGTAAATATTCTTGTTCTACTGCAGGGTGACTGAAGTGATTTATTCAGTGCCATATAGTAAAACAGTGACAGAGTAAGAATTAGAAATGTAGAATCCATGATTCCTTGTCCTGTGCTGTAAATACTGCACTACATTTCCACTTTATTAACTCCTTGGTTGTTGCACAAAGAGTACGGAGAATCTGTAAAGATTAAACAAATATGAAATGTTGGCCAAATCAATGCATCTAACTTGTAGCAACTATCTTTCACCTTTGCTATGATCACTTCTAGCTAAGGGGAAGGCAATCATGAGGTCTGTGAAGTTTTATTTGCATCGCAATTAAGATATGGGTACATGATAGAGTCAAGTCCCATACACCAGCGGTGACATTTCCTCCCTAACTTAAGCAAAATGAGGATAAAGTACGCAGTCACTTTAAGGTTAGGTTTTAGCCATAAGTGAACTCAGACATCCTTACCTGCTCACCTTTCTTCTTTCTTTAAATAGTCCTTAAAAGTATAGCCCCACACAAGCTTGTTTAGACAAAGTGTGAAGAATACTTCATATACTTACTCATTAGCTTGACATGACCATGTTATGGGTACAGATATCAGGTACACCCTCAAAAAAATGTAACTCATAAGTACTGGCAATAAGTTCTTTGGAAGATTTTTCTTTTACAGCTTCTCATAGACTAGGCTTAGCACAATCTCTCCCCGTTTGTGTTTCCATTTATTCCTTGCTTCATTGTTTTCTAAAATGTAATAAAATCATGTAGACCCAATCCTTGATACCCAGCTCCTAATAAAAAACAAACCTTAGGCTGCAATTCTGCAAGTTAATCTATAAGAGCAGAACACTGAAATCAAGAATGATTTAGAATGATTTGCATGGTAAAATAAGCAGAACTGTAGTCCTTTTTGTCTTTTAAGTTGTTTCAACCTTTCTTTAGTACCAGACTGGAAAAGAAATACATATATTAGAAAATATTGTGTACATTAGGCTGAAAAGTCTATATGTTTTGGTTAAGGGGGGTTGAGGGGGTAAAGTTTTTTTCAGAGAAGAACTCAACTGAAACCAAACTCTTGAAGTGCTTGCAACAGGTTTTTGAAAGAGAGAAACATAATCCATAATGACTGATTTCTACAAGTGAGGTTGGGTTTTGCTCAACAAGACCATTTCTGGAGAGAATAAGAACTAGAAATGCTAATAGGCTTTTTTTTTCTTTTGAGATAGAAGAGTTCTAAGGGTTGTAAGACATTGTGCCAGAGTTGAAGGAAGGGGACCCAGCTGAGCTATAACTGAACTTCGTGTTATCTAATAGAAAGAGCATAGATTATGCAGGAAAATGAAGTATATTATTGTTTTGGCTTTCTTTGTTCTAAGAAGTTTCTTGCTTATTGTGGTTTAGGGAGCCAACTACTATTTGGGGGCTAGATGAATAGGACAGAGTTGGGGAGCAAATTTATTTTACAAGGAGACATAAAACATGACTTATTGCTTTCTGCCCAACCATTTTCAGCATAAATCAATAAGAACAGAAAGAATGAGACATGATGTCTGCAATCAGTGATGCTGAACTTTAACACAAAAACTAATTACTTGAGAAAAAAATCATAAAAATCTAGTCATAGCTGTACTGAATCAATGGTAAAAAAGCTGCCTAACAATATGCACTGCACGCCACCTTCTGCTTCATTGCTTCTTAGCTATGCTTTGGAGGGATATATTCTCTGACAAAAAATTATCTTGAGATAGTATTAATATCATGAAACAAACAACAAATTCAGGTAGGGCTGACATTTGTTCATTATCTTTGATGGTTTTGTAGACCAATGTTTTTGAATGAGCTTCTTAATATTTTAAAAAGGTTATACGAAAAATAACTTTCTACAGAAGATTATAAAATTAATGCCCCTTTTCTCACTTCTCTGTCAGGATATTGGAATGGTTCTTCTAAAGAGACACTGAAGGAGTGTATTCTGCCATATGGCTACTTGAAATACTCATCCATCGGATTTGAGTTTCCTCTTAAGTAAGCTGATGTGCATTCCTGGATTACCCAATTGAAAGGAAAGTTGACAGTGAAGAGGGCATTCAGAGCTCCAAGAGCACTGGGCATAGAGTTAAAAAGAAAATACCACAGATATATCATCCAAAGCAGCATTTCTTCCCTCTACTTCTACCTACATCATTTATTTACAAGGAGTCTAATTCAATCCCCACTCCATGAAACCTGAACCTTCATTGCACTCTCTTACCAGATTGGTATTCACCCTCAGTTACCTCAGTTCTCCACCAATGCTTGTCTAAACAGATTAGCTTTATACAATGAGCAGGAAGATCAGTAAATTCAGGCTATTTCAGAGCTGAGGGAGAATAGCACTGTAAAGGAAAGGGGTTATGAATAAGTTTGATTTTAAAAAACATCTGGCAATAACATTTTCTTCAAAAAATGATCCAAACATTTTATTAAAATAACCTTAGGTTTGACAAACTGCAGCCAAATCCCAGGTGTTGTTACAGTGGAAATCTGTCTGGATTCCTGGAGGGCTGGTACCCTTTCTTCAAGGGCCCCAACACGGAAGAAGATGTATGAAAGGGATCCTGGAATGCTAGTTTCCACAGATCAGAGACATCCCTGCATTAGGCAAAATGGCCATCTAAGCAATTCTGTTGCTAGATCTAAAGACCTTTGGATAATCTTAGGGACAAAATATCTCTATTAAAGACCATGTCTAACTTTGCTCTGTGTAATATCAATATATTTTCTAGTGAGATTCTTAATGACTTCAGAAGGTCTCCTTAACAACTTTTTAGGATTTGTTTGGCAAATTTGTTTTAAGAAGATAACAAAACTTCTGGTGAATCTATTCTAATTTCCATAGCTCAGGGAGAGTGCTGATGCTGTTAGAAATGTTTGCAAAGATAAATAATCTTGTCTCTGAAAACAATATTATCAGGGATAAATCAAGTTTTACCTAAGTTTTGCACTTCCTTCAAGACTTAAGTATGCACATGGGCCTTTATTGTTAATCCTTCTCTCTGTGGTTAAGCATTTATCTGTAATATACTAATTAAGGAGAAATGTATCCATTTACAAGAATCTGTTCAGTGCTGTTTGGGAGCTAATGCCCACAGCTCCTACATGGAAGTCTATAGCAGGGTCCAGAACCACTTGGACCTGCTGTAGATGGAGACTTCTTTGAAAAAAAGAAAAGAAAAAAAAAGAGATAGTGGTGCCTGATGAGCAGAGTGAATTGCAAGTTTCTACACTGAAAGGAAAATAGGCACAAAGACAATCACTTAAAGGGGCGCCCACAGAGAAACTGTGTGCTAGGTCAAAGAGACAGTTCATTCTGGAACCGTGACTGAGGCTCTTTCAGAGAATGTATATCAGTAATCCTCTCCCTTTTTACAACAAAAAAGATCAAGGTCATATCAGTCACAGATGTAGCAATAAGTGCTCACTGAACCCACCGCTTCCATGGGGAAGCTCTTCCTTGGAAGTGCCTATGAAGAAGCTGTGTCTGGTCCCCCTCTCCCATAATAGCTCCTGAAGCCAAACCTGGCTCTGCTTCACATAGGACAAGCCTCTGGCTCAAGTCTCTAGCTTTTTGCCTCTGGCTTCCCCAACTTCAGACACCTCCTTCTTTGCTCAGCTAGTGAGAAGGGGATATTTTCCTCTTCAAAAGGAGGGTCAGACTACCAACATCCCAGCCAAACTCAGCTCCAAATGGTCCTATACCACTGCAGTTCTCTCTGTTCTCCCCTCAGACTCTACTCTGTCCTTTTCTTTATATTTCCTCTTAACATTTTCGTTGAAAACTGTACAATAGGCAAAGACCATACTTGAGATGTCCTAGTGTCTAGGATTCCCACCCCTGCTGATCAGCAGTTCTACTCGCATGCTGAAAGTAGGTGACATACCATTGTCTTCTTTGGTTTATTTCAATATTTCCTGTGCATCCTGAGGTCCCTCAGAGGTCAACCAAGATAGGGAACGGCTATGCTGATTTCCTCCTGCTAATAAAGAATCTTTTTTATTGATTACTGATCCCTCCTTCCCCCCCGCCTCCTCCCACAGAGAACACCCCTTCAGATTTTATTCTATCCTGTTTTAGTTGCTCACAATCTTACTATATCCCATGTTTCGTTAAAAATGTGCCAAAATATTGCTGATAAATATACATGGGGCCATTCTAATGAAACCTGTTCACTGAGATTTGAAAGAAGGAAAGATTGTTACTTCTCTGTTATTTTCCCTCTTGGTCCTTGAATCAAGGACTTGTCTTAGAACTTTTCTTTTCCAAGAAATGGTTCAGTAAAACTAGCCACAGTAGCCATAGACCTGTCAAGCTTGCAAGTAAAACTTAAGGAGGTAATTAGACTAATGGCAGCTGATAATATCTTTAGGATATCACACATTCCTGCCATTCCTTAGAACGTTATGATGGAGTTGATTTGTTCTGGGATTGTTTTCCCCCTTATCTCTGCAAAAGATTTGAAGGAATGCTTTGCAGCTGTGTAGTCCCCACCACCCCACTTTTCACTGATCATGGGTGACGGGAATACATTGTTCAAAAAATGTAATGTCAGTATGTGCCACCTATAAATGTAGTGGTATAGTGGGAATAGATTGTTTGCAAGGATGTGGTAGCTTTGTTTTTTACCCAAGTGTAACCTCTATAATGAAAAGATTATTAATTGAGGAGCCAAAAGTCAGGAGACACTACACATACAAAAGGGACACTTTATAAATCTTTATGGAATGTGACTGCTATTATAATCCTGTGGCACTAAACTGAGGTAACTTCACAGTTTAAATGGGTTTGTATAATAGAATGGGAATTGTTATGGCCAAGAGTGCTATGCTAAAGGAGAATTAGAGGGCATCTTCCCCACAAGGAGGGAGTAATAATGATGAAAAAAAGGAATGTGATAGAAATTAGAAGTTACTTGCTAAAATATATATCCGTTGTCTAAGAATAAGTGAGGTATTATTCAGCTATCAGGTTAGTATATGAAAAATCATTTATTTTAGGATTCTACCCTGCTTTGGCAGCAGGTGGTACTTTTCAATCCCTGATGCTTCTTATCTTGAGATTTATATGACTCAGCACAAGGAAACATGTCCCATGAAGAAGCACACAGTGAAAATATGAGAATAAAAGGAAGCTTGAAACCAGTGACCATGAACCACTTGAATTCATTCAGAGATTTATAGGTTTTAAGACCAGCAAGGGGAAAAAAGGTAAATTGAATAAAGCAACTCCTGCATAGCACAGGCCATAAAGTTTTACCCAGTTACCCCTATATTGAGGAGATAAAATTAGAAGTTAGATTTGCAAGGCATAGTAGAAGAGTTTGCAAGCCCTAGTGGAATTTTAAAAGTTTTTTTAGCAAGTTAGGCACATAATCCCCATTTATTTCATGATGATTAAGCAACTGACCAACCTAGGTCAGGTTGAAAAACCTACTAGGTACCCATCTCCATCATGATGTACCTCAATACTGCAGATAATCTGGACTGGGGTGCAATCATATATAAAACTTTTCTATGACACATTTTTAAATACAAGTTATTTCTTAGCCTCTTAGACCGTAAGGTCTTTGGGTACGGGGCAATATTATCAAACGTAAGAGCTAGAACTTGAAAGGGGCATTTGTCTATTACATTAGCCTTTTATAGCAAAATAGTGATAAATTAAGAGGGATCTCACTTATGCACAAGGAAAAGCTTAAATATCACTCTTCATAACTAAAGTATGATCCCTATCTATAGTTATGAAATTATGTTCATGTAAAAGTATTTTCCTAAGTTATTTCCCATAGAAGAAAATATTTTCTCTTTAGATTTTGATAAGCTTGTATTTTTAGTGGTTTATAGAGGATGTTAGGCTTCTTAGATTTTCAGTTAAAATATTTGTAGAAGTACAGTAGAGGCCAAAAAAGTTTTATTTCAGAATTTTTTTACAAGTGCATATCCATTTTTCTTCTTTTGGCTGTGGAACAGAAGATAAGTAGGTGTGAGAAGGAAACAACTGTGACATGCAGAAGAAAAAGATCAAAGCAACTTCTACATTTTTTTCTTTTTCTTCTTTTCCATATGGCTAACATACAACAGCTCTCTGTTTGCTAATGTATTCTGTTACTACTGAATAGATGGTCTCTTCTTCACAATTACAAAGTTATGGTGTTGAGACTCCAAAACTTGCCACATCTTGGGGTATCTAGTAGATGCAAAATTAATCTGCACATTGGCTATGTATGTACCCCTTCTTTCAACACCCTGCATTTTTCTGCCATGTGACTTTCTCCACTGGCATAGCTCCAGTTTCCCAGTACAAGGCTAATATTGAACTGCCCACCATTTTCAGCCAGAAATTATTTATATGCAAGTCCATTGCATTTGGCTTGTTGCTCACTCACATGAAAGGAGCAAGGGAATGCCTGAGAGAAAGTCTCCATAAAGAACTTGAAGTCAAAAGGAAATATGTTCAAAGAAGTGGTGTGTTCCTGTGATCCTCATACTCGGTAATTGCTTATTTTTAACATCATTTCTAACATATATATTTTCAAAGTGCTGCTTTCAAAAAAACCTTCCTGAATGCTCAGAGACACAGGAAAAAAAGCATTTCTATTAAACTCGACTAGAATGCAACCAGGCATTCCTTTGAGTTAGTATGATAGCCCCTGCCTCAGCCAGGTCATCCCCAGAAGGCAGTACACTGAATGCAGTCCCTAATCTTCTTTGATTACATGCTCTGAAAATCTACTTGCGCAACTTGTGCAAGTGACAAATGACATACAGGCTTTTTCCCCCTCCTCATTACCCAAGGGCCAATTTAAGCTTAAGTATTCTTAAGCATCCAAATCAAAGTGATGTTGTTCTAACTGCTAGACCTATTCACTACAAAACAATTTGTTTAACTCATTTTGCCTTCCCCTATCCTTCATCAACTGATCCACTTCATTTAAGAAGTGTGGATTAATTGCTAAATAGTTTAATTAAATTTCAGTCTATTAGCTGTTCTGTATGGCTTCTTAGGCCATTGAAACATGTTAAAAAGAAGGCAAAATGGAAGCTAATGTACAAGCCCAACAATTGCACTTCCTGCAATGTCACACATGCATGTCAGGACATGACTGTGGAATCAAGCTTCAGGTCTCATCATGCCATATTGCTGGTTCAGGGGTAGCCCAGGATCATGATCCCAGGCTCCCCATGAAGCGGCAAGCTATGCTTCCATGGCTGGGAGCCCCATCAGTTGACTGAGCTCCCAGCCCTAGGGAAGCATGGAGCCCCCATGGCTTGGAGCTTTGATCAGCAAAAGGGCTCCCATCTGTAAGTTGGGGGGAGGCAGGAAGTGGGAGGGAGGCTGTGATCCTCCTGCTGGGAGCTCTGTCCATTGATCAGGGCTCCCAGCTGGGGAAGCTCATTGTGCTTCCCCAGCTGGAAGCCCTGATCAGCTGACCAATTGGAGTGTGCTCTTGAGGGTAGGAGCACTGGTCACATGTTCAACTAAAGACGTGATAGGAATCAGCCACAAGTTATTACATATCTTTTTTGTAATAATTTTGTCCTTTGTTCTTGACCTTATTACTCCATTATATGACTGGATATATGGTCTGGTGACTACTTAAGATGTGATTAACCAGTTAATCACATCTTAAGAGCAATGTGGGTCAGGGGCCCCACTGTATGATGTATATAAGTGACTGGTCCCTAGTAATGTGGCATTCTTCAACTAAAAGATCAAAAATTTTAAATTAAGGGAAAAAATTGTGGAAAACTAATTTCATTACCAACGTAGCCCTCAGTTCTGTAGCTTCTTGCACAAATATGGCCTCTTGTGCCCATTCATAGTATCACTTATTTTAGTAGGACTAGTGGGAACAACTGTGGTCACACAATCAGGTACAAAATTTAAAAGGTACTGAACTGGGGAAAAGATCTTCCCTAACACCTGTGAGAATTTGAGATTTGGTAAATATTTCTGTTATTAAACCTACAGAGTACAATCTACTTTTAGAGAAAAAAATATTGTAATTCCATGAATCACAACCAAATTAACTCATCAGGTTTATTTATGGAACATTTTTTTCGTAATGAAAGTTATGGAATTTATAGAGCATTTTTCATAATGAAATAATCTTTTAACTAAACATCGTTCTCTGAAAATTTCTATTTTATTTATCCCTTATCCACTATAACATAACATATATAGTGAATCTTAAGTAATAGAATAAATGATTACATATAAACTTATTTAACACAAAATTGTGAAGGTTTGAATGGTAACATCTGTGAGGGTATATTTATGCAAATGCATGTGGAAACGTATCTGTATGCTCCCACAGTTCCATCTAATTTAATTAAAACTATGAAGGATTATATAGCTGTATATTATTTTCCAGAAACAAAATATAGACTTTACAGTAGCATTCCTCAAATCTAACATAAACCTAAATAAGTTCGCCTTAATAAGACATTGTCAATGAGTTCTCTGAGAGGCCTTTCTGCAATAGTCAGGTGTGTACAGAATTCTTTGGTACACAGGAGCTCCTTACAGGAGATGAAACAAAGTCACCACTCAATCTGAACTAAAATTAGCATATTCAGGAAACCAAGGGCTTCCTGGATAATTAGCATACAGCTGCTAATCACCACGTAAATAGTTGTTACAACCAGCCATAACCCTGCCAATACATTTTACTAGAAAATTACAGCAATCACATACTCACTTTTAAGTGTCTGATAGGCAGAAAGATCATCAAAAATAGATGCAAGAGACAGGCCTAAGGCAAAATAAAATGCTACGGTTTACTGCTAATTTAGGGGTAGGTTAAGAGTTTATTCTTAGCCCTGGGTTTGAAATGGTATACAGCTAAGCCAATGCATAAGGATCTCTAGAAAGAAACTGTGACTCAGAAGGTCACAATCTCGTACAACCTCAGCCTTTTTAACCGGGCATTGTGTAAGCTTCCTCCAACACCTCTCCATTAGAGAGTGCTTTAAATTGTGTTGTACATAATCAGGATGCACAAATAAACCGGGCGCTGCTCTACTTGCTAATTAGAGCCTCTAGGGAGTAACTGAACATTTTCCACTGCAAATTCCATTAGGGCTATTAACAGAGAAGAGTGACAGAGGATACAATCATTTAACTCACATTGCTACTGTTTTTAATATGTTTTATCTGTTAGTAAAATACATTCCATCTTCATTTCACTCAGTCCTTGATTCAATGAGTTAAAATCTGATACTCAAGGGAGAGAGAAAAATAAGTGGTTTAGGGGGAAAGGGTATGACCTTTTTATATGAGATTTAAAGAGGTGGAGAGTCAATGAGGCAGAGAGACACAGGAAGGCTATGCCAGATGGCAGGTGGCGCATAGAAGAAAGCTCTCACACCAGAACTGGCAAGGGTTTGTTAAGGTTCAGAGAGCAGACTTATGAGGAAAGAGAAGAATGATAATAAGAAAGTATTAGAAGTGGTTCCCCTTGACTATACATTGAGTTTATTCATTTCCCTTTTCTACCAATCAGTGCCATCAGGAATGAATATTAAAAGCTCATTGGTACTTCTGTG
>NW_017728992.1:75475029-75478827 GCF_001723915.1 Gavialis gangeticus | reverse complement strand
GGGATCTGAGGCGCAGACTTATGAGGAAAGAGAAGAATGATAATAAGAAAGTATTAGAAGTGGTTCCCCTTGACTATACATTGAGTTTATTCATTTCCCTTTTCTACCAATCAGTGCCATCAGGAATGAATATTAAAAGCTCATTGGTACTTCTGTGGCTGCTGCTAGTTTTACTGTTGTTGGCACAGTGTCTACTAGTAACTGGGGGATGGGAAAGCCAGTCCAAAGATCATAAAAATCAACATTAGCCTTCATCCAAAGCACAGAACAAGCCTGAATGTAACAATTTTTGAGATTCATTTCCTGGCTTTAGTTCAGACACATAGCTCACATACTGGAGAGCATACAAATTATTTGTGCAGCATTTCCAGCTAGATTTGTTGACTGGGACATTAAATGTATATCCTATCTCAACCCAATATTAATGTCCCAGTCAACTTTATTGCACTTTAAATGTATATTCTATCCCAACCCAATATTTAAGTGCGATATTTATTCCTGAATAACATTATTTGTTGATGCTCTTATTCCTGAATAATAGAGCTTCCATCTGCTTAATTTAGGTTTCAGTGTAATTTGCTCTGACTAAAAACTGAAACCTAGAATAAGCAAATAGGCCATTCTTATTCCACGTGTGTATGTATAGTTTTATTTAGGAACTCCTGAATCAAGGTGTTTCAACATAAAAATAGTATAGTTGTTGTGCCTTAACATTTACATTCTAAATTTATTCCAGATTAATTTCTTTTTATAGAACAGATTTTATAGCCCAGATTTAGATACATTTTCTATAATGATCCAAAAGTTTTAACAAAATCTAACTGGAACTCCTTACCATTTTAATATCACCAGTGCTAAAATATATTTTCCCCTTCAGCCATCATCAAACCACCGCATCAAGGTGGTTTGATGAAATCAAGTGAAATAAAGGATTCACTTACAATTCTAAGTGTTAGTCTGATTCTAATAATACAACAATTACAGTAAGACTTTAGTAGGTAATATTTTGGATTTAGCATTTTGATATTATTTTCATCCAAATATCTCAAAGTGCTTTCCAGAAGTGACTATGTGCTGCTAAACTTCACTTTACATAGGGAGAAAACAGTACTCAGAGCAAAGCAAAATCTGATGTAGAACAAGGAACAGAACTTGCACGTCAGGTATGCTGGTGGCATTTGCCTTCAAAAATGTAAATATAGCCTTGTAATATGCATCAAGTTGCCATTAATTGAAATAAGAGCATTACAAATTTATCTCAAAGAATTCACAACACTTCACCCATTTTTAAGTTGTTTTTACCTTTCTCCAGAAGGATTAAAAACTTCTTATGGTTGCTTCCATCACAGCTGAAACTTCTTTTTAATTGAGAGAGAGAGAGAGAAACAGTGATGGAGTGAGCAGGAATAGAATTTGAGTTTGGTAAATATTTCTATATCTTTGACTTACATGAGCCAAAAGGTATTTTAGCTTTTAATAAATAATTGGATGTTTTTTGTTTTTGTTGCACTTATAACTCAATAGTAATTTTTTAATCTTCCCATGCAACATAGATTGAAGTCTCCCAATTCAAGAAAGCACTTAAGCATGAGATTCAGCCTCAAAGGGAGTCAGGTTAAAACATACACTTAGAGTTAAAAATATGTGCCCTGAACAGGGATGGATTGAAGTTTGAATTTAAAATGCTTTCTTGAATAGCAGAAAGAGAATCTTTTTTCCTCAGTGAGGACAATACAAGAGGTATGCAAATTATTGTCTCGCATGTCTCATCCTCCACATTTAAAATGCAATGTATCACACTATCAGGGAATTACACTGGCAGTGAAAGAGGTAGAAATGCTTAGCCAGCAATAAATAAGGCAGGAATGGTTGGTGCACTAGAACTCATCTTTCCATTTGCATTTTCCATAGTTAATTAGTGTCCAAAATAGGAACTAGCATAAAGCTGTTGCTACATATTTGCAAATGACGTAAAATTGCATGATACATTTAAGTATAAAAATAAAAGTATATCATAACATGGGTGAATGCAGTGACATAAATATCTCTATCAAAATCTATATGACTGTCAAAATTTAGGATGGTGTAGAAAGATTCATTCAAACTAGAATGGGTTAGAAAGGGGCTAGGTAGGATGATCATGGGAAAGAACTTGCCTTGTGAAATGAACCTAAAATGTCCTAGTCTTAACAAGCCAGGTTAACAAAAGATGAGAGGGAATGGTTATTGTTTATAAATACACAAAATTTTGACAATAATATCAAAATGCTAAGTCCAAAAATATTACCTACTTAAGTCTTACTGTAATTGTTGTATTATTAGAATTGAACTAATACATAGTATTGTAAGTGAATCCTTGATTTCATCAGCTTACTGCTACATCAGGGCTGTATATCAGGGGCTCGGTGAACAACTGTTCACCAGGACACCCTTGGGGAAAACTAGGAGTAATGGTCACAAGCTCCTGGAAGATCGTTTCAGGCTCAACATTACAAAAAACTACTTCACAACTAGGATGTCCAGACTGTGGAATAAGCTCCCTCCAAAGGTGGTACAATCACTTACCCTGGAAATCTTCAAGAGGAGACTGGACGGTCACCTTGCTGGGGTCACCTGACACCAGTTGTCTTTCCTGCTCGGTGCAGGGGGCTGGACTCAATTATCTTCCCAGGTTCCTTCCAGCCCTACAATCTATGAATCTGTGAAAACCACCTTGATATGGTGGTTTGATGATGGCTGAGTGGGAAAATATATCTTAACATTGGTGATAGGTATTAAATTGTTAAGGAGTTCCAGTTAGATTTGGAAAAGAAAAATCTCAAATAAGTTTTAGTAATTCAATATCTCATCAAAGCCTGTAAGTGCTAGCTAAAGACTTGTGAAACTACCTAATCTATGGCTGAAAAAGCTCTTACAATAAAAGAAATACATATAGTAAGCGAGCAGGCACAAAGCCAAGTTCACATTCCACTGATTGTCCTCCATTCATTGGAAGATGAAAGCAGTTAACTTGACCTTTGCCCTTTTTTGATGTCATGGCATGGCAAACACTTGCCAAGGATAAAAAATAATGGCACTGTGTCAAGGTTGGCAGGCCACAGAAATGACCTGCTGGCTTTTTTTTTTCTATAAACAAGTTTGTAAAACCTCTGCAATTCTTCCTTAGTGAATTTTTGTTGTTGCTGCTGCTGCAAAATATATATATTTATATGAATGCTTGCAGCCCACTCTTGAACAAACACACAATTTAAAAAACTGTCTTTACAAAGCAAAGGGAAGAAATGTCACCAGGGAAATGCATTTCATTGTCTCAACAATTATTTTATTATTGGCAACAGTAGCCTCCTTTTTCTTTTTTATAATGTTAAAAGCTTAATTGAATACCATTAAGGAATTAAGTATTGCCAGAACTGCCATTTTCCATATGAATCTCTATGTATGTCCAAACAAATGTATAAACAAAAGGATGATTTAAAGGTATAACTGGCAGGAGAAATAGAATTTTACTTTCCATTTCACTGGTGTGACTGATCGCAGAGATTGCCTTAAAGGCTTTTACCACCTGCAGATGATGGGGTAAATGAAAAAAGGTACTAAAAAGAAGTACACTTTAATATGTTTCCCACACTTCTCCATTAATATTTGGAGCAAGAATTTCAAGTGGCAAGGCATAGGGTTTATATCATGAACAGAGTACTGACAACTAATAATGGAGGGCTAATGGGGTTAGAATGCTCCAGCTGAATCCCTAATTTGTTTCATTCATTCATTCATTCAAAAAAAAAAAAAAAAAAAAAA
>NW_017728992.1:75457999-75474980 GCF_001723915.1 Gavialis gangeticus | reverse complement strand
AAAAAAAAAAAAAAAAAAAAAAAAAAAAGGAAAAAAAGAGAAAACTTTCTGGTAAATAGTTTTCCTTTTACTTCTTTCCCTTTTCTACCAGCAAAGTATAGATAACGGGTGGAAAGGGGGGGAGGGGACTAAGACAGAAACACTCAATATGAACTGCGTATATCATTAAATCTATACCTCTGCTTTGGCACACACCACATCATGCTCTCCCTTTCATTAACTTACTAAAACTGCCTCTGAGGTTTCTTGCCTCTTTCTGGAACACAATTTCAGAACCTCACTGTTCTTATGATTAGAATCCTTCTTATTATTTGCAGCCTAAAGTTATTCATAGTCAATTTATACCCATTTCCTCTTCTGTCACCATTGACCTTTTGCTTAAATAATTCTCCTCCCTCTCTAGTGTATTTATAAACAATAACCAGTCCCTCTCATCTTTTGTTTTTCTAGTCTTAACAAGCCAGGTTATTTTAGGTTCATTTCACAAGGCAAGTTCTTTCCCATGATCATCCTACCTAGCCCCTTTCTAACCCATTCTAGTTTGAATGAATCTTTCTACACTGTACTAAATGAGGTCTCATCAGCAGCCTGTACATGGCACCAATAATTAATTACCTTTACTGAAACACCATTCAAAGCTACATGGTTACTTACAGCAATGCTGCTTTTTGACATTGCACTAGTTGTGATTACCAGGCTCAGAAAATACAGGCATATGTGAATGAAAAAAACAAAATAATAAACTTCATAGTGGAACAGTAGGCAACGTCTACAGACCCTTCATCTGTGTCTCTCAACACTGAAGAATCTGACTCAGGAACCATCTCCCAATGCCTAGTCTCTATAGTCTTTTTAGTTAGAGTCTCTATATTATAATGTCTATCATCATAATTTATCTTATTGTAAAAAATCCTAATGTAATGTATTTGAGAAGAATTTATAAATATGAGTTATTAGACACAGGCCAAAGGTATCTTTGTGGCCAGGGGTTGAATCTACATTTGGATCCAAACTTCGGAATACAAACTGTGTAATCTGCAGCATTGTAGCTTCACTAATGTCCAGTAACACCAATGCAAGTAGCATTTCTCAGTGTAGCTAGTTTAGGTCTGTCCTACCCTACAATACCTTCCCTACTTACATGAGTTTATATCAAATGAACAGCCAGTGGAATCTGGTTTATTTCTTCCTTTCCCCACCCTCCCAGTCAGGGGAAGGTGTGTTAACTCTTAATGGTTGTCAGATAGTTATACTTATTTCCTTAATAAATACAGTTTTTGCTTGCTCGATGAGTTAGGTGAGTGTAGTTCCCCTGGCTTGAAAAAAATCTCTTGTAGTCATTGTTAACTGTAAGGCTTCTGAACAAAGAGAAATTTTCATTATTATTTGTATTGCTGTAGCACCCAAAATAGGCACATTCTAATTACAGAGGAAGAGAAATCCTTGCCCTGAAGAACAAGGTATCAAAAAACAATCTTTTCATTTTTCATTTGGAATTATGCTGTCCATTTTGGTAGGTCAGTAAAATCAAGTTGAAGCCAGTACAAAGGAGTATTTTGGAAGGACTCAGGGTTAATAAAATACCTAGCCAAGACTTTCAAAGGTGATTAGTGATTTTGGATGCTTCCGTTTTGGAGGGCACAATTTGACATTCTTCTATTTTTAGCCAGTGTCCCACCCGCTTCATCCTCCCCCCAGACTTTTTTAGAAATGATTTTGATTAGAAAACTCAATATCTATAAATTAAAAAAGACACAACATCTCTGCTTGTATTATTTGCATTCTGGCCCCCCGTTTTTTTGCACTAGATTCCAAAAATCCTATGCTACAATACGACAGGGTATTTAGATTTTTATTCAAAATCTAATGGTCAGTCTGTCTCTGGAAAAGATACTGAAGTAATTTGATGAATCTATTTACTCTATAATAAATATAATACGCCTCTAAGATTTTTCTCTTTGCCTTCTCCTATCCTCCCCTCCCTGTTCCAACTGTTCTTCACTGTTCTCTTCTGCAGGCCCCATTCAGACTGAACATTGGACTATTGTTCTCATTTATGAAAGGGTTGCTTCCTTGGTCCCTCATATGGCAATAAAGCCATCTGTAAGCTCAGAAAAGAAAAATCAAATACCTGAATACATAATGTCATCTCTAGGACTGGCAAAAATCCTACCCCTTGGCTCTGATGAAGCAAGATCCATATCTCTTTTTCCCAAAAAATCAATGGGTCCCTTCTTACAAATCTACATTATTTCAATTGCAATGTGAAGTTAATGCACTGAAAATAATATTTAAGTTCTTATTTTCAAAGCCCTGTCAAAAAATTAAGAACTTAATGCTTCCTAATAAGCAGTAAGCCCAGGCTAAAATGTAATTTGAATAATCAGCATTGATAACATGCTATAAAATGGAGAAGTCTCTAATGATTATCTCGATAATGCAGCTTTAAACTAGTACAGATTCTTATGCTTAAAAGGTTTTTTATTTTAATTTTATTAAGGGTCTTAGTTGTTCCCATTGAATCTAAAAGTCTAACTTACTTCTTTGTGTGCAGGATTAGGGCCTATGTTGGAATAATAATGAATCCTGATATTTTAGTATTTTAGCTTCAGACTAAGTACATCAGTGTTTCTCAACCTTTTAAGTAGCAAGTACCCCCTAACTTCTGAAAATGTTAATATGTACCCCAACACTCAATTTTCATAGTTATTTTATATTTACAGACTAACGTGTGCTATATGTTGAAAGATGGGCTGTGTATATAAGGCCATGATATGACCTTTTACACAAGAGGTGCACAACTGAAGTATGTACCTGGGCTAGAAGTGATGTTGGCCAAAGCTAAGAGGGCTGAATCCAGTGCCGTGCAAAGCGTGGCATGCCAAATTATTACTGGGGAAATTTAAAGCATTACGCAATGCATGGCACACCAATTTTTTGCCATAATTTTGAGAGAAGTTAAGGGCAAGAGAGAGAGGAAAAGAGGACAAGAGAGAGAGTGATAGAGAGAGAGAGAGGAAAAGAGGCCGAGAGAGAGAGAGTGTTGGGGTACCCACATACCCCCTGCCTGTATCTCACATACCCCCAGTAGTATGCGTACCACAGGTTGCGAAACTATGAAGTAGGTTAAGGAAGGAATGCTTAAATGACTTTCAAAATGAGGTTGATTGAATTGACTAGTACTCTTCTGATGCGTGTGCTGCTTTGATTAAAAAGAATTAGATTTTTCCCAGTTTTTTTTCCCCCAGCAGATGCAACCAAGAATATTGTGGTGTAAACATTCAGTTGTTTTAATTTATTGTTTCTTTTTATGACTAGGTCACAAAATGCTTAGACACAGGAGTCAAGGTGTGTCAAAGGCCTTTGATACAGTATCTCATTCTGTTCTTATAAATAAACTGCCAGGCTGTGATGTAAATGATTACGCAGTCAGGTGGGTGGCAAATTGGCTTAGAGGTTGCACCCAGAGAGTGGTGTTGGATGGGTCAATATCAACCTGGAAAGACGTGGGCAGTGGAGTCCTGCAAGGCTCGGTCCTTGGACCAATGCTATTCAATGTCTTTATCAGTGACCCAGACAAGGACATGGAGAGCACCCTGTCCAAGTTCACACATGATACCAAATTATGGGGTAAAGTTAACACACCAGAGGGTAGGGAACAGATTGAGGCAGATCTGGACAGGTTGGAAAAATGGGCAGAACAAAATAGGATGCAGTTCAACAAAGACAAGTGAAAAGTGCTGCACCTAGGGAAAAAGAACCACCACCACACTTACAGGCTGGGGGATGACCTTCTCAACAGCACAGTAGCAGAAAGGGATCTTGCAGTCATAGTTTCATAGTTTCTAGGGTCGAAAGGGACCTGAGCAGATCATTGAGTTCGACCCCCTGCCATGGCAGGAAAGACTAATGGGGTCAAACGACCCCAGCAAGGTGTACATCTAGCCTCCTCTTAAAGACATCCCCCCCCTGGGTAGGAGCCAGCACCACTTCTCTTGGAAGTTGGTTCCAGATCCTAGCTGCCCTGACAGTGAAGTAGCACCTCCTGATATCTAGCCTTAATCTACCCTCTGCCAGTTTGTGACCATTATTCCTGGTCACTCCTGGTAGTGCACAGGGAAACAGGGACTTCCCCAGTGCCTGCTGGTCCCCTCTGACTAGTTTGTAACAGGCCACTAGATCCCCCCTCAGCCTTCTCTTGTGGAGGCTGAACAGGTTCAGGTCCCATAGCCTCTCCTTATAGGGCCTGCCCTGCTGTCCCCTGATCATGTGAGTGGCCCTCCTCTGGACCCTCTCCATGTTGTCCACATCCCTATTGAAGTGCGGCGCCCAGAACTGGACGCAGTGCTCCAGCTGCGGCCTGACCAGTGCCGCATAGAAGGGGGGTATCACCTTCTTGGACCTGCTAGTTGACTCCCAGATGAACATGAGTCATTAATGTGACAAAGTGATCAATAAGACTAACTGCACTTTATCATGCATTAGCAGATGCATGATGAACAGGTCCATGGAGGTGATGCTTCCCTTCTATGTGGAATCGGTCAGACCACAGTTGGAGTACTGCATCCAGTTTTGGGAGCCACACTTCAAGAGGGATGCAGAGAATCTTGCAAGGGTTCAGAGAAGGCTACTCATATGGTCAGAGGCTTGCAGGCAAGGCCCTGTGAGGAGAGACTGAGGGACCTAGATCTCTTCAGCCTTCACAAGAGGAGGCTGAGAAGTGATCTTGTGGTTGCTTATAAATTCATCAAGGGAGGGCAGCAGGGACTAGGAGATGCTCTATTTACTAGGGCACCTCTTGGAGTAACTAGGGACAATGGTCACAAATTGACAGAGAGCAGATTTAGGTTGGACATTAGAAAGAGCTGCTTCACAATAAGGGTTGCCAAAATCTGGAATGGGCTTCCAAGGGAGGGGGTGCTCTCATCTACCTTGGGGGTCTTCAAGAGGAGACTGGACAAGCACCTATCTGGGGTCATCTTACCCCAGTGCTCTTTCCTGCCCAGGGCAGGGGGTCAGACTCGATGACCTACTGAGGTCCCTTCCAACCCTAACATCTATCTATAAATTGGTTTATGGCAGTCTTACTTACAGCACTTATTAACTAATAAAAAGATTTCATCCTGAACTGCCAATTTCAGTTTGAAAATGTACCCCATGCATGCTGAAGTCTCACAGCGAATCAAATTTTTATTTTTTGTTTTGTCCTTTTAAGAGTGTCCTCTTGTACTTTACCAACTCACAGCATTTTAGAAGTGACTGAACTACATTAACTCTATTAATTTGCTTAAATCACAAATGTAACTACAGTAACAAACTATTTATAGTTCTTGTCTTTGCTAAAGAAATAAATATTCACCAGCAGTTACCACAGCAGAAGTAGGAGACTTACTTTTTAAAAGGTATATTTTTCTGAGGTAAATAATATTGTATTTGTTTTCTAATAAAAGGAAACACTTCATATCCTGTATTATAGAAGATAACTAAGTGAAAAGACTTTTAGAGTTAGAAACCTTTTGGGTAGGATAAAAGAGAAAATCTTTTCAGGCTATAGGTAGCCAGTTTTTTTCACTTAGTTTTAGAATCCTTATCTATGAACAGTATATAGATGTGAACACTTCACAAAATTCCTGTCTTTATGTAAAAATCTTCATGCTTTAGCTTTCAAAATAACTTTTTTCAATTTTACAAAAGAAATTGGATAACACATGCTATAAAGATCATTTACCGTGCATTTAACTTGGAGAACAAAAAAAAGGACATAAAAATGCTTTATAGAATAACAAACAAGCATTCTCTCATCAGTGGATTTCCTTGCCAGCCTAAAATTAGTCAAACACATCAGGCACATACTGTAGATGGAGCAGCAGGGCACAAATACAGTAGAAACTGAATATACCCAAGCCATAGGTACACAACTTATCTGCTTCTAGGCAATGGAGAGATTTTCATAGATCACATATCATACAGTAAGTATTTCATAAAAAACGTAAGTAGTGCTAGTGGTTATGAACTTTAAGTTTACCATGGAAATTGTTGTACTTCCATGTAAATCCTTGCTCACACACATTCTCCATTCTCTCATCTTGCAAGCATCTGAGTGACAGTAATTCACATGGACATCACTGTGAGCTGAATGCCTTCTGGTACAGAATTTACAACTTTTTCCATAACTCCCTGGCAGATTCATTAAATTGATATAGGAGTAGGTAGCATATATGAGACCCTCTGCTGCTGGTGCTCTTGGTGGCTTTATAGTAACTATTGGGCCTGACATTTTTAACCCTGTATTTACTCATTACTGAAGGAAGAGGTAGCAAAGAACGGGAGGATAAGTCAAGAGCTGTTCTCCTCTGTGCAGTCCCCAGGTTTTATACATAGCCCCACAACTAGGCAGTACATTTCAGGTATCCCTTCAGTCTTCACAGTCCTTCCCCTTTGGTGCATGTCATCTAGTCTGACACTCCAACTTGTCATCTAGTCCAACTTGGGGGTCAGACCTGACGATCCGTGTAGGTCCCTTCCAACCCTAAGTACTATGATACTCACCACCTCCTACCTACATTCTTCTAGTTGGCACTACCAACGTTTTCACTCCTTTTGGGTGAGGATCAGGTAGCAGAGATCTGGGCCAACCAAACTCCATTTCAGGGCCCTGAAAAGCTACAAGGATTTCTCACCAACCCATACTTCCTCTCACAGCTCTACATGGTTCCCTGGGCCACTTGTGCCTCAATCCTCAATTATCATCTTTGCTGAATCAGGCATTCAACGCTGCAGTCTCTCTTCAGCCTCTGGTCCTGGCTGCCACCTGGAAAGTTCCTTCTTTCCCACCAGAGCTATCCAGCACCTCCTCACCCCTTTACTCCTGGCTCTTTAGCTTCCCATGTAGCAGAAAGACCCTTTCGTACATTTACCTTATGGACATCGAAATAACAGAAGCCCCTTCTTGCCTGCACCTCCCCCGCCCCCGTTGTGTGCATTTCTTTTTCCTTCTAAGTATTGGCAGAGACCTAGCACACTCATTGCATGGGTGTGGCAAGGCTCAGAGCTAGCCAGAAAGATGAAATGGCTTTCTGTAGGAGAAACCTGCAAACTACATCTATATATCAATTAAGTTCAGGGTCACTAAAGAAAACAAAAGAAATACAATATCCACTTCAAAGACTGTAAATATATCCTGGTGCTAACTTAACTCACTTATTGTCCCCAGTAGCCTTTGATCCTCACTACCTCACATTGCATTTTTATATTTTATCTGTCTCATTTTCACCATTTTCCATTTTATATTTTATACTTTTAAACCCTTAAGGAATGTACTCCCTGAAGAATGAAGTTACACCCTAAGCCATTGTTAAAAACTACATTGAAATTGTAATCGTAAAGTGATAAAATCTGTTATATTGGGCTGTTCCCTTGAGTGAAAGTGAGTATGAATGTTGATTAGCAGGTAATTACATGACAAAGCAAGAAACTCTGGCTGTTAATTGACAATAGACTAGCCAGAGGAACTTGCCATTACAAAACTCCACTCTACAAGCCACTTTAGGCTAATCAAGCCAAGGAACTGATTCCTGGAACTGAGCACCCACCCTATTGGCTGTTCCTGTAACCCATGACAATACAGCCATTGAGCCTATCAAGTCAAGGATGGACTCCCAGAACTACACCCTGGGGTGGAATCCCCAGTGACTGTGACTGACAGCTGCCATGCACTACTTAAGACCCATGTAGGACAGCTACCTTCAGATTGGGCAGCCAAGATGATGCTGGAGGATCACACAAGTCTGCCAGAAAGGGATAAAAGGCAGTGAAGCATGACCCTCAGTGGTGTCTGACCTACCAAGACAGAAGGACAAGCAGACAACCTCCTTCTGGAGAAGACATCACTTTGGAGGAAGCTGACCATCAACAGCTGATTCGCAAGGCCTTGGGCAGGTTGATATACTAACACCAGAGCTCTCAAAATCACCACAGAAGCTACTATACTCTATACTACATCGGTTTGAGTGACATGGGTTTGAATGAGTGAGTGCATGTATGTGTGTGTATGTGTTAAGGTGGCCAGTACCCCTCATAACTCAAAGTTGCATTTATGATTTTATTGGTAACTTCACATTCCGTACAATAAATTATAATTCATTATGATCCTGTGAGTTGGTGCTTTGTAGCCAACACCCAGGCTGAACTAACTTGATTTCCTGGATCAAACCTTTTTATAGTTGCAGAGATGCAGGTGAAGAAATCAAAGCATGACTCTCAGCCTTAAAGGGTGATCCACTGGAATAATTTAAGGTGCTTTCCTATCTACCTACTTAATGGATTAGTTGCACATTACAAATATGCATCAGTAATGTCTATCCAGTACACTGCACTGACATACATAGATATGCAAGCTAGCTGGGGGACAGAAGCTGTATAGCTAAGCCAGCATGGAGCTCCACTTGGGTTAATTAGCTAATTCTCATTAAACCAGGTATCTCTGCATAATGCTGCACTGTATCACAAACACATCCAGTGCTCCTTGAAATCCATGGGAGACCTTCCATGGATCTCATTAGGCTCAGGATTAGTCTTCCATTAGTTACACTGGTGTATACTTTTTTTTAGTTGTAAGCCTGTTTTTCTCAGGTGGACTGCTTCTGTAACAGGTACTCTTTGTCTGGGCTGTAAATCACAATCAGAGGCAGCCTAGCTGTGGTACAAGTGATAGCAGGACACTCTGATTCATGTACAGAGGAGGAACTAGAAGAGTCTATGAAACTGAGACCTGTAGGGCTAGGGACAGACACTACACAAACCAGTTTAAGTGATCAGAAACAGTTTAAACCTGTAACAGAACAGACATTCAGTGCACATAAGCCAGTTTGAAAATGGCTGAAACCAGTCTGAGCTAAACCTGGTTGAATGTAGTATTAGCCTTAACTGATTTTGCTCAAACCAGTTTATGTAATGTCAGTCCCAGACCCCATCCTAGTTTAACTTATACCAGAGTCCCCCAGCATCCTGGCATACTCTCTGGGCTGGGCTCTCTGCTCCAGCTCAGCAGGGCTGGCTTTGCCCCTCTGCTCCCCAGCTGGAACAGGGACAGGCAGGGGTCTTGGCAGAGAGGGGTTTCATTTTCCCCTCCCTGCCCCCTCTGCCTTAGGGGCCATGGCAGCCCACCGCTGCAGCAGGAAGATGGGAATGCCCCAAGGCTCAAGTCCTTGCCGGTGGGTCAGGGAGGGGGGAAGTAACCTCCTCTTTGGCTAGTTCAGCCCTGACTAGCCTTGCCCTGCCCCCTGCCCCCCGTCGCACAGCTTCCCTGTAGCTGAGGGTCCACTTTACCACTCCCTGGCTCCTGGCCTGAACAATTGGAGGCATGTGCTCACATTCTCTCAGTTGAGAATGAATATCTGTGCTGTTACAAATCAGTTCAACCTAGGCAGGTTATACTAACCTGGAAAGATTGAATCAATTCAGGCTCAGGCTTTTTGAACGTCTGTCTCTAACTCAGAAGAATATATGGACAAATTTGTTGCATCCTTCTTTCTTTTAGTATATTTGACCTTTCTGAAGCTAAGCATATTATTAGCTTGAAGTCTTTACAGTGTGCATTTGAACATGCACACACTTGAGAATATGTATACTAAAAAGGAAGACTTTTAATGAAACTTTAGCCGGGTTATAAAATGTGGGAACAATGGCTGGATTAGCCTGTATTGTACTGAAATAAAATATGTGGCATGCAGAGATAGTAAGGCTCATCCTAGACACTGTTACATTTTTTTAACAGCAATTGTGTGGGTCACCTCTTCCTTATTAACTTAAAGATAATGACCTCACTTTTAGAAATATGCAAAAGAGAAAATTTAAAGCGAGTGACAGTTCATATTGTTCCCAGGACCAACCATTCAAAAACTACAAAAGAAGGTATTTAGCTTTTTTCATTAACTTTTATGAACACCTCCCGAGTTTGCAGAATCAGTGTAACAAGTTGCAAATGACGCATGAAATTAAAAATTTCTCTTTACAGATTTTCCATTCATGGTGATCAGTGCTCTGCTGCAGTATTTGCTTTAGCAACTCTTGCCAAACCCAGGCAGGAAGTGTCAGATTCTCAAACAAAATGAAATCCATTTCAAATATATGTTTCCAGTTCTGTTAGTGCTACTATTACTGATCACTTGTATAGAACTGAAGATGTCCTAAACACTTTACTCAGCCTTGTAACAAACCTGTATGTAGGTATTATTATATCCATTTTTAAGTGAGACAGACTGAAGTAGAGAATAGTTTATGAAATTGCCTTAAGATCACAGTGCAAATTGATGGCATAGATCAGTGCTTCTCAACCTTTTAAGCAGCAAGTACCCCCTAACTTCTGAAAATGTTAATATGTACCCCAACACTCAATTTTCATAGTTATTTTATATTTACAGACTAACGTGTGCTATATGTTGAAAGATGGGCTGTGTATATAAGGCCATGATATGACCTTTTACACAAGAGGTGCACAACTGAAGTATGTACCTGGGCTAGAAGTGATGTTGGCCAAAGATAGGAGGGATGAACCCAGTGCTGTGTAAAGTGTGGCACACCAAATTATTACTGGGGAATTTAAAGCGCTATGCAATGCACGATGCACCAGTTTTTTTTGCCATAGTTTAGAGAAAAGGTAGGGTCGAGAGAGACGGGGGGGGGCGGGGGAGTGTTGGGATACTCACATACCCCCTGCCTGTGTCTCGCATAGCCCCAGGGGTATGTATACCACAGGTTGAGAAACTATGGCATAGATTTCAAAAAAAGCCAACCCAATATTCCTGAGAGATGATTCCAATAAACCCTCATGTTTGTAATTTGGTGATGCCTAAAATACAGGAGAAACACACAACATGGTAAAATACACTGTCAATATTTCGCTATATAATTACAGTTAAAAGGAAAATCTCCAAGAAAATATGTCCCAGGTTATTTCCAATAAGAATAGTACCTCTGAATCCTCAAACAGTTCCATAAGAAGAGCTCCACTTTTAAAACTGACATCCAGTGCCCTGTGAATGCAGCAAAGTTGTTTCATGTGCATGGTCACATAAGCAATAATATCATTAATGAGAGTTGTGCACACATTGATAAAACAAAGACTTATTGAGCTGGTTATGGATTTTATCACTCTTGGTTCATTTGGGGCATTTATCGGTTTTGTGTTTTCCTTTTCTTGCTTTTTCTCAGTTAATCTCCCTCCAGGCACCAAAGAGACTCCAGCACTGGCAAGGAAAGCTCTTTCTCACCAACAAACTCAACCTTTCAATCTCCCTTAAGCTAAAGATTTTCTACCAGCAGAATGTGCAATACAGATTTTTTGTTCCTGTAGGGATACTGGATTTTCCCACCTTTTAATCAGCTTCTCTCTGCTTGGATACTTTTTTGGCCATAGCCACAGAGCTTTTTTTCTCTGAATAAGAGGGACAAACTCTTACCTTTCACAAACAGAAAGGAATAAAAGAAACAGATCACAAAACATCAAGTGTGTTTTTTGGAGTTTTAAAAATCTTTTCAGGCAATAAGAAGCTGTTTTCAAGCTTTATGCAAGTATCTTAGGGCAGGGTAAACTTACGAGGCCCAGCAGTGATACCTACAGCAGTCCTCATCACTCTGTGTCTGCTTTTTAAAGCAGAAGCTTTAGGCTAATTATGAGGGCTGAGTGACCCAACCAATTAACCCACCTCTCTTCCTAATTATCTCACCCACCTTGCCATGTAGAGGCAGCTACATTGCCTCAGGTTCAGGAGCCACCCATGCAGTGTAACACAGCTTGTTTGAGGGTACCTCTTCAGGGCCAAGAAAGTTGTATCAGTTTGATGCAACTTTCAAGTGCAAGCTCCTGCAGGAGCAAGACATGCATTGTAAAAATAGAAAGCTCCTTAACTCTCCCTTGCCAGTCTCCTTTTTTTCCCCATTTTTCTCCTCCCTTCTTAGGGCATAACTTTATTTCATGTCAACATTTAATTGATAATATCTTAGAAGAAAGGACAATGGGGTCATTTCTTGGTTCTGGTTCGGGGCACTTGATTCTGCTCAGAAATCTGATCCTGTCTCCCAAATGCTTGCAACCCTTTCCACAGTGGTGTCTGGAAATGTTAGAAGTATGCTCTCTTCCTCCTCCAAATAATTAATGAAAATATTGTCCCTGTGGGACCCTTCTTAACATACTTTCCCATTGTGACAGCCAGCCATTAATAACTGCTGTATTTTTTCTAGAAATTGTACATCTACATCTTGAGGATTTCCTCTAGACCTAATTTGTTCAGTTTGCCCATGAGAATATCACACGATAATGTCAGAATTCTAACTTAAGATATATCACATCTACTTTTTCTCCCTTTCCAGTTAGGTTGGCCACCTTGTCAGGGGATGAAATCAGACAGGTTTGTAAAGAACAATTATAGCTAAGTCAACACCAACCTTTTTAATATTATTCTCCAGCTGTTTATAAAGTGAATGTTTGTTTAATATTTTTTCTAGCATCTTTTCAAAAACCAAAATTAGACTGTGTGATGTAGAATCCACCAGGTGCTCCTTTATCCAGTTTTTATAAATAAGTATTATGTGCTTAATACATACTGTCCTTCAGTGCTTTGGGACCTTACCAATGATATACAAATACTCAGTCATTAAATACTAAGTGGCGAGATGGTTTCAACCAATTCCTTGAGAACTCTTGGGTAAGTTTTCATTGGGCTCTGCAAACTTTCATACATCTTTTTACCCAGAGTTTTATTAAACTATCCCACCCCCTCCACCCCCCAGGAAGTACAGACTTAATGCTTTGTCTTCCATACTTCTTCCATTTTCTGCCCTTTCTAGATGTGACTCATTTTATAGCTTAGCCTTTCTAATTTTAATCCTACATATTTGTTTTACTCATCTTTAAGGATGTGCCCCTGTTTGCACTTTTTGTAGGAATCTTATTTGATTTCCATATCCTTAAAGAACTCCTGATTCAGGTATATGGATCTTTGACTATGCATTCTATCTTTCCTTGGCATCAGAAGTTTTTTTTGTTCCTTTAATATAGTCACTTGAAGTAACTGCCAATTTCCCTGCACTCCTTTATCCCTTAGACTATCTTCCCTGGAGACCCTACCTACTAATGCTCTGTGTGTATTGAAGTCTCCTTATCAAAATCAGTTTTCCTCATTCTGCTGCTCTCCTCCTTAGAATAGTGAATTCTATCATTTTGTGATCACTTTTACTGAATTTCCACTCTAGCTTAAATTTTTCAATCAATTCCTCTATTAGTCTAAAATAGTAACTTCTCTCACCTTCTGAAATAAGATACAGTGAGCATTCTATAATACTATATGTCATAAATGTTATGTGTCATAAATGTTAATAAGTTTGATTGTAGGAGTGTATAAAAAACTCTGCTGCAGACACACCACAACTATCAGTCTAGTGAAGTCTAGAGATTGTTTTCCCCCTATGATATAGATACAGATAGGGTTAAAGCCAACTTTAGGCATTTTCTGTTCAGTTGGAGTAAACTGTTTATATGTATTTGGTTTTGCTTATGCATAAGATGATATGGCTGGAAAGTAGGGTTTCTAGTTCACAAGAATATTCATAATTTTCCTCCAACTATGAGTTGGATCCCAATTCATTAGTTTAAAAAGGGACTGATTCCAACAACTACTTTCCCCATTTATTTTCAGTATTTATGTTCCAGCAATCATGTTGCATTTGTAGATATACCATTTTCTATCCCAGAACCTATATGGTGGAAGATCATAGCTCTGTCCTTCATAAGCCATGAAATATCTATTGTATTATGTTTTTTTTGTACTGTAGGTGTTCCTAAGTCAGAGTTCCATGTAGCTTTGTGTTCTCCTTCCTGCAGGTTTGTGACTCTTTTCCAGCCTTTAGGTCTTTATTATTCTGCTGCCATAAATTCTCAACAGAGTTATTTTTGATCTGACATCCATTAATTCCTTTTCCAGCGATGCTTTTGACAACTTTGCAAAAATAGGCTTTTACTTTGTACCTTCAAAATACACTTTGCACACAATTAACTAGAGGCTCAAAATGTCTTTCAGCACACAGTGCATATAATGCTATGCACAAGATATATCTTGTGTACAGAATTAGCAGTTGGTAAATACGAATTCTAAACTGCAGCATTTTTCCTTGTGTGTCTAGCTTTTATTTCTTTTTAAAATGTCATTGTCTACTACTCATATAGGCTGGGAACAGACACTCGAAAAGCCTGAGCCCCAGTTGATTCAATCTTTGCAGGTTAGTTTAACCTGGCTAGGCTAAACCAGTTTGTAACTGTACAGACATCCCCTCTGGACTGAAAATGCATGCACTTGCCTGCAGTGGCTCAGACTAGAAGCTGAGGGGCACTAGAAGCCAGGGAAGCAGCCCTCCCTTCCCTTCTACAATGCTGAGCTGAGGGGGGCATGGCCAGGCCCCGGCAGGATGCTCTGATTATGGAGGGGTATCCCCCCCACTCTTCTGACCAGTCCAGTAGGAAATAGATAACATAGTGTTTATCACCCTTAACTTGGTCTTCATCACACCATTAAGAAAACAACAGAGGGAAATTACCAGCTACCTGTTGATTTTGCCTTTGTCCCATCTGCCACAGCACGGATCATAGCCAGCATGTGGTCTGCTAACTGTTGCTGAGAAGTGTCTCTGTAAAACAGACAGGACAAAGGCAAAGGGGACAGGGGAATCCCTGCTTAGCAGGAAGTAGAGAGAGGAGCAGGGAGAAGCCAGGGAAACACCTGCAGTCTCTGCTGGAGCTGCAGCCAGGGAGCAGAGGGGATGAGCCAACCCTGCTGTAGAACAGAGAGCCCTGCCCAGCCCAGAGAGCATGCCAGGATGCTGGGGGGGAGTCCAATTTAATTTAAACCAGCAAGGAGTCTGGGATAGAAGTTGCAGAAACTGGTTTGACCCAAATCAGTTACGTATGATACTACATTCAACCAGGTTTATCTCAAACTGGTTTCAGCCATTTTCAAACTAGCTTATGTGCGCTGAACATCTCTTCTGTTACAAGTTTGAACTTGCTTCTGATCACTTACACTGGTTTATGTGTAATGTCTGTCCCTAGCCATAGTGGGATGTGGGATACTATATATATTTTTGTCTACTCATACATTATTTATATTTTACTTATATTAAACATGCTATTAAATTGACATTTGAATCTCCTTAAGTGAAACCATCTCTTTTAAAATAGGAGTGAAAAAATAAAATAAGCCTGTGGGTTGTTAAGAAGATATCAAGACTTGATTCAGTAAAATCTTTGGGTTCTCAGACTTTTATGCCAGGCCTTGTTACAGCTTGACACTTTTTTAAAAATCAGCTGTAGCCTTTTCTAATACAGTTCTTCATAATAATGAAAGTGAACACTCACAAGGATATACAGCTTATCCAGACATTTTTAGTTCTGGTACAAGAGAAAACAGCTAAATGCTTAAAGAAGCAACTTTAATTGATTCCTTCTTATTGAATTGTTGTACAGTAACAAAGCTGTACAATTCTGGACATTTTTCTTTGTACAAAGGCTGGAGAGCTTTTTAAAATTAATTCTTATTGTTTGATAAATGTAAGACTATGCAGTTTTCATTTGCAATACTTGTTCTGAGGAAAGAAAAAAAATAGCAGAATGCAAGCATTGATTCTTTTTGAAAGAAACAATATTTTTGGCTGTTATACCTTCTTTATAGCTTTTCAAGTCCTGAAGTTCCTAAACAAAAATGAACTGCATTGCAATTATGCAATGTTATACATCTGAAGACATACTTGGATTGTAAACGACAACATGTTCTGCTTTGGGTAGACTATTGCTGCTGCTTCTCCAATTCTGGGAAATCTGTTCACCAAAATGAAATAGATATTAGGAATGAAGAGAGGAATCTCTTATTAATAAAAGTATTAAATAAAAGGAAGTGCCTTGACGATTACCATCAATACATCAGATCTCATCTGGAAAGTGAAGATCTACAGCAAATCAGATCACAAACCTACTCAAGACTATTGACTATTTGAGCACTTGTACACGTGATGTCATTACCATATACATGTGATGAAAATGTCACTTTCTGTGGCTTAATGATGTCACATTGTACACAAGCAAGAGTTTTTGGGGTTTAAAATGAGTTTGCATTGTTGCAGACTAAACTACATCCTGATGAAGTTTAGTTTGCAATGATGTAAATTGCAATGATGCAGGTGTCAGCTTGTGCCCCCCACCTTCCCCCAGGTGGGCAGGCTCCACTGGGGAGGTGGGGAAAGGATTACACCCCTCACTGCTTCTGCCTTTGGCAGGTTCCTGTGGCCAGCAGGATGGCTTGCCCCTGGGACAGTGCAGGAAGGCAGCAGGAGGGTCGCTGGGTTTGCTGGTGGCTGGAGAAGGCAGCAGGGATAGTACACAGGGTGCTGGAAGCCCAGGTGGGTTTAGGGAAGTGTTGGACTGTCTGTCTCCAAGTTAAGGCAGCACCTGGACAGCTACTAGTATACCTGGGCAGCCCCATGCCCCGTGCACCATCCCCACTGACTTCTCTAGCCACCAGAAAACATAACCACACTCCTGTTGCCTTCCCACACTGCCCCAGGGGCAAGCCAGCCCATTCCCACAGGGCTCTAGGTATCCTGTCACCCACAGGAGCCTGGTGAAAGCAGAAGCAGTGAGGGGCCCAATCCTTTTTTTTTTTTTTGGCTAAACCTGATCTCCTCCTCTCCCCCTGGTCTGTGGGGGCCCCTGGTCCTTCCCTCTGAAGCAGAAGTGCCTCCTGAAGCCACCTGGAGGGCTTCCAGTGGTCAGGCTCAGGGAGCACCTGGCCCTCTATCAGCCCACCCAGGTGGCCTCCCGCAGCTCAGGGGCCTCCTGCAACTCAGGGGCTGCTCAGCCCACCAGCAGCTCACAGGCAGGCTCTGGCTTTGACAAAAAAAAAAAAAAAATGGGCCCCTCACTGTAATGGGACAGAAA
>NW_017728992.1:75454443-75457968 GCF_001723915.1 Gavialis gangeticus | reverse complement strand
TCTATGCCCCACCATTTCAGTTTAGGGGGCATAGAATAAAACCCTGAGATCTAAACCCCTGTCATGTGTAGAAGAGTCCTTAGGAAGGGGGTGAAACAAATTAACTGTCAATCTGGGTATTTCTATGGCATCACATTATCACATTATTTTACATGACCCTCCTGGGTTTATCAGCTTCACTGTCCTAATATCTTTGGCAATTGGATCATATAAAGTGTTCAATGAATTTATTGAGCTTTGTTTTAAAACCAGTTCTTTCTCCACTCTCCACCCTTCCCACTCCCTGTTTTCCTAATGAAAGACTGCTTCAGAATCTCACTCCTTTGATGGTTAGAATATCTTCTAATTTCTAGTCTATTTATACTCAGATTGTATTCATTTATTCTTGTAGCAACCTTGTTTGGCAAGCTAAATAATTTTTGTCACTCCCTCACATTCATGTTCCTCTCACAGCTTCTATTTTGCTTGGCTAAACAAAGCATGCTCTTGCAGTGCCCTCTTGTTAAATAAAATATTCACTGCCCTGATCATTGCATTAATCTTTCTTGAACATGAATGTTGAGAATTATACACAGCATTTCAGGTCAGATCTCACTTGTTTCATGTATAAATAACATTAATGCTTCCATTTCTCTGTAATGGAAATCTCATTTGAAATATTTTAGGATTGCATTTTCATTTTTTCCAAGGATGGATTATATTGGGGACTTCTAGTCATCTTGTGATGGGTAGAGAGACAGCACCTGGTGCTTTTGTCATTGCCAACTTACCAGCTCCCAGTTTGTATAATTAGTCCCCAATGGATTTTATATTATGAATTAAATCCTATTTCTATTACTGTGTACTACAAGGTCATGCAGTTCTTCTTTTGTGATATCCCAGTCCTTCTCTATGTTGGCAGTGCCTCTGAGCATTGTGCCATTAGCACAGTCACTTAATGGACATATCAAATAAGAACAGGCTTAAAGACCAGTAACCAGACAAACATTATTAGTTTCAGGCCAGTAATTTGCCATTCAGCATGAAATGTTGTCTCCTCTTTAGATAGTAGTCTAGTTGGGTTTTTTTTTCCTCCCCACCTCACAATATCCTTGTCTTCTCTGGTTTAAAATACTAAATTTTGCTGTGTGGCTTGGCACCACATACTCAACTGCAAGTTGAGAAAATAATATCTAAAGCATTTCCCTTGTCTAAAAAATTAGTTCTCTTATGAAAAAAAAAATAAGGTTAATCACTTACCACTGGCAAAACCATGTTACATTTTATTCCATTTTCATTCATGTTCATGTCCTTAGTGAATTTTTCCTTCACTGCTTATTCTGAAGTTTTCCATACTATTTAAATAAAACTAGTGTTTCACATTTGCCCCGCTTTAATATAACAGCTAGTCTCCATTCATGTGAAGAAATTCTTGCCACCAGATTCTCAGCTTCTTGTGCCACTTTCTTCATTACTTCCTTGGCATATCGCTACATTTTTTTTATTTAACTTTTAACATACAAAATCCCAATGTTGATTAGATCATTCATTAGGGAAGAGAATATTCTACACACAAAACTATAATAGAATACAACTGCTTTTTGGTTGGTCCAGATATCATTCTCTACAGACCTCCAGTTGCTTATTGATAGAGGCACTCAACCAGCAGCCAACTGAATGCAGATGAGCCTGAATAGAGGCCAAGTTAATTTTCTACTGGGAGAATTGCCATTCTGCTCTACCAGTAGAACTGAACTGCATGCGGCCAGAGTAAGCCTTATAAATAAAGCCAGTGTATTGTTCAACCCGGAGAAGAGAATTGCTCCATTTTTACACATGCATATATATGTTGTTGCTTATGTATTCAGGATTGCCAACTATAAATTTTTGAAAACATAGAGCATGTTCCCAAAGATCATGAAAAAACAGTAATGCCCCACTTTCCTTTCCCTCCAACAACAACAACAAAATTCAACAGCAAATGACCCTTGCTTATTTTACTCCTGGACTTTGAAATTTTAAAGTTTCCAGTTTCAAACTTACCCACTAGCCATGAGGGCTATGAATTTCACTTCTAACTTTCCTAATTTCATTTATCAAAATCAGGAACATTTGTATGTAAACCCCTGACTTCAGAAGCTGAACACAAAACAGTACAAAATTTGCAACAACAGAATCAGCAAGTTTGGCTAGGTTTGTTTTCTGTCATGAATGTAATAGCTATTATTAGCAGCTGTTTAATAGCTGCATGGAAATAATGCACCAGTCACTTCTGCTCAATTTGTGGCATTTAGTTGTGCCAGCACTCCTGGAGCAAGCCTGAACCCCAAGGAGGTTGTTGTTTTTTAAAAATTTAATCTTGGACTGGCTTGTGAACTGGCTTCTGAGCTCTTTCTAAGTACTCAGATCATCTTGTCAAGTGCATATAAAACAGGAAGTTATCTAATATTCCAGCACAGCAAAAATTTCAATTAAACAAGTGCTTGAATCACTCTTTTTTCAACTTTTTAATGTAGAGATTTCATTATAAATAGTTATCAATTTATTATTAATCTTATTACAGTGATTCAATGCTTTGCACAGACAACAAAACAGATTCCAAGACTGTCATACCACTGCACTAGCTCAACCTCCTTCCAGTGATCTTGCATACCTTTTGCGTGATGTCTTCAAAGGAATTCATCCACAGTCACTATTTTCATTTTGGTCATTAAGGGTATGAACGAAAAATTTTTATACCGCTTTAAACAAATTTTCAGATCCCTAGTTTTAACTCATCCAAATATAGGGCTACTTTTCAGCAAAGGCCAATTTGGATACCTGAGTCCTTCAGAGTATCCAAAGGGGCCTGAAGGCCTCTTTGGATACTTAAAGTGCTCCAGAGTATATGGTCATGCCCACCTTCACACTCTCTATACCTGCTCTGGTAAGTGGTTAGAGCTATGTCATATGACACGAGACAAAACCCTGCAGTACCCCAGGGATCCCTTGAGAAAGTGGCGAATTCTAAAGTGGCCAAGTCATTTTAAGAGTAATTTCTTCCACCCAAGCTGTAAAAACATGCCATAATGAGCCAGAAAACTAGGTTTAAGGCATTCACATTGGAACATTTTCTGCACACAGCATGTTATTTGCTGAGGATTCATTTCCCTGAACTAAATTGTGCATTTTTTCTCCTTGGATTTTGCTATCCTGTAAAAGTCAGGTAACAAATAAAGCTCTAACTTTGTTCATTTTATTTACATAAAATTTCTAATATTAAGACATGACTTGGCAATTTTCTGAATTACTGAACTTCTGAATCCATCTACCTTGAGTCACCCATCATTGGCCATTAGGCCACTTTAAAACATTGTGGTGGAGTCCAGTAAGTATTTTGACGTTTTGTTTCTTAAATTTAACTTATTAGCAAATATTTTATACGAATACATTTTATTTAATATATTTGAATGCTCTGTCTCATCAAAATACACACCTCATCCGATCAGTTTTTGACAGCCTAAAATACATAAGTATAAAATCACCAAGGAACAGCAAATGCCTTGT
>NW_017728992.1:75452160-75454432 GCF_001723915.1 Gavialis gangeticus | reverse complement strand
CATAAGTATAAAATCACCAAGGAACAGCAAATGCCTTGTAGAAAAGATTTCTGTTATTTCAATTTTTCATCTAGGTAACTTGGCAGATTAAGGTTTTCATGCTGAAATTGCTACAGGAGACAGTTCAAATGCCACAATAAAAATAAATACATACATACATACATAAACTGAATATATTATTACATTCTTCTAATTAATTACTTTCCAAGTTAAAATCCTTTTGGGAGCATGGTAGCTAAGAGATCTTCCACTTATAAACCCAAAGAAAAATAATGCTAAATTAAAATGATACATTTCAGATGAAAACATTCCTCTTATGGTGGCTTTTACCTATTTCTCCTAATCACTATTTTAGGGCTCTGGGTGGCTGTTCTTACCACTCTGCAGCCCTTTCTTATTCCCTTCTCTGTTCCCCAATTCTTCTTTCCTGGTCTTTTTTCAGGAAAAAAATGACTTGTACAAGCTAGTTTGTAGGCTGAGTTGCTGCTCACATGCTTATACAAATTCTTTAGCAGCTCTGCTTTACTGGACTTCGCTGGCTTTCTTCTCCTTGGCTAAAGTAGACAGTTTCATAGATATCTAGATATGAAGGCAGAAGGACTATTATGATCCTCTTTGTGTAACACGGACTGTTCAGCTTTCCAGAATAAGTGCCTTTTGTTATATCCAATAGCTATGATGGAACAAGGGCATACGTTTTAGAAAAGCATAACTAATGTTTCTAGTGATAGAGGATTCCTCCTAAACCTTAGTAGGTTGTTCCAATGGAGAAATATTTGTCCACCTTCAACTTTCCAACTGTTGAATCTTTTTTTTTTTTAATTTGACTACTAGACAGAATAATCTTAATGTTTAATAACAGATTGAACTCCTTGAGCCACACATTAAAATACATGGTTTCCTGTTCTTTAATAAATTTTGTAGTTCTTCAGTTTCAGTGTTTTTTGAACTTTGAACTGGACACGTGTATTCTAGTAGCAAATACAGCAGTTCCAAATACAGAGTTAGTATAACTTCCTTACTTGTCCATGCCAGCTGTTTTACATCCAAAGCTTACATTAGCCCTTGTGTGATAGCATCTCATTGAAATCTCATGTTAAAATGATTCCAGTAACTCATTTTCAGACATATCCTGTATTCTTTTTCCTACCTGTATAATGCTACATTTGGCCACATTGAAACATATCCTGCATAATTACATCCACATGGTCAAGTAAAATACTTCGTATTTTCTCTTTATTATTTACTGCTACTGTACATTTGATGTCACCTGCAAATCTTCTTCATGACAATGTTATCAATGACCTAGAAGAAAACATTAAAACTGTTAAATAACATATATAGGCAAAAACACATCTCTGGAATACCGCATCATAAACACCTACTCACTGATTATTCCCCAGTAACAAGTACATTTTGAGACCTATTATTTAGCCAGTATTTAATCTATTTAATATAAGCTCTGTTCATTTTCCATCATTCTGGTTTCAGTTAATCAAAAGGTAATGAGCCACCCAATCAAATGCCTTACAGAAGTCTAATTATAACAGCACTATTACCTTTAACAACTTAAGTTGTACTCTCATCAAAGGGTGACATTAAGTTAGTTTGACAAGATCTGTTTTCCATAAGCTCATATTTATAGGCATTAATTATATTTCCTTCCTACAACACTGTCACAGGCTCTCAGGGAAACACATGCTCAGGACTCCCAGTCCCAGATAGCCTCTTTGAATATCAGCTCTTGAAGCCAGCCCAAGTGTGGCTTCTACTGTGGGTGAGCTCCTGGCTTCTTGGACTCTAAGACAGTTTTTTGGGTCCCTGAACCTTCTATGACTCCCTTCTGGTACATCTCCTTGGGAGAGATTTTATCTCTTCAAACAGCAGCTACTGTGATATCAAAAGTACTTTGCCAGCATCATCAGTGGTGTTCCTTTGTTTCTGATGTACTTAAAAAATACTCTCTCATTGTCCTTACCCCAGCTCTCCCTAGATGTGTTCTTTTGCTTTCTATATTAATACTCTACATCTTAGTTTCTAAGATGTACAGGGGTAGTGGGGGGAGGGTAACATTAGGGGCAGTTCCTTTCATTAACAATCTAACCTGGCTGATAATTTAAACTATATATTTTTTTCTTGATTTTTGTTTTTTGGAACATCCAAACAGTTCTAAATTGTCATTTATATTTTTCCTAATTGAATTTTTCCTCCCATATTCATAGATTGTAAGGCCAGAAGGGACCTCTGAAGATCACTGGGTCCAGCTCCCTAC
>NW_017728992.1:75417787-75447160 GCF_001723915.1 Gavialis gangeticus | reverse complement strand
CCTCCCATATTCATAGATTGTAAGGCCAGAAGGGACCTCTGAAGATCACTGGGTCCAGCTCCCTACACCAAGCAGGAAAGATAACTGGGGGTCAGGTGATCCCAGCAAGGTGACTGTCTAGCCTCCTCTTAAAGATTTCCAGGGTAGGTGATTGCACCAGCTCTGGAGGGAGCTTATTCCAGTCTGGACACCCTGACTGTGAAGAAATTTTTCTAATGTTGAGCCTGAATTGATCTTCCAGGAGTTTGTGGCCATTACTCCTGGTTTTCCCATCAGGTGTCCTGGTGAACAATTTCTCACCAAACCCTTAATGTACTCCCCCCTACTGTAGCAGTAAGCTGTTACCAGGTCCCCTCTCAGCCTTCTTTTCTTCAGGCTGAAGACTCCCAGCCCCCTCAGCCTTTCCATGTATGGCTTGCCTTTTAAGACTCTGATCATATGGGTGGCCCTTCTTTAGACTCTCTCAAGCTTGTCCACATCCTTGTTGAAGTGTGGTGCCCAGAACAGGACACAGTACTCCAGCTGCATGCCAGAGTATTATTTGCCCTACTGGCTACAGCATCGCACTGCTGGCTCGTATTCATACTGTGGTCTATTATTACGCCCAGGTCCCTTTCATTCGTGGTGCTAGCCAACTTTGTGCTGCCAAGTCTGTAAATGTGCTAGAGGTTGCTCATCCCAAGGTGGAGCACTTTACATTTCTCAGTGTTGAACTTCGTCATCAGGTTCTGATCTGCCCAACTTGCTAGCCTATGTCCACCTGTATCTGTAGCCTATCCTCAAGTATGACCACACTTCCCCATAACTTGGTGTCACCCGCAAACTTGGGCTGTGAGCTCTTCACTCCCACATCCAAATCATTAATAAAGAAGTTGAAAAGTACTAGACCAAGCACTGACCCCTGTGGGATACAGCTGCCCACTTCTCACCAGGATGACACAGATCCATTCACTATGACTCTCTGGGTCCTATCCTGTGGACAGTTTCTCACCCACCTGTCTTGGAGTTAAGCCCACCATCCTACAATTGTATTGTGGGGACATAATGAGATACTAGATAAAAGGCCTTTTGGAATTCTAGGTAACAATGTCAACCTGCTCTCTCATGTCTGGGTGGCAAGTTACCTGGGCATAGAAGGAGATGAAGTTGGTAAGGCAAGACCTGCCTGTGATGAAGCCATGCTGGCTGTCATTCAGAATCTTACCTTCTGCAAGCTAATTGCAGATAGACTCCTTGATGAACTTTTCCAGGATTTTCCCTAGGCTGGAAGTTAGGCTGACTGGCCTATAGTTATCCAGATCCTCCCTCCTGCCCTTCTTGTGGATGGGCACAACATTGGCCATCTTCCAGTCCTCAGGGGCTTCTCCAGAGTGCCACAACTTATGGAAGAGTTTTGCCAGGTGTCCCACAATGACTTGAGCCAGCTCCTTCAGCACTCCTTGATGAAAACCATCCAGTCCTGCTGACTTGTAGATGTCTAATTTTATTAATTGGTCATATATCAATTCTATGGCTATAGTAGAAAGGTGTTTATTCCTACTGTGTTGATACTCTACTCTACCTGGTATGGTTTTCCCCTTGGTCTGGTAAAAGACCAAGGCAAAGTAATCATTCAGGAGTTCGGCTTTCTCCTGGGTGCTGGTAACCAGCTCTCCTCAGTTGTTAAGCATTGGCCCCACACTTTTATTTGTTTTCTTCCTGTTCCCTATGTACCTAAAGAAGGACTTCTTGTTGTCCTTGATTTCCGTTGCTAATCTAAGTTCAGTTACCATTTTAACCTTTCTTATCTGTTCCCTGTAATGCGGGCTGTCATGGAATAGTCCTCCTTGGGGCCTGCCTCAAGCTTCCATTGTTTATAAGCCTCTTTCTTCTTTCTTAAGAGGACTGTGATTTCCCTGTTTAGCCAAAAGGGATTCCCAGCCCTTCTGTTACCTTTTCTCTGCATGGGAATGGACCTCCTTTGTGCTTCAAAGATCATGTACTTAAGGAACAACCACTCTTCATGCACACCTTTTGCCTTTGGTCTCTGGTCCCACAGCACTTGCCCTACTAGTGATGTAAGCTTGTTGAAACTTGCATTTTTGAAGTCCAAAATTTCAATCCTGTAATCCAACTTGTCTGCTTTAAGGCAGACAGTGAACATGATGCTTTCATTGTTGCTGTCACCCAGACTTCCCTCTATATTTAAGTCGGTCACTAGGTCATCTCCTTTGGCCAGAACCAAGTCTAGCAGATGATTTGATTCATAATTGTTTTCAGATTTAGGAAAATAAAACACTTTTAAAACGCATAACAGATATAATCAAGGCATGATCAACCTACATACTGTTTACCAGCTAAGAGGTTGTATGCTTTTTGGAGATTCTAAAAACATTTTATTATTGGCAGCATGCAAGCTCTAACATATGTCATTTAAAGTTCCCAAATGTTAACATGATAGGTCTCTTCACATTATAGGTGGCATGACTAGTCCTTCAGCTGTTGTTTCCTTGTTTAATTTTGTGATCTGAAGCACTAGTACACCCTCCTATATTTTTTTATTTAAAACACGGGTACATAACCTTCCCTGCCTCCCCCTTGTGCAGGATAGATGGTGCCCAATCTGTTCACAGGCCAGATCCAGCCAGTGAGATATATCTGGCATGTGGGGTAGTGAGGCACAGTCCAATCCAACCGTGTGTGTGGGGGAAGGGTGAGGAATGGCCCAGCCCTGATTAGGCCCTGCCAGGGAAGGGGATGTGGCCCAACCCTATTTCACCTGCATGTGGGGGAGAAAAAAGGGACATGACCATCATGCCCAGGCCTGATCTGGCCCTACATGCTTGGGAATTTGGCAGTGGGGGAGGAATGGCAGTATTACTTGCCACTGCTTCTCTGCCACCAAATTTCCCAACCCATAGGGAGCCCCACAGATTGGAAACCATGGCTCTGCATGCAACATTTGGCCCATAAGACAGAAGTTCAGGACCCCTGATTTAGAACACTGATCCACAACCATCGAGAATCATTTACTTCTGAGCTGTCAGCAACTCTGAGATTGGTAATGCCTTCCTTGATGGTGTATTCATTCTTGTTTTGCTCACTCATTCTTCCTAAAATAAGTTACCACCATTGATTTTAACATTCCAGCCATGCAGATCTTCTCACTGTGCTTCAGTAATACCACTTGTTATAACCCAGGCTCCTAGCATTAGTGTATAAGCAATTAAAGAACATCTTTTCTTTGCACTGTTTATAATTTTGCTCTCAACAGCCTGATTTTTTTTCTAAATGAGTTCCCCATTTAACACTACTCTTTCTCTTGTCAGATTAACATCCTCCAGACCTGACTAATCAGATAATTTCCTAGGATTTCATTTCCCATTGCTGCAATGGCCACTCAAACTATGCAAGCTTTTTCTCTCATAGTAGCTAGCCCACTGTTCTGTGAAACCTAAACCCTTTACTTTGCCATTTGTTCACTCCAACAACCACCTGCCTTTTGCTTTTCTTCACTAATAGGACAGGAGGCAAGTGAACATCCCATTCACAAATTCTCTGAAATCATCTACCATCTGTAAGACATCATGTGAAATAGTGTAGTTAGTGCTGATTAACACGGTAGACTTTAGAAACTCATCTAAACCTGTGGTCATCGCATCTCTATTTTGATTGCATGTTGTTGCTTGTCTCCCTTTTGCAGAATGTTCTTTCAGTTACTTTTGGTACTGAATCTCTGACAAGAATATCTTACCTTTGTCTTCTTTGGATGGTTGAAGACCACTTCATGGGCACACTTGATAACCTTGTTGTCAGTCTCAGCCACCGTACAACTCTCCATTCCATTTGACCAGATAAAACTTTCAGGCTAAAAACAGTATGCAGTAGGGTGGTGCGAAGCTTCAGACTGTGCGTCAGATCTGGAGAAGCTTCGGATGCTTTGGTGTCCAAAGCAGCATGTCTGGATTGAAAGGCTGGCTTTGTTAGGCATTCTGAAGTTGTTTAGAGCTTCCAAACTGCTTTGGAAAAGCTTCAGAAATCTGGCCATAGGGTATAATAGAAAATCAATGAAATATCTATAACTTTGTTGTTTGTTGGTCTGATATGGATGAAATTTACGGGAGTGGTAGCCTCTGTTGAGAACATGAAGCCTACCCATTTTCAGAGAGATCAGTGCAGGGGTTCAGGGGGAACTGCACCCCAAATTCTTGAAAGGAAGCACTCATGTCATGCGTATGTGTGATGCCACAGGGGGTGAAAACTGCAGGAGTGATAGCCCTGGTGAGGCTACAAAGCCTGCCAAGTTTCAAGAAGATCGGTGCAGGGGTTTGGGGGGAACTGCACCTCAAGCTGCTGACAGGCAAAACTCGTGACATGGGTGCTTGTGCAACTGTGTCTGTCTTGGGGGGAGGGGAACTACTGCAGGCCTGACTGCTAAGCTACTGTGTTACCAGTTACCAATCAAATCAGGATTCACTCAGGGACCAGCTCAATACACAGTTGCCAGCTAATGTAACCAGTTAATTAGCAACAATTAACACCTACAAAACCATATGCTAAGGAGAGGAAAGAATCAATAACAACAACCAACTGCCCCAAGACAGAGACAGTCAGTTGCACAAGCACCCGTATCAGGAGTTTTGCCTGTCAGCAGCCAGAGGTGCAGGGCCCCAGGAACTCCTTGCACCTATCTCCTTGACAGCTGGCAGGCTTTGTGGCTGCAGCAGGGGCCACCATCCCTGCAGCTTTCACCCTGCTGCACCCTGCACAGTGTTACTCATGTCACAAGTTTTGCTTGTCCGCAGCTTGAGGTGCAGTTTCCCCCAAACCCCTGCACCTACCTCCTTGAAACTTGCCAGGCTTCATGGCCTCAGCAGGGGCTACCACGCCTGCAGTTTTCAGGCTGCTGCGCCTTAACACACACAGGGTCATCTATGTCATGAGTTTTGTCTGTTTGCAGCTTAAGGTGCAGTTCCCCCCAAACCCCTGCACTGATCTTCTTGAAACTTTGCAGGCTTTGTGGCTGCAACAGGAGCTACCACCCCTGTAGTTGTCACCCCACTGTAGTGTAACACATATATGTGACATGAGTTTTGTTTGCAAGAATTTGGGGTGCAGTTCCCCCCAACCCCTGAACCTATCTCCTTGAAACTTGGCAAGCCTTGTGGCTTCAGAAGGGGCTACCACTCCTGTAGTTTTCACCTCCCTGTGATGTAATACATACGTGTGACATGAGTTTGGCTTTCATGAATTTGGGGTACAGTTACCCCCAAACCCCTGCATTGATCTCCTTGAAACTTAGTAGGCTTCATTCCCTCATAAGAAGCTACCATTTCTTCAAGATTCATCTAAATCAGACAAAAAACAACAAAGTTATAGATATTTCATTGATTCCCCATTATACCCTATGGCCAGATCTCCAAGGCAGCTTCAAAGCTTCAGAGCCGCTTCGGCCAGATCAAAACAGGAACTCGCTCTGGATCAGATTGCTGGCATGTAAAGTGGTCAGATCTGAAGCCAGATCGAATAGCTGCCTACTTGCACGGGCCTAGTATGCAGTACTTCTAAGTGTTACAGAATGACTTTCAGTAAGCCACTTGCATGTTTTCTTTTGGATTAGGGATGTGTGAACTAGCTGGCCACATCAACACAGGGCTCCGGCTGCACTGTGAGAACACAACCACTAGTTAGAGTTCCTGTGTTACTTTCTCCCACAACACAAGAAAAAACAACAACAGTTGCATGTTGCAGTCACTCCAAATCTCTCAGCTTGGTCATGAGGCATATCTTTCCTAAGACAGAGGACTTACTGGTTTTCCACTCAACAATTTAGTCAACAGAAATCCAGTTCTTGAAAGGTTTACTAAAAATAGATAGTTAAATTTGCCTCAACTCTATTGGAAGCTGTGGTCAGGACATCATTTTAAAGTGACAGTTGACAAGGAGAAGGAAGACCATTTACCTTGGCAGAGAGAGACCATTTACCTTGGAGAAAATTTACCTTGGTTGGGGTGGGGGGTGGGGAGGGACTATTATTCTTCAGTCAAAGCATTGTATAAGAGGTACTGTTGCAAGAGACAGAAAACTGTTGAGCAATCTCAGGGACACCAAGCTGTGTTTACAATGGCTTTAGCTATTTCTAGCTTTGAGTGTCACTACAACCCCAAGCTGCTATTCCCTATCTCAGAATACAAACTCAAAATCTAACTATGACAGTACCAATCCCAGCTTTGAGTTTCTACTCTGGCACATAATTGAGTCTGGAGTGTATGGAGTACAGTCTTCTGTACTGTTTCTGGCAAACCAGTGACAGTAAAATAGTTGAACTGGTTATCAAATAAAAGGCAGGAATGTGGTAACAGCAAATCTTACTAAGCAGTGGGCTCAGAGAGTAGTAATCAATGGCTCAATGTCTAGCTGGCATCTGGTATAAGTGGAGTGCTCCAAGGGTCAGTCCTGGGGCTGGTTTTGCTCAATACCTTCATCAACAACCTGGAAGATGGCATATAGTGCACTCTCAACAAGTTAGCAGATGACACCAAGCTGGGGGAAGTAGTAAATATGCTGGAGGGTGAGGCTAAAATTCAGTGTGACCTAGTCAAATTGGAGGATTGGGCCAAAAGAAATTTCAAGAGGTTCAACAAGGACAAGTGCAAAGTCCTGCACTTAGGACAGAACAATCCCATGCACAGGTACAGGCTGAGGGCTGACAGGCTGGGCAGCAGCTCTGCAAAAAAGGACCTGGGTGTTACAGTGGACAGTTAGACAAGCCAGCAGTGTGCTCTTCTTGCTGAGAAGACTAACAGAATACTGGGCTGCATTGGTAGGTGTGTTGGCAGTAGGTCAACAGAAGTGATTATTCCTTTCTATTAAGCACTGGTGAGGCCACATCTGGAGTACTATGTTCAGTTTTGGGCCCCCTGCTACAGAAAAGATGTGGAAAAAATGGAGAGAGCCCAGCAAAGGGCAACAAAAATGGTGAGGGGGTTGAGGCACATGACTTATGAGGAGAGGCTGGGGTAACTGAGTTTATTTAATCTAGAGAAGAGAAGACTGAGAGGGGAATTTAATAGCAGCCTTCAGCTACCTGAACTGGGGTCCAAAAGAGGATGGAGCTATATTATTCTTAATGGTGGTAGATGACAGAACAAGGAGCAACCATCTCAAGTTGCAACAAAGGAAGTTTAGGTTAGAAATTAGGAAGAATTTTCTCACTAGGAGGGTGTTGAAGCACTGGATCAGGTTACCCAGAGAGGTTATGGAATTTCCAGGCTTGGAAGTTTTCAAGACCCAGCTAGACAAAACTTTGGTTGGGATGATCTAGTTGGTGATGGTCTTGATTGGAGTAGATGACCTCCTGAGGTCCCTTCCAACTCTAATTTTCTACTATTCTATGAAGCACATAAAAAAAATTAAGTTCCATGTGTATGTTTACTTACCTAGCACAATAAATGAAGTAGAAAATGCACAAAAATCTCCAGAAACATTAAAAGTGTACTGGTGGGAGGCAGGACAAAATGCATGAGATGACGGTGGGAAAAGTTCTGCAGGCAGGTTAAGGGTAATAGTACAGACTACAGTTCTACAGAACAAAAACAAATAGAAGCATAAAAAATGCATAGGAAGCACTTCCAAGAAAAATGATGCTGACTCTTGTTGAAAAATAAAAAGAAATATACCTTGGATCAGTGGGGGAAGACTGCACACAAATAACTGGAACTGCACTAACACAAAACTGTATTAATGCTTCTGTGGAGTTGACTTATCTCTGTCCCCAATCCTGTCTCTCTAATTTGCTCTGATAGATAGAAAAGATAAGAAATCTTTGGGAAAGTTAATATATTTGCTTAAGTAAGTTTCATCTTATTATTATTATCTCCTCTCTCTCTGTCTTTGAAATCCACCTATACTTGGACCATAGCTCTGAAGCCAAAAGTAACTCTTACTTATCTGTGGCTCTTCAAAGGAAATGTTACCTGAGTTTTAGTTTTCTTACATTGGGCATTTCTTTCTACAGTCATAAATAATGCAACACAGCAGGTGTTTCTTTCCTGCAGAGCCAATTATAATTTATGTTCTGTAGATGCATTTGCTGAAATTCACCTGTTGTATCTCTTTGGCTAACACTGACCTTGACCAAACTCTTCACTGTATTATCTGAACACCTTAGAAACTCAAAAATTAAACAAGCAATTCCTTCTCTTCTCAGATCAGTGCCTATTTTTCTATGTTGTCAAAAGGAAGGATCTGTTTATTTTAATTTAGAAAATCCAGATTGGAAAGAAAATAATGCAGTTTTAGTTCTTTTTCCCATATCCTGTTCAGACAGTAGACCAGTATTTTCTATCTCTATCTGTATCCTTTGTGGTTAGGCTACTCAGCCCAAAAATGGGAAATCCCTAATTCTAGTCTTTGTTCCAAGGCTTTTTAATGTATTTCACTCTTATATAAATGAATAAAATACAGAAAGAAGCCTTGAACAGGGACTGGAACCAGGCACTTTTTTATGCTGGATAAATATCCCCTAACCACAAGTGAGCATATTCATTATTTTGTGCGCTCATTCACACTTTCTCACTGTCAATGAATATTCAGTTATTTCAGACAAAATAAAACAACTCCAACAGGTAGTTGGAGTCAGTGCCTCTTTACCAGAATCGGTAGCTAGTTAGGAACACTCCCTGGTTGGATTTGATTGAATCCTCTCAGGGAGAATAGAGTATTGAAACCACATCTCCTACATCCTGAAAAAGGCTTCTCATCACTTAAGTGTGACCACTCACTAAAGGAAAAGAGTAATCTTTGCTTGATTCTTTAAACAAAAGTGAGACTGTATTTATTTGAATCCAAGATGAGGTCTGTCCCCCCCCCCCAAAAAAAAAAAAAAAACATGTGGGATGGAACAAAAGCCTTGTTTTAGATTTGAGTACTAACCTGGGGCAGACGACTACTCAGCTCTGGTTTTGGCTCCAAGCTTAGGGCTGAAGCTAGAGCTGAGCCTCTGCCTGTCAGCTTGTATGGTGAGAGAGGGGGCATGCAGCTGTGCCTGTCCCTCTGCCCCTCCTGCCCTATTTTCCATGCCTGTGCTAGAACCATGACCCTAGAGGGGCAGGCAGCAGGGGGGCACATGATAAGGGGTACATGACAGGGGGCAGAGGGACATGTAGGAGGGCAAGGTGAACTGGTGCAAGGTGTAGGAATCTGGCTCCTAGCCCCCTGACAATCCTTCCCCCATCATAGTAGTAAGGTAGACAAATTGAAGATGATCATCTGTGAATTAGATTCTCTAGATGAAAAATTGTGACAAATTTATAATTTTCCATGTATAGAATGTAGTTATTGGGGGTCAATATTTTTCCATGTATAGAATGTAGTTACTGAGAGTCATCTTGAATTCAAAGTCATCTTGGATTTGGGTAGGTTAGTTAACTATCTCTAAGAGAGAGCCATTGGCTCTGAACATCAGATGGAAGGAAGCACTCCTTGATTGTGTTGATACCTAAATTCTGAAGACTGAAAACACATGCTAGTCCTCAGCTTTTTCCCTATTGGCTATCTTAAGAGGTTCCCTTCTTAGGGTTTTCTGGATCCCATTCTGAGGTTCTACCTTTCCTTATGCATAGTATATGTAGCCTATGTACCTGATTAAGGATTGTAGATTCTACTACAAGGCCCATGCATCTAAAAGTTGCTTAGCATTGATGTACACAAGTCCACTTTATCATTATTGTTGTTGTTATTATTATTATTATTATTATATCTGATCCTAAGGGTATGGGAATAAAAACAGTTTACCAAGTTCCAGTGGGAGCTTAGCCTTAAATGAAAGAGGAATATTTTACTGCTGCTTAGTTTTCACTTCACATGAAGCAAAAGGATGTAGTTACCATGAAGCAACCTATATTTGGTAAAGATCCCTCCAGCCTTTTACATTAATTCTATGTCCAAAGTCCAAGATTTTTAGAATATATTTGGTGTGGAAGGTACAGGATAAAGCCTCCTGCCCAAAGTCTATCATCTAATATGTCTGAAAGTAGAAGCTCCAGGCAAAAGAACATTTTTAGATTCAAAGAACCACTTGTTCCAACTGAAATGTTTTGTCAAGAAATAATGTTTCTTATACAGCATCTTTAAACAATAACGGTCAGTGCAATGAGAGAAATTGTAGCACCCAAATAGAAAAATGGAAAGAAAAATCATTGCTTTAGCCAAAAGTTGGCAGATATCAGAATTCTTATAAGAATATGTGCCAAATTAAGAAATATTGTTCATTGTGACTTGTTAATGATCTCCTGCTGATAGAGATGCTGAGGTAAAATCAGAATATTTAGTTTTGAAGTGGGAGTCCATTAAATAGTTTTAACATACAATTATTTTTATTATTTGTATTATTATTACATTGATATGCCATCTGATTCTGTTGAAAATTTAAATGAAATAAAATGCTGTGTAGTCATCCATCAGTATTATGTTCATAATGGAACCCAGCACGACTTGCAGATAAAACATAAAGGCCAATTAATTGGGGGAAAAAAAGGGGGGGGGGGAGCCTTTTTATTAAACATCCATCTTAATAAAAACAAAAGCAGGTAAAAGTAAAGTTAGCTTAAAAAGATAGTGAGCATCATGGGGTAGGTTAAGAAGGACTTCTTACAGGAAAGACTTCTTACTGTTATTAATAACACTGAACACATATTCATAAGTTAGACCATGATTGTCATGCTGGCTCTGTAAAACAACCATTAAGAACGGCACCATGACAGCAATAACACACACCTGAGGATACATCTATTTGGCACTGGTATTTGCGGCCATAATTTTCAATACATATAGTGGGTATCAAAACTGAGAGACTCAGGACACGATAGTCAGCAATGCTCAGCACACAGCAGTTCCCACTGATGTTGGTGGGACTTGTGGGTCCTTAGAAAGACAATATAAGACTAAGACTAATAACTTGTAAGAATTGGATCTATGATGCTTCAAGATGTCATTCCAAAATGGCTGCAACCCTGCCAGACCCAGATGGGGACCACATGGCCCTCTGGGCTCTGGTATGGGCATTGCAGCCTCTGGGCCAGCTGTCAGTGGGCCATGGCTGCACAGTTGGCCTTTATGCGGCACTGCTGTCATGTCTTCTGGTGCTCCCACTCTGCTATCTGGACAGCTATCACCCAAAAGATGTGCTCATTGCAGTGGCTCACTTTGAAATGTTAAAGCATGTCCTCCTGGTGCCAAATGGCCAGGAGGTCAGTCACCTCATCTGCCCTGCAGCTGGGTCCCCAGTGCTGGCCCTGGACAGGCTCTTCTGCCCAGGTCCCGCCTTGCCTCACCAGCAGATATCCTGATGTTCCCTGTTTAAAAATGGCAAATTCTCTGATAAAAAACCAAAATTATCTCATTAAAATACCCAAAATCCATGTTCTTCCATAATGAAAGTGAAATGTCACTATATATAGAGAGATCAGTTGGGCAATGTTTTATTGTTATATTTACAAGTTTAAAGCAAGTTGGAAGCCTACCAGTGTCTCTATTATGATAATAAAAAGAATTCTAAATATCTATACACTTTGATGTTTGCTTTTGGTCTTTTATTATAGAAAAAATCAGAGCTGCCCCTGCCTCCTTCACTCACCAGGATGCAGGGCACTGAGCAGCACTGATATGCCAGTGCTTTGCCCCTGCCCTTGCCCCTCACTCCCAACCCACAGCCCCCCCAGTGCTCCTCACACCTGACCTGCAGCCCCTGCCTGCCCCCACTAGCTCCCTCCCAGCACCCACTGCTTTGTGGCTCTGAGCAGTGCCAGCCCTTACTGTTCTGCTCCCTGTGCCCAGGCCCCAGAAATCCCCAGGCCATTCCTGAGAAGCCCTCAACATGGGCTCAGGGACTGGGTTGGGTAAGTCTCTTCCTTTCCAGGCTGGCCTCCCCCTGCACATGCTGCTCTAGGAGGGAGGGAGGGCTCTAAGCCTGGCTCTGGTAACCTCTCCCACCTGGAGTAGTAGAAAAGGTTACCAGAGCCAGGCTAATTCAGTCCTGGGAGTGAGGGAAAAATCTAACTTCCTGCTATGAGTTGAGCTATCTGTCAGAGATTGCCAGAACAGTAATATTTGTTTCTGTTTTTTGTATGTGATATGAACTGGATATGATTTCTCAGAACATAAAACAGCCAAAACAATAAAAAAAATAACAACTTTCCATTACAGTCAACAAGCCAGCTAGGTACAAAAGACATTTCCTCTGTCCTTGCCCCATTGATTGCTCTTAATCTCTAAACCGATTCAATGTCTTTTCACTGTGTCCCTTTAAGGGAAACTATCAACTTAAAATTGCACCAAAGGCTTTTGTTAGGATTTTTTAAAACTTCCTATTGTTTCAGGTGTTGTGATAATAGATTATTGTTTCAAGTTTACTAGATTTCAAACTGGCAGTTATGTAAGTATCATACTTTTTTTCTTTTTTCACTCAGTGCCACCTACAAATGTAGGTAAGGAGTCCTAGTAAAAAGGGAAGTCCTAGATTTTTTTCTAGTCCAATGGCAAGTGACTGCAGCTAATACTCTACTTATACCTTCCTCCTCTATTGCTAATTTTGCTTGCATGATTTGAATAAAGAAGTTTCTTTCCTTCTCACAGCCTACTGGAGACATACCCTTCTCAACTCTGGATTTTGCCATACAAGTTTCTCAAGTTGTTTAATATGCTTACACTTTAGTTCTAGTTCACTTAAATTGTCTGATGACTTCATGAAATATCACCCCTGATAGCACTTCCTCATGATTGCTTATGGCGTGAAGATCAAAGATTTACTATACCTAAGTCAGTGATACTCTGCATCTATATGATTGTATCCCCCTCAGAGCAGCAGCACATAAAATATATATTTCTCTTTTGAATGTCTTAAGCTTTGGGATGTGGCTACTTTAGAGGTGATACTGAAGTAGATTAACAACTGGAAAACGATATGTTTAGATTGTGTCTAAATGTATTCATAGCAGTAATGAGATGAGCCAAAATGAAGCTGCACTTCAAAAGTCTATGGAGAGAAGAATCTTTCAATTAAGAAAGGCTCTTAGGTTATTGATATGAAAGTTATTAGATAGTCTGTTTAACACCAATACTATTAATCTGGAGAGTTTGTTCTTTTTGGTGATTATTTTACTAGCAATGGTAGTAATATTGAAATAATATGTAAAAGCTAATCACTGGGTTAGTATCACACCAGGTTGTGGGCCAGGTCTGGGACCTTTCAGGGATTGATGTGCTGAGAAGGGTCAGGAAGAGCAAACACAATCCAGGAACAAGCCGAGTCAGGAAGCTAGGAGATCAGGCAGAGAGTGAAGGCAGACAGCAAGTCCGGTTAAGAAGCCAGGAGATCAAGCAGAGGTTGGAAACAGAGATCAGAAGCAGGGAGCAAGGCAGAGAGAATAGCAAATCATTCTAGGATCAAACTGAACCCTGTTGCCCAGACACTTCTTGTTCCTGTACAGGGGTTTATATGGGGAAAAGTGGAGGGTCAACTGACTCTGGTGATGGGGGTGGAGGGTTAGGCCCTGCTGTAGGTTTCAGGCCATGCTAGATCAGTCTGAAAAATTATGCTGGCATGAACGATGTGTGCTCCTGACGGCTGGGGTGGCCCAGCGGTAGTGGGAGCACAGCAGCAGTAAGCAGGAGCTCCCACAGATGCTGCTGGCACTGGCAGTAGTGGGAGGGGGTGGCGAACACCAACCAGGGGTCAGCGACCACCTGCAGATGCCACTGACAATGTTGGCGGCAGCCAGTGGGGATCGCTGACTGCCTGCAGGTGCCACTGACAGGGTCAGTGGTGCCTTTTTGTAGTGAGGTAAAAACTGCAAGGATGCTAGCTCCTGCTGAGGTCACGAAGCCTGCCAAGTTTCAAGGAGATAGGTGCAGGGTTTTCTGGGAAACTGCACCTTAAGCTGCTGACAAGCAAAACTCGTGACTGTGTGTGTGTTAAGGTGCAACTGTTTTTCCATCCCTTCCCCAGACCACTGGGATTGGAAGGGGCCTCAGGGAAGGATCACAGTCACTGGTCATCTACACATGTCAATATCAGAGCAGTTCTTCTCTCCTCTTCCCCCTCCCTCTGCTTACTTTCTGTTTCCCTGCAAGCAAGCCCAGCTTCAAAACATTTCAAAACTTTTAAACGTTTCAACTGCCCTCGTTTTATTTCAAGGCTGTTTCCAAGCCTTTTGTTTTATTTTAATTTCACTGTTTCAAGCTCAAAACTAGTCAAAACAGTGTTGAAATGAAACACTTGGCAAAATTTCGCACTACCCTAACTCACGTAGTGACCAGCTTCCATAGCTGTTAAGTCACATCATGTTCTTGCGCAAAGATTCAAGGAGAGTTATTAACTTTTGAAGAGCTGCATGTGGCTCTGGAGCCACAGGTTAGCCACTCCTGAAATGGAAAAGGACTTGAGCTCATCTTGTTCTAGTAATAAGAAAGGCAATCTAGGGGAGTTGGGTGCCTAGGTGTGTATGAGAGTTCCAATAGGTGCCTATCTACATCTTCAGATGCCATGGTACCTTTGAAAACCTGGCTGATACTTTCAAAATCATTGTCATAAAAAATCATTGATAATTTTTTGCTAGCTTGAGAGAAATATACAGGTAAGGGAAACAATCTTCTCTCATGTATGTTCTTCTTTTGCTCAATTTGTTTAAGGAACAAAACTAACATCTGATATGTATAAAGGACAGCTACACAAGGAGCCAAGCTGTGGGGGGTGGAACCTATGCTTTGAAGTGTTTTGTAGAAATAAAGCCAGGTCAGAGAAAGTTTAAACTCAATAAACAAAACATAATTAATTGGCACAACCACAAATTTTTTAAATTGCACCCTGGCCAGGGCTGCAATACCCATTCAGGATTATATCTTGCCAGAAGACAGGCATAGACTTTCTACCACCATTTACTGTTCCAGTATCCACAAGAGGCAGGAAGCTTTAAATGCTATTTTTCATGCAAAGTCTGCCTGATGAACAAAGGATTTCATGGATCAGAGTATCATTCAGTTTAGATGCCTGGAAACGAAGTGACTGATTCTACTCCTACTCCTAGGTACTCTCTCCTGCATCTCTTTGCACAGACCATATTTTTTTGGGAGTACAGCTAAGCAGTATTACTTAATGAATAGTAAATTCACTTAAAAATGGGATTTCAAAAGGACTGAAACTTTATGCCAGTCCAGGTCAAAGTTGACACCTTGGGTTGGGTGGAAAGAGGATTTAAAAATGCCAAAATATTACATTTTGCCATATCTGCCATGTTTCAGAAGTGAGGAATGGTTGTTTTAAAATGATATTAGTTTAAAAAAAACCCTCAACTTAAATTTGAATACAAAGTTTTTTTAAGGGTTAAATAAGCCAAAAATAAAACTGAACATTTCATTTCAGGCTGAATAAAAAATGTTGTGAACTAAAAAATCCCCCAAAGCCTGTAATAGATTTTACTGTATTTTGTTTTGGTCCAAAGCATTTGAAACATTTGCATCTTGGTTCAACTCAAAACAAATCCTCCCTCTATCCCTTTCTTGGTTAGGACACTGAACAACAAGCCTCCTTCCCATCCCCCACCCCGGTGCCCCAAAATGCCCCTCCCCAGACATAAAAACCCAAACAAATCCTATTTTTTCACCCCTATTTGAGAACCAGTAGCTGGAGGATAAGACAATTTGAACTATATAATGACTATGATGCACTTTCTTTATCTTACTGGCGCCTACTGGGTATTTGTTCTTCACTACTGTAGTGATTAGCACAGGACAATTTCAAGGAACCAGAGCAAGATAAAGGCCATTATTAAAACTAGAAATACTCTCCCTAGACTACAGTATACAATTGGATAGCAATGCATACTTGAAGTGGTTCATAATTGTATTGATGTTCACTACTTATAATAGACTTTGTTTAAAAAGTGTACATCTAAATTATATGGAAATAGTATTTTATTTGGTTTCTGGCTACCTTTTCAATTAACTCATTGTCTGCAGGGACTTTGTATTTGTTTCATTTATGTACAAATGAAATCAGAAAAATAGAAAAGGCATATTGTTTTTTTTATATAATCTTAAATATACCTGTCCCATCAGGTATATTTGAAATATCTACATTTTTTCTTTAGTTTTAAATGCCTATTTTCAAAAAAACATAGTCGTTAGTCAATAATGATCATATTTAGCCTCTTGTTCTACCACATGGATACAAAATACACATCAAGCAATTTTGAAATGAATACTGTCCTCTTATTTCATATAGTTATATCAGACACAAAAACACAACATGTACACATATATATAGAACGACAGAAAGAGGATCATGCAATAAGACATCACAAAGTATGAAACGTTGATCACATGGCACCTGTAATCACATGTGTATGAGGTAACAGAACACGCAGATCATACTATAAGATTGAGTTGTATATTATTATAAATGATAATCTACAATGTTCTAACCTTAAATGTCTGGAATAATGCAAAAAAATCCGAACAATATCTCAAAGAAAATAACAGTAACTATATTCTGCCAGGCCACAGCTGCTCTGGTTTTTAACAGGCTGAGCAGGAATCACTAGCATAGTATTTCAATTGAAATATTTGCCTCACTCATAAAAATGAAACCAATCTAAAGTAAAATTACCTTCATTCCATACATGAGTGACATTCATCATTGTTAATTTAACATCATAGTGACTCAGTTTAGGGACAACTGATGTAGTGACACAGAATTTACTATGTGGTACCAGATGAAAGCAACAAAAAGATTTGTTTCCTTCAAAAAGATTTGAAGGAAAGCACCTAAACTTCAGTTACCAATCTCTTAGTTAGAACAAAACCTTCAGTATGGAGAACAAACAGTAGATACTGCGCATTAGGGCAGCCTAACATATGTTAATTTAGTACCTCACATTGGAGGTACTAAATTTAATGTGCATTAGGAAAGGCACATTAATGCATATGTAGACATACCCAGATAGTACTTCAATAGGTTGCTCTTGGCTAAAGATTACAGTGGGGTATAAAGAATGAGGCACAATAGCTATGATATCTGCTTTCAAATCTTGGCAGGTTTCCTCCAGCAGCAATGGTAGCATAGCATCTAACATCGCTGTGATACTGGTCATGTACAGTTCAGGTTCTACAAGGAGACTAGATAAAAAATGGCAGTTTCAGGAGGAAATTAAGCCAGAACTTGGTAGAAGTTGGTCCCAGCAGTGTTTTTCCTGACAGAAAGAATATTTATACACTTTCCTCCAGCTTAACTGTTCCTGGGGAAAAGGAGAAGTCAAGCCATGGAGAAAGGCTCCCCCATCTGGAAAAGATGCAGGGGAGACTTGCTCTAGCTCCTGTAGCCTGGGAAGGAAGGGAGGAACAGATGCAAGCTATCCCCTTCCAGCTCCTCATACACTGAGATTCACAGTATGAGAAGTGAGCCACACCAATCCTTCTGCCTGGAGCTAAGAGCAGACAGTCAAAAAACCCAAATGATTCAGTCTTTGCAGGTTAGTCTAAACTGCACAGTTTAAATTGAAACAGAAGTGACAGAAATTTACCTTTGATTCAGGAAACACAGCCACATGTCTGCAGTGGCTTAGGCTACAAGCTGGCAGTAAGTTTGAGTGGGGATGGAGTGTTTAACCCCCCATCCCTGGCCCCAGACCCCAGCTGGGGTTTGCCTGGGAAAGGGGGGCATTCTCCCTCTGATAGACTAGACGGCATCACCAGCCAGACTTGCCCCCCCACCCCCTTGTCAGCCAGCCCTCACTGTTCCAGCTAGGCAGCAGACGGGCGGAGACAGCTCTGATCTCTGGAGCAGACAGCACAGCACAGCCCAGCCTAGGGCTGGAAAGCATTCTGGGAGACTATGTTTTAACTTGAACCAGAAAGCGGTATGGGACAGAAGCACCATAAACTGGTTTGAGCCAAATCAGTTAAGTCTGATACTACATTCAGCCAGGTCTATCTTAAACCAGTTTCAGCCATTTTGAATTTGGTTTATGTGGATTGAACTTCTGTTCTATTCCAGGTTTTAACCAGTTTTTGATCACTTAAACCAGTTTATGCATAACTTCTGCCCCTAGCCAGCTTGCTGAGCAAAAGCAACAGTGCTGCAAGCCCCCAGTATGCTTCCCACACTGGAATCTCTGGATTGAGAAGCAGGCTTTGCTTCACTTTTCCCCTCAGATTTTGGACCAGTCTAGGAGGGTAAGAGAGCAGTAACCACTCTCTGTGCTTCCCTAAATCAGATAGTCACTGGTTTCAGGAAGAGAAAGGGGATTTGCTAGTTCCTTCTGGCTTCCCTTCACTGCTCACACTGTCCAGATTGCTGGTAGGGGCAGCTGGGCAGTGCAGCTGGCAAGAATCCCTGGAATGAGAAGCAGGCAGGGGATTTTGTCCCACTGCTAAGTCTGCTCAGCTCCTGAGCACTGGGAACAGAGCACCAGAGTCCCTGTTGTGAGAAGCAGGCAAGGGAATTTGCCCTAATGCAGGCCCTGCAGGAGTGGGAAGCCTAGAGCAGTCCACATTTTCTTGGACTGGGATCACTCCAGTCTTGGGAAAATGCAAGAACTAGGGGAGAGGGAGTGGCTACAGATTCAACATCTATACTGCTCCCTCTCCTAGAATTATTTCTAGTGGTAAAAATTTTCCAATGCTAGAAATGAAGGTTTATACATGGCTACTAGGGCTGTGTGAAGTTTCAGTCCCTGATTTGATTTGGTGGAGTTTTAGCCTGATTTGGTGGCCAAATCTCTGAATCCAAATTGAATCAGAAGACCCTTTAATCTCTATGAATAGAATTCGAACCCTCCAAATCGATTCAGACAGATTCAGAAAGATTCAGTGATTTGGATATAGACACAGCTTTAAATGTTTTTCTATATACCTCAAGGTACCAGGTGGCTCACTGAATGCTGCGATGGTGGAGCAGGTGGAACATCCCACAGGAGCGTGGGAGGCTCCCCAGCATGCTGGGCAGCAGATTTAGAAGTGGACCAGAAACACTTCTGGTTCACTTCTGGGTCCACTGGGAAGCGCGCTGGGGACTCCCCCACACCCCCACCCCACTCAGCAGCTGGTGCCTTCTGGGTCTGGAGGGACACACGGGGTTGCCCCATGGTTGTTCGCTGAGGCAGTGGGGGTTGTGGGGGGACTGCTCACATGCTCGGTGGTAGATCTGGAAGTGGACCAGAAGTTCTTCCTGTCTACTTCCAGGTTCGCTGTTGAACATTCAGGGACTCCCACCCCACGCTCCTGTGGGATGTTCCATCTGCCCCAACATTGCAGCATTCATGTAGAAAAAACATTTAAAGTTGTGTCTGTGGCCAAATCGCTGATTCTCTGAATCAGCATCAAATATTCAGATTTGGATTTAGCCTAATCGAATCAGGAACAGTGATCCAAATCGAATCACTGTCCCCAGTTTGGGCTGACTCTGAATCAAATATGGCCCATTTCGCAACCCCCTAATGGCCCTTATTATCTTGCCTTCCCTAACCACCTGCATATGTTCCAGCTTTTGTCCTAGTTGATTACAAAAAGCAATTACAAATGTTCACAGCAACAGTAACATACTAGAACTGGCCAAAAATGGCAAGTATTTTTTAATGGAAAAGTATTAAATTTTTCAAAATCTATAATTTCTTTTCATGTTTTGACAAAAAAATATTTATTTAAATTTTGGGAGTTCCCCCTTTTTCCGCATTTGAAGTAAAAACCACAAACAGAAAGGGAATATATATATGTATATAATTTTGAAAACTATTTAAAAAAATTAGTTTGTCAAAAAAATTACTTAAAAATGCTGGCCAGCTTCCCTCTTTTGCCATCATTACCCTCAGCTACCAAGAAGAGAGATTCCAGATAGTAACTATATAGGGGGAAATGAAAAATGTTTAGCAGCCTTGCCTATCTATCAGCCCCCTCAGTCTTTCCCCATTATTAGGGGATCTATTTTTCTGTTCTTTTCTTTGCTATGTACATAAAATGAGGACCACTGCATGACCCTTACCTGTGCGAGACCTTAAAAGTCAGTAATAAACTTTATTGCTCAGATAAGAAAAGGACAATGATACCAAATGTCATAAGTGGGAAAATGAAATAGAAATAGATAGTTTCAGACTTCTTCAGACACCAGCATCAAGATGAAAATACATGGAATTTATTCAACAATACCAGTTGTGATGAGAGGACATTTTCTTTTTTCTAAGAATAAGTTACTCCAACCAAGAATTGGTATGAAGGAGTATAGTTCCTTAGAGTTCAGGGGAGGTACACAGATTTATGCCAGTTTAGGACCTGATACAGTATAACTGTGTAAACACATTCAGTACATAGATGGATATTTAAAAGGTTGGTGTCTGAAAGTATTCATTTTTTAAAGAAAGTTATTGTCACTTCTTCTTAAACAGGCCTGAAAGCAAAGCTTAGGAATGACTTATATTTTGCAACATAAAGTAAGAATGTTAGCCTTCCCAAAGCACTGGGCCATTAAGCCATAGCAACTGAATTAAGTAGGCTAATTTACCTAGACTGGAAAAAGAACCAAATAGACATCATCGGTTGACCTCGTGTTTATTATTATCTGCATAAACAATTAATAAGTGATCATTATGGGCCAGATGCTCCTCCTGTTACACTTCTGAGGTGAGACCCTTAGCTGCCTACCTACAGTGAGAACCTTACCTGCCTAAACTGACCTTAGGTTCTTTAATTCTTTTCTATCCTGTTCAAGCCCCAGAAAATCCATATTGCATCTATTTTTGTAATAGTCATTTGTCCCTTAATATTGAGTAAAAAAACCCCCAAAAATACCATCAAGAAGGAGGAGGGTCCACTCACTTTCTGTATGAAAAGTTTCTCAGAGACTTGAGCAGGTTGGAACAGAATTTCACGTAGGCACCAAATGCCATTTACACACAGAATAGGTAGACTAGAATGTGGCCCAGGATTTCTAACTAGGATTCTATTCCATTCTGCTAATGTCCCTGAATAACTGTTAATATGTCTATTTTTGTAACATGCTTTCATCTAAGCCTCAAGACTAAATAAGGAAGGAAAAGGGGGACTCACCTACCTTTTGTATTAACAGTTTTTTCAGGCTTTCAAAATGGGTGGACTTAAACCCTTTAAAGGCTAGATCCTGTTCCATGTATTAGGCACTGAAGTGCACTTAGGTGTCTACATCCGTGTCTGTCTCACTCAGCTCAAGTCCTTGAAAAAACAATCATGAACTTACTTCTGTACCATACTCTCATCTTACCCTTAACATTGAGTCAAAAAAGGCAGCAAGCAAGAGGAGGGAACATCCACTTTTTGCATTATATGTTTTTCCAGAGACTCAAACAAGCATAATTCTATTCTATGCTGAGTGCTAAATGCACTTAGGCACCTCATAAGTAGAAAAGTGTGCGGCTGTTAGAAGTCTAACATTTAGGCATGTAAGGGTGCATCCACATATGCACATTTACTGTGCAGTAACTTATATTACTGTGCAGTAATTAAAAATTATTGCACAATACAGGAGTGCATCTACATGTGCACTCCTGTACTGTGCAGTAACTATGGTGGTTGATGCCAACTTAAGCGTAAATTTGCTACCTGAGTGATGCCCAATTAGTTACTGCACAGTAACACACATGTAGATACTGAGAGGTAACCAGGGGCCCTCCCTGCTGGATCTGCCTAGCCACTAGGGGCCAGCCGGAGACCAGCTCCAGGGCTCCTGGCTGGCCCCTCCCTTCACCCAGGACTGGGCTGTGTTCTGGCAGCCCTCAGCTGCAGGGTATAAGATCCTGAAGCCATTCTGTGCCCTGGGGCGCACTGCACAGGAGTTTGGGGGACTGCAAGCCCTGTGTGCCCCCTGGACAGGACCCAGGCTGCTACTGCTGCTCATCCTGTCCACTACTCAGAGTTGCTCCATGCCACAGGTGAGTGTAGTAAAGAGCTGCAGCCTGCTGCTCTACCTGCCCAGCCATCAGAGCTCCCCAAGGCTCCTGCTTGGCTGGATATGCCAAGAGGGCAGCACCAGTCCCTGTTCCTGCACACCTCCAGGCCGTCTCCTGTCTTTGCAGCTGTGCACATGTGCTGTGGCCCCATTGCCTCTGCCATGAAGCTCCCAGTCCCTGGCCCTGCTGCTGAGCTTTCCTGAGCACTATCCAAGGCTGGCTACACAGGGGCAACTGCATGGGGGCCCAGAAAGCTGGCATAGGAGGCACCACCATGTTCTCCCCATCCTCCCAAGCGAGGTCCAGCCCTAGTTGTGTTTGCATGCCTGAGCTAAGAAGCTGTGGTTCCAACTGCACCCAGGAGGAGGGGCACAACCTCATGGCACTCTGGGGGGATGTAGAGGTATAGAGGCAGTTTTTGTGGTGTGGGCACTCGACCACCCATATTTATGAGGCCCTGTCAGGTGGGATGCATGAGAGAGGCCACTCCTAGTCAAGTGTTAAAGTGTTGCATAAAGGTCAAGGCCTTGCATGTACAGTGGATGGCCATGACTGACCATAACCGTCAGTCTGGTTGTGCCTGCAAGACCATGTCCCTTATGTGTGAATTGACCAGAATTTTGGTGCCCCAGGACCCAGGCCACAAACCTGCAGTTTTGACTAGTAAGTGTTGTCTGACAGAGCCTTGGCCCACCATGACCCTTCTGGGTATGACACCTCCCCGGGGAGGGGTCCTCAGGTGTTCTGCACCCCATCCTGCCCACCTCCCTGACTGCTGAACCCACTAGCAGCTCAAGGAGCCCTGGCCAGTGATTATCTTGCCAGCTCCACAACCCACCTGCCCCTCCACAAGGAGCAGTCTGCCATGACATTGCTGGCTGCCATCAGCACCAGCTTCTCCCTGGAGGGAGGGCCTGGCCAGGCATCAGTCCACCAACCACCGTGGGCCACAGACACCAGATACAGCCACTTGCTGTGCTGCACTGGGGGCAGGGTGCTCTGAGTTCCTGCCCTGGGCCCTGTTCCCACTCCCTGCCCAGTCTGCCCACATTCCCCTGACCCCAGGGCCCCACCTCACAGCATGCAGAGAGGTTGGACACAGTTCAGAATTTTATTGTGCAGCATGTGTCCCCATAGCTGGGTGAGCATGGGAAAACACAAGAAATAATTGCTTTATAGTTTCACCTGTGTGTGTCCTAAAGTGGTGCTGGGAGTGAGAATGGGGTTAGGGGTGTGTGGGCGGCGGGGCAGGTGGGCTGGAGTGTGGAGTGCAGGAAGAGAGGGTTGGTTAGAGCCTCCTGCAGCTGGTGCCCTGGGCCTGACTGGTGAGTGTGTGGCTGTCCTGGGGCCTGGGCAGGGGGGGCCTGGTGGGGCCAGTGGGTCCAGCACCATGGCCAGAGGGACTGCAGGGTACTTCTCATTGCTGGCAGGGGCTGGGATGGGCTGCAGCATTGGGGTGCTGGGCACTGCTGGCAGGGGCAGGGGCAGTGTGGGGAGGCAGGGTGGGCAGCAAGGGAGCTACTGTGTGCTGCCCCTGTGCTAGGCATGCAGCTCTGGGGCAGGGCAGGTGCTGGACAGGGACCAGAGGGTGGGAGAGTGCTTTTAAGATGGCCACCAAGTGCTGGGAGTGCTTTAAGATGGCCAGCCATGTGCCAGCAGCCATGTGCCTGGAGACTGGCACTCCCCCTGGTGGCCATGGGGGCACATGGTAGGCTGCTTTGTCCTGGGACTAAATCTAGTCCCAGATTGATTGCACATGTAGATACTGGCCCTATTCCTGTTTACTCCATAATAGCTGTAATGCACAGTAAATGCATGTGCAGACATGCCCTAATAGTTGGAACTGTCCCTTTACATTTAAAAAGAACTTGGTGTCTGCTAAGTATTTTATTATAAATAAAACTACTGATTCAAGTCCAGGTTAATAGTAAATCACACTAGCAAAAATGAAAACAGAACAGATCAGATTTAAAATCAATGAATTTATTGAATCAATTCTGAACTCAGTTATTTTGGGGGCAACCAGGGAAGCAGTTGTTCTCTGCTAAGCTCTAACCACAAATGAAGTTCCATTCACCTGAGAGGTCCAAATGAAATAATACCCAGAATGCTGTTGATTTAAAGATATAACCCTACATGATCTGCTTGTGTCCTGAAGCTTGGCTCCCCCTGTGAGTTTAGGGTACTCAGCTGGGCTTCCTGAACTTGGTCCCTTACACATACTTCTAATGCTTCCTATATATATGAAGGGTCAACAGAAGTATTCTGTTGTCCTTTTATATATTGTTAAATATAGGATTTAAATTTCCAAACTATAATTTTGGTTACCTTTTGATAACCCTTAAAACTTATCAATATTAGCACTATGTCTGTCATCAGCACTTTCAGTATGATTAGTGTGAATTGAAATTATTCACTCTAAGCATGCTTACTTAATTTAATTTCTCCTAGACTGTGAATGATTTTTTTTCCTTGATTAAACAAATGGCTTGTCCTATTTCACTTAACATATATTGGCAGTACCAGACAGAGAGGGCCTATTTAAATAGATTCCAATTGGTGTATCAAAGTCTCGATTCTATCCCAACTATGCAGTTAGTCCAATAAAATATATCACCCAAATAAATCCTTTCCTCTCACCTGATTTTATTAGAAGTTGCATTATGTTTCATGTTTTTGTAAAGATGCAGCCCCATTAACTCTATGAGCATCAGTTATTACTTAAAAACAAAGTAATTCTTGAGTTTTTATGAAGAAGTTTCAATGTGGAGAAGATTTTGAAATTAAAAAGACTCCAACACCAGAAAGCAAAAAGTATAAGAACAAAAAGTTTGGGGAGAGTTCCCCAATTCCTTTGAATTCAAACAATTCTTGTTATGGTTTAATGCTTGGGAACGACAATATTTTATTGAAATACAACTTACAAATGTTAAAGAAGTTGCCTCAGAAGGTTTATAAGTAAAGGTACAACCTTTGGAAAATGAAACAAGGTTGCCTAGTTTTCACTTTACAGTGTACTGATGTGGAGGATGAGTGCTTGACATATGATGACACAAATGAGGAAATGAGTATAAGGGACTTTTACATATCTATGATAAATGCTGATGATTTTAAAAAGTGGTAAAGTACTATACATGAAGATCTGATAAAAGTAAATAGTTTAGTGTTTTTAATTTTACCCATTGTTTCTCCAAATCCTTAGTGAGCTGTACCACCCATTTTTCTTGTATTGAAATGTGCACATGCTTAATTTTTACATGGCCACATAAAATGTATTCAACTGAATTCACAGTTCAGAAATTTAGCCAGGACTAAACGTTGTCACAGGATAACTTTTTACCCAATACCTTTTAGTTCCCATTGGAGAATACTGATTACAGACAGTTTAGATCTGCCTACTGGATATTACATATGGTCATAGCATGTAGAGTTCTACTGCAGCAAAATTGGCAGAAAGATGCAATTGGCAGAAAGGTTCAAATTATCTTTGTCATGAGGAGGTCATCTTAAAAAATGCAGCTTACTGGAAATTCATGTTGCTACATGTTAGATGTCACATGTTGCTAGACTGATGCTGATACTTCATCACGATCAGAGATCCCCCCCCCCCCAGATTGAGAGGTTGAAGACCTTTTCTCAATTAAGAAAACAGGAGTTGATTATACTGTCAAAGTAATTGTCCTTAGGTTTCATTAATATTCAGGTCATTTGTCAATCCAACAATATTAGTAACCTGAAATGACAATTATTAAATGCATTATTACAAAATTGTTGTACATATAATGTGGATACAGAGAATAGTAACTATTAACTCCGAGAGGGAATAGAAAGTCACTGTCATCATTAATTTAAAAATATCTGCATTAAAAGAAATAAAACAACAAATAGACATGCAAAGCAATATCAGTTTAAATCTGTGCTAATTACATTGACAATAAAACTGAGCAATAGTGAAGAAAAATGCACATTTTTGAAGTTATACATCATTACTGCAGACTTCTTTCACAGTGGTACAAAGTGTTTCTCAAATAATAAAATACAGCTTTATCTTCTGTAGCAAAATACATCTGTAATAATTGCAAGCATTTTATATATGACCATATAAATCTTACCAAGAATTAAGTGAGTCTTGTGGGTAATGGTTGATCTTACCTCCACTGAAGTCAACAGGAGGTCTGCACTGCCTTCAACAGAAACAGGAATGCTCCCAAGACATTCTTAAAGGAAGAGTTCTCTGAAAAGTAAAAGTACTATGTGTTTGGCCAACACTCAGAATAATGAATTTAATTACCAGCAGTGTAAAGCTGAACTTTAATATTAATCTTACATCAAGTACCAGCAGTATTTATCAGCAATACGTGGCAATCAGTAATAAGTGATACACCATTGCTTGCACATTCAAAACTCCCAGTGACATCAACATGCTACAGGAATTCTAAATAAACTAAAAGACTAAAAAAAAAGCCAAGCCTATTTAAAGAATTCTATTGTTGCATTGCTATACTTCTAATGTGTGTCTATATATTATAGGTTGTGATACTTATAGCTACTGTAAAAGGGAGGATCTGAGAACTGCACACAGAATATCCTAACTCTGATTTCAGATAAAAATAATGGAATAGTTAAATCAAGATTCTGTCAAGAATTAGAGGATTAAAAATAATAAGTGCCAGTAAGCCAAAATGATATTTTCAAACAAGACTACTGAATTTTTTTAACAATATTGTGGATATGGTTTGTAAAGACAATTTATGATAATGTGTTCCTGGATTATCCCAAAGCATTTGACTTAAGGCAAGTGAATAGTATTTTTGTGGAAAGCCTGGGAACATTGCTGCACCAAAACCCAGAAATTAGGTAATGTAGCCAGGTTAGCATAACACTGAGCACATGCCAAGAAGCAGGCCTGAAGCAAGGAGTGGTTCTGGGTGGTTCTGAGTATGTACTCAGGGCTGTGTTAAACTGCCTACAGCACTTCATTTTTGAGCTCTGGGACTTTCAAAGGGAGAAAGAGTTGGAGGAGCAAGCTCAGGGGTGTTCCCAGGAAATAACCAAACACACAAATTATGTAGATTAAAGTGAGCTGACAGATTTCATAATGTAGTTGATAATAGGGAGACAGTATGAGCAGGGCTGTTCCAGCAGTGTTCCCTCAGGTCCAAAGTTCATGGTCCAAAGCTATTAAATATTTTTATTAATAATTTAAGAAGATACAAAATCTTTATTTGGTACAGTTTGCAGATGACACCAGCAGATAATGAGGAAGATGGGGTTACTTTTATTAAAAAGTACAAATTGCCTAATGACATGGTCACAGTTAAAAATAAATAAATAACTAAATAACAAGTAGTTATATTTCCTTTCATTTGGCTTTATGTCTGAGAACTGAGGTTAAGTGTGCTGAAAGAAAAACTCTAGCTTAGAGAGCAGTAATTCAGAAAAGGACTTAAGTAGGTTGCCATAGAGCAGGGCTGTCAAAAATACAGCCTGTGGACCAAATGTGGTTTATGGAGTCCTGTGATGAGGCCCATGGGTCTCTGACCCCATGTACTTGTGAAGGGGCTGCAAATGACACAGGAGGGTGGTCTGTGGCATGCACTGCATGCAGTGTCCATGCCGGGCTGGGAATTCTCACTGGCTCTGCAGCCAGTCCATACTATGCCATGTCAGAAGTGGCGTGCAGGGCCGGTCCAGTGCAGCACCTCATACAGTGCACACCTCATGCCCTACACAGATGCATCTTGTGCCAGCCCCATGCACCATGTGCAGAAAACAGCCCCAGAGTTGGGCTGATGTAAGCCACATGCAGCACAGGGAGCTGGCACAGAAAATGTGCTGTTTGCAGTACTGCACTGGAGCAGCCCTTTGCACTGCCTCTGGGACAGCACAATCCAGCCTAGGGATACTCATTCGGCCCACAGGGCTGGATAAGTTTAACATCCTTGTTGTAGAGTTTCACAAATGCTCCTGTTTTCAGGGAACCTCACCTTGCAACATATTCTGGTGTACTGTGAGCAAGTAAAGTCCCTGACAGATGTTACACTTAAGACAGAATTAACTGGTTGTGCTCCGGTAGCTGGGAGCTCCCATCAGCTGACTGGGACTCCTAGCCAGGGGAGCACAAGGTGTACTCTGGTGATGGGGCTCTCTGCTACTTGCTGGTGCAGGGGAAGCTAGAATCATGATCCTGGGCTCCCCTTTCACTGGCAACATTGCAAAATAGGATCTGATAATTGATCCCAGAATTGTGCCTTCTGCCATGTACAATTCTGCATGGCAAGAAGGGTAATTGTTGAAATTGTGCATCAAATCCCACTGTGCCTTTGTTTTAATACCTTTCTGAAAACCATATTTTACATGGAAACCTGTGAGAAGTGCAATCAACCTCCTCTCTAATTAATGTGTGAGAGAAAGTCAATAGAGATATTTAATGGTGCTTCCTTTCCATTGTGTGGAATTCTATTTATTATTGCTTGATTGGAAATAACATTCTTTCTTCATCTCACTTCCAGCTTTTTTTCATTTCGACATGCCATTTGTTCAGTGTTTTCAGTTATATTACAAGCACTTTAGCTTTTGAAAACCACAGGGAAAAAAAGACAGGAGTGCTATCTGGTGGGGAGGGCAGGCGAGATAGAGCTGGAACTATGGCCCAAATTCAGGATAAAATGTTCACTATATCTTTCGAAAAAGAAGAGCTATCAGAGGTATCATTGAAGGATGTACTGACCCAGGCTGTTGTAAAGAATTTTAACTCATCTTCAAGTGCTCCTAAGGGTCCCACTGCAATGCTGCCCCCAGAACCTCATACATAACTGGTAAGTTAAAGTAAAAATGCCCTGCTTTTTCTCAGACTAGAAGCAAAAACTCAAAATAGTGGGTGTGTACTAGGGCTGTGCAAAATGGGCCCTATTTGATTTGGAGTTGGCCCAAATCAGGGACAGTAATTTGATCCATTGATTTGGATCACTGTCCCTGATTTGATTTGGCCGAATCCAAATCTGAAGATTCAATGCTGAGTCGGTGAATCAGTGATTTGGACACAGCTGCAGCTTTAAAAGTTTTTTTCTACATACCTTGAGGTAGCAGGTGTGGCTCATGATTGCTGCAGTGCTGGGGTGCATGGAGCAGGGGGGGACCTCTCCAGAGTGCTTGGCAGTGAACCCTAGAAGTGAACCAGAAGTACTTATGGTCCACTTCCAGGTCTGCCAGGGAGCATGCTGGGGCCCCCCCTGCACCCCCCAGCTCAGCAATCAGCCACAGGGTGCCCCCGGGTGCCCCCCACAGATCCAGGAGGTACCAGTCGCTGAGCCAGGAGGGGCGCACCCCCTATGCACCTCCCAGTGGACCAGAAAATGGACTGAAAGTGCTTCTGGTCCACTTCTGGGTCTACTGCCCAGTGTGCTGGGGAGCCCCCCATGCTTCT
>NW_017728992.1:75412494-75412787 GCF_001723915.1 Gavialis gangeticus | reverse complement strand
AGTTAAAATTACCTTATCAAAGGAATGCAAGGCTTGTACTGCTATTGGTCAGTCTAAGGACAGTTGAAGTAAAAGGAATCTGAGTGGTCATACGTTATCAGTGTCCTTCAGAAGCTATAAATTAGCTGGAATATCTGGAAACCATTCAGAAGGAAGATGCACCTACAGGATCTACAGGAAGATGCAGCTACAGGATCTACAGGAAGATGCAGCTACAGGAGCTACAGGAAGATGCAACCTTCAGGATTAGTTACCTGTTGCCTGGATCAGTGGGCCCGTGGACCTCGAGGAGT
>NW_017728992.1:75404971-75412359 GCF_001723915.1 Gavialis gangeticus | reverse complement strand
AAATCTTTCTTACCTTTCTACCCCCAACCACACCCTCAATCCAAACCCTCTGCAGGCGGCTGGGACAGTATCTGTGTCTGAATTGTTGAATCTGTCTGAATCTTTCCAAAGCAATTCAGAGAGATTAAAGGGTCCTCTGATTCAATTCAGAGATTCAGCCACTGAATTGGGCCAAATCTCTACTGAATTGAATCATGGACTGAATGTTCACACAGCAGGCCCTAGTGTGTACTTCCTCCTTTTTTGTACCTGTGAATTCAGAAATGAAAATTTTGGAATCATTTGTCTATTAACTATATATCTGCATGAGGTATTTAGGAAGAGCAGTAACAGATTGTGCTTTCACAGGTATCTTGTGGGACAACAGCTTGTAAATATGTTCCTGCCAAGCAGTACCTAAGAAAAATAATCTATTTAGGTCACCTCAGGGGACCCACAGAAATTGTCCACAAGGACTCATGCAAAACCTTTACAGCAAGTTGTTGGAAAGAAAGTTTTCTTTTTCTCCATCCTTGTGAAAAATTCAACACTAAATGAACAAACACCAGATTTGTCTTGTGTTATTTCCTACATACATTGTAGATTTATACAAATGTATATATTTACATGTAATCACAAAATTAAATTCAGTTGACCATTATTTTGCCACAGGAAGTCAGACACGCAAAGAAAACAAACCTTCAGCTTGCTACACAGAATTCTCTCTTGTTAAAGTTCAAAAATAAAGGGCCTGATTCTTACCCCCTTGGAAATCCCATTGAAATTAACAGTTCCTATCGGAAAGAAAGGAAGCCAGCCCAAGATGAACAGTTCTTGATGGAGTATGATCTCTTAGAAAGCACTGAAAAAATTATAACATAATGTTTGATTTAAATATTAATGGACAAGAATGTAAAAGAAAGAGAATAAATAAAACAGCCAAGAGAAGAATTCCTCCCTTTTGGACAAGAAGAAATCAATCAATCTGTAGAATGATCAGAGTTGACAAAGAATTGATATCAGTGTAATTCAGGAAACAAACAGATGTAACATAAAAGGATGGAGTCCAATAGTTGTCTGACAGCCAAAAGCTTTCAGTCAATATTTTAATGGTCCAAAGGAAAAAATGTTAACAATAGAGAATCTATAGATCAGAGAACTTAGTGAACAAACTGAAAACAAAAACAAAACCTTCTTAGGATTAAGATTTAGTATAATACATTCCCAAAAGCTTTTAAAAATAAACAATATTTTGCCCTCATATAGCCTGTTCTATCCAAAAATCTCAATGCCACTTAGAACAAGTGATTATTATCATCTCCATTTTGTTTCAGACTGGAGAGCTGGAGTCAGTGGAATACAGCACCACTAAAAGCCTTGTCAACACTGCCAACTTTCTGTGCCAAGCATCAGAGTCATGAAACAGGCTGCATTTCTCTATTTAAGGTATCTCCTGAACTGGAAGCTGCATCAGTGCCAAATAGCCCACCTGTAGTGTCACACAAACACAGCTACACTGCTGTTGATTCAGGAAGTTGCCTGTGGAAATCAGAGCAGAAGATTGTATTTGAGGAAAATGTTGTCTAACATTGCAAGTTTACAGTGTAGACATGTCTTTGGGTTCAGGAAAAATCACCATGGATTGATAGGATGGACTTTCTGACTTTGTATTTAAGAATCCAGGGGAAAAAATGAAGAGAAATCAATTTTGAAAATGACTACTTAGATTTAGGTAGAATGCAGGGTAGAGATACACCTTCTAGGCTGTCTAAATCAGATATGCATAAGCTTTTGTGAACAAGAGCTCCCCTTCAGCATCTGATGAAAATCTTATACAATTATGATTTAATTAGTCTATAAGGTGCATCTTTACCATGTCTTCTTCCTGAATTCAACTTAATGTGGCTAACTACTTCTCTCTACTAGGTCCTACCAATTTCTATTTATCCCATCTTTTTCTTCCATGTTTTGATTGGACAAGTATGATTATGGGACTTCATATCCAAGGACACTATACAAAATAATAAATATACAGAAACACTAAGTACTTCTACGTGGATAGTTTTGCAGAATGCTCAAAAAATTGGGAGGAAAAGGGAAACAAAAAAATAAAATGAACTTCTGGCTTCCTTTCCACTGCTAAAAAGAGGGTTCAGCATTATTTTCCTAACTGCTTGTCTGCAATTGCTGTCTATTGTGTCAGTCAAAGTCTGGAAAGAAATTGTAATTTCCTCCTCATTATATTTTCTCCTACTCACTGAATTTTCCAATAAAATTTCTAAACTGTAAAATGCAAGTGAATGACATGCTCACAAGATTTGAATAAATCTGTGTTCTGTATCACAAAGCATTTCTTTTGTTGCTTTTATTAATTTTGGCCAAATGCTGCCTGCTCAGTCAGTAGAGATGACCAAAGCTCCTTTATAGTTCTCCTGAGTATTTGCTCCTATAAACATAAAAAATGAGATAACTCTCTCTTTCCCTGTGGGTTTCTTAATTGGAATACCATAGCTCTTCACTACTTTGTGGTGAAAATAAAGTGCATGGAACTAAATATGGTCCATGCTTAAGACTCTTACAGGCTCAATATGGATTACAAAATGACCATGGTCGTGGACGGGCAGTCATTCTACTACTGTAAATTTCTGGGAATTTGTGCTGCTTGACTCTTCACAGTCATGGAAGAGTCAAGTATACAGGTATTAGTTCTAATCAGAAAAAAAAAAATTCTTGCAAGAGAGAATTTTCAAGCGTCAAAGTGAAAAAAAACTCTCTCATAGATGGGACTTGTATCTTCCATAAGAAACTGAATGAATGTCAGTATGTTGGCAACTTCTGCTGGAAGAGCTGCAATTCTCCTGGCAGAAATGTAATGCCTTCTCAGTGGCCTTAGTCTTTCATAGAGAAATATTAAAATGCATTTGAATTTAGACAAGAAGGGAAGGTGATAGAGGTTAGACATTTCTAAGCTGGGGTTATAAAAATTAAATAGTATACATACACATACTAATTTTTCAAGACTATCATCTTCATCAAAACCATGTAGTAAAGCTAAGAGAAATGATTACGTGGAAAGTAAGGTTTAAGAGAATGGCTATATTCATGTAACATCAGTGGTAGACACACTCAACAGCAGCACTATTTGCAATGTATTTCCCACATTCATCAAATAATCCAGTGATAAGGAAGTTGATCTGACACCACCAAGGATGGTATTTAAGTATACATAGTGTGGCACTATCATACAGAGATGTGATGTTAAATTAAGTTTCATACTAATTTAACACCATTTACAATGTTAACCAAGTGTAGCACACTGGAGCCACAGAGATGGCCATGACACCAACTGGTGGCCTTGTGACTCCTGTTCTGAACTGGCTGCGTGGTAATAGCTAGAAAATGATATTTAGAGATTTGCTTTTAGGAACTGGCTTGTAGGTAGAGTAGATATTTCAGTAGAATAATGGTCCAGGGGAATGGCAAGGGTTAATAGGTTTCTAAAAGCTTGTTTGTGACAAAATTTCACATTCTCACCCTTCAAGGCCCATTGTGTCTGAACAGACAAGCAGGCACATACATCCTGGGAAATAAAAGCATCCAAGCAGTGTTGCATAACAAAGGTAAGTGACTCTGCAACACTGGCATTAGGTCAGGGTGACCAGCTACAACCCCCCTGGGATTTCCAGTTTTGGTGGACAGACCAAATTAGGAGGCCTGGCATGCCCAAATTAAAACACCGGTAACTGAACAAATTAAGATGCATGCATGTCATATGTCTGAGAAACAAATGGATTTGCTTACAGAACAGAACATGGACACCTAATAACCAAAGGGAAACTAATCAACAGTACCTGGAAATCAAGAGTCATCAGAGGAAAAAGAATACAAAAGGAGGGATTTCAGAGCATCAAGGGGATCCTTGAGGGGAAGCAGGGAATCTTGAGGCCACCATAGGCTGGTGGTGTGCCCTCTACCCAACTCATCTGCCCCATTCATGGGGAAGGATGGAGGGGTGGCCATTGGCCCTAATTTTCCAGGCTGCTGACTGATGACATTCAAGAAAAGAGCCACAGGATAGGACTCATAAAGCAGCCGGATACAGCACTCTCCTTTTGAACCCCCTGGAACTGGAAAAAAAATTGGTATTATATTCTTTAATCACCTTGCTTGTTGCTTGCTTTACTTACATTACTGCCCAGGGCAGATACTCTCTCAGCCAGGCACTCCTCTGCAATCTTCCTGGACAGGAGCTCCTCTCCTTCCTGCCTGCAGTGCTCACCTGACTTCCTGGGATCAGATCCTGGCATTATGTGCCTCTTAATCCCTGCCTCTTCTTGTCAGGTGAGTCTCCAGTCACTCATGGTGGTTCCCATTCTGGCCCTGATGACCAGGCTGCCTTCAGGGCAGCTTACTGCTGCTATCCTTGCTGCCATAGCAGTGTCCCTAGTGCTCAAACAGGGCTATGCCCTATTGTAGTATTGTTGGACAGCTGACCATGCAATAGGCCCTCTTAGCCTATGAGGCCCTGGCTGCCTATTTCCCTGCAGCCAGTCCATATCATGTAGTCTTTCCCTCAACCTGGGAATATCCCTGCTGCTGTCTCTTCCTTCAAGAAACAGGAGCCTCTGGTTCCCTGTTACACCAAGACAAATTAAGTATGCTTTGCAGATGCTAAATTAATTTGATTTATGCTAGGAGCTTTCCCCACAATAGAATCCATACTGCTAAAATCAGACTAAAAGTGTTAAACTGAATCTCAGCTGGTGATAATGAGTTTTACAATTAGCTTAAGCCTCTTTAATTCATCTAACATGGCTGAAAACTGTACCTTTCCCTTTAGTCTAGACAAGGCCCATGTTTCCAACGTAGATGACTCTGACCCATGCAGTTATGCAAGTTGTTATGTACTACCTTCTTTAGAAAGATGGCGTGGAACAATTTTCTGCAAAGCTTGAATCAAATCCACAGCAAAATGGTAGATTATTATTCATTACTACATGATCTATTATGGGAATATAAAGAATCCAATGCAATGCCCTGGTAGAGTAATAGGCCCACATATCTGCTGGGACTTTAAGTGGGTGACTCTGAACCCTCAAAACATACCACTGTGTTGTCCAATAAGTTATTTCAACACCTGAACAGCAACAGTGGAGTGGGCCAATATGTGGTATTTACTTCTGTTACCATCTTAGATGACAAAAAAACTCAGGAGTTTCCCATTAACTACAATAGCCACAATGACTAGTGATTTAGAAGAGCTAATGACAGCTTTGAAATATATTGGCACAGTACAACAATAACAAATGATTCTAAGTGTTTCACTAATAATGCATTGAAAGGCACATTTCACTCTATTTTGAAAAGGAAACACAGATGCAATAATTGGTGGCCAGTAAAATAAGCCTACTCTTTGTATCCTTTACCCCCATCCTTAGAGAACTTCTTTAAGGAAATAGTTTCCTATGACTACTAGGACACTTTCTTCAACCTTCCTCACTCAGCAATGGTAGAATGAGAAAATGAGGAACATTTCTTTTAAAGTTGCATCAGCAGTAACAAGAAACCTCTCTTTCTTTGGACGCAGTCCAAACAGCACCAGTTACATAAAATCCCCAGAACAGGGATTTTGTTTTGCTGGAGAGTGGCCTGCTGAGTGTCATCAATTCCTGAATGAGGTATACATATCCTTAAAGTTTGCAGCAAGGCTAAAGCATACCCTGATGCCATTGCTGCTGAGTCTAAGAGGACAATAGCAGTGTATTCCCTAAGGAGATTTGCAATTAATATACAATAAGAAACAACCCAAAAGACCCAAGATAAAGGGAGGGAAGTAGCCAGTCAGCTATAAAAATCCTGGAGAGGATCAGAATAAGTTCAAAATGATAATAACATGAAGAGACGGGAGGCTGCAGAACACTATTCTTCTGCAAGCCAAATGTGATGTACAGGGATTTGGTAGGGAAGAGGAATGGCAAAATACTTAGGTTTGTTTTTTGTTTTGTTTTATTTGTTTACATTTGGTTTTGTTTAACAAAAGCAGGGTTGTTTCTTTAATTTTACTTCAAAGTTTCAGGTTCCCATCAAACAGAAACATCAACTGAGCCTCAGAAAGTGAGAACAAATTAAACATGTTAGGTGTCCAAGGAGGACAGAGCCTTGGGGGACCCCACTGGTCACAGGACACCATGATGCTTGACTTCCATCAATTACTACCTTCTGCATCTGACCACGGAGCCAATTTTCCAGCCAGCTGATCGTGGTGGACCCAAGGCCACAGTTGGCCAGTTTCGCCAAGAGGTGATCATGGGATACCAGATCAAAGGCTTTTTTGAAGTCAAGCTATACGACATCAATCTCTTCTCCCTTATATGAAGTCATTCATATAAATATTAAATGTGGGTCAAGGGTCAAGAACCAGTCCTTGTGGGACCTTCTGAAATAACACCTACTCAGTGATAATTTCCTATTTGCATGTAATTACCTTTTGAGATTGATTATTTACCTAATATTTAAACAATTTAAGGTGCTTCATGTCGATTTTTATATTCTGTGTTTTATCAGAACATTTATGCCTACATTTTGTATCTATGAAAACATTTTGAACTTCCAAGTACCTGACTTACCTCGTTAGAGCCTCACCATGTGATTTCCATCTGCAGGAACAGATTACAAGACCATATGAAAAGGGACTAAGTCTTTTCAAACTCTGTCTCCTTTAATAAATGGTCATGCCAAAAGGTTAAAACCTAACTATCATAGCATCTGATTCTGCAACTTCTATTCATGAGCAAAAGTCTTATTTTAGAGAACAGGACTACCTGATTAGGGTCAGGTCTTCTGTCCACTAAATCAAAAAAAGTCTACTGACTAATGAAACAATGTGTCCCTTGAGGTCTATTACAATGTCCAAGCTGTGCAAAGAAAAGAGATCAACTAACTAGTAGAACTGATAAAAAGTAAATGATGTTTTTGGAATGATTTCACTTATAACGCCTTAATACTGCATCAGTAACATTTTTCAAACTCTGATTTTTAATCTGCAAATCCCTTGAAATGAAGGGCATCTTTTTCAGGTTTACTAAATCAACCCATTTTACCAAACTGCAATTTTTTGACTTCCAGACATTTTTTTCTCCCTCTGTTACATTTAAATTTAAATTATTTGATCAGACAAATCATTAGATTTAGAATATCTGTCTCAGTAGGTATGAACTGTCCAAAATTGTATTTCTATTGTATTATCTGTTTCTTCACAGGGAAAAAAAAAAGCATCTTAAGATATAGTCATGACAAGTATAATAATTTTCTATTTCCTTCCCCACAATCCCAGCATTTATCATTATTTTTACTGTTCCAAATATCATTCAAGTGCTTCATTTCACTATCAGCAGTGAAATGATATTTAA
>NW_017728992.1:75396601-75399971 GCF_001723915.1 Gavialis gangeticus | reverse complement strand
TATTTTTATTACTAGCTCTCTTCTTCCTGGCTGGCATCTAAATATAATCTTCTGCAGTATAATTTCTAACTTCTAATTTAGATTTACTAGTGTTGTTACCCTGGCTGGTTGCATGCCCTTGACATAAAATAAGAGGTCACTATCCTTTTTTCCCCTACCTGCTGAGTGACCAACTCTTTAGCTGCTGTGACTGTTGTGTTGGAGACCAGGACTGTCTGACAGCTCTTGGCTGCGATGGAATAGTTTTTGGAAACCTAACATGTTTAATTTTTTCTCACTTTCTGAGGCTTAGTTGATGTTTCTGTTTGATGGGAACCTGAAACTTTGAAATAAAATTAAAAAAAACAACCCTGTTTTTGTTAAACAAAACCAAATGTAGACAAATAAAACAAAACAAAAAACAAACCTAAGTATTTTGCCATTCCTTTTCCCTACCAAATCCCTGTACATCACATTTGGCTTGCAGAAGGATAGTGTTCTGCAGCCTCCCATCTCTTCATGTTATTATCATTTTGAACTTATTCTGATCCTCTCCAGGATTTTTATAGCTGACTGGCTACTTCCCTCCCTTTATCTTGGGTCTTTTGGGTTGTTTCTTATGCAAATCTCCTTAGGGAATACACTGCTATTGTCCTCTTAGACTCAGCAGCAATGGCATCAGCATATGCTTTAGCCTTGCTGCAAACTTTAAGAAGATAATCATTAATGAAGATGTTGAACAATATGGGTCCACTCTGTCCTTGGACCCATATTGTTCAACATCTTCATTAATGATGTGGACATTGGAGTCAGAAGTGGACTGGCCAAGTTCGCCGATGACACCAAACTTTGGGGCAAAGCATCCACACCAGAAGACAGGCATGTGATCCCAGCTGACCTGGACAGGCTCAGCAAATGGGCGGACAAGAACATGATAGTGTTTAACACTGAAAAATGCAAGGTTCTCCACCTTGTGAAGAAAAACCTGCAGCATCCTTACAGGCTCGGCAGTGCTACGCTGGTTAGCACTATGGAAAAAAGAGACTTGGGGGTCATCATTGACCACAAAATGAACATGAGCCTGTGATGCGAAGCTGCAGCTAGTAAAGCGACCAAAATGCTGGCTTGCATCCATAGATGCTTCTTAAGCAAATCCTGGGACGTCATTCTCCCTTTGTACTTGGCCTTGGTAAGGCCGCAGCTGGAGTACTACATCCAGTTTTGGGCTCCACAATTCAAAAAGGATGTGGAGAAGCTTGAGAGAGTCCAGAGAAGAGCCACGCACATGATCAGAGGTCAGGAAAACAGACCTTACAATGACAGGCTGAGAGCCATGGGGCTCTTTAGCCTGGAAAAGTGCAGGCTCAGGGCTGATCTGGTGGCCACCTATAAATTTATCGGGGTGACCACCAGGATCTGGGGGAACGTTTGTTCACCAGAGCACCCCAAGGAATGATGAGGTTGAACGGTGCTAAACTACTACAACACCATTTCAGGCTGGACATAAGGAAGAATTTCTTTACTGTCTGAGCCCCCAAGATCTGGAACAGCCTGCCATTGGAGGTGGTTCAAGCACCTACATTGAACACCTTCAAGAGCAAATTGGATGCTTATCTTGCTGGGATCCTATGACGCCAGCTGACTTCCTGCCCTTTGGGCAGGGGGCTGGACTTAATGATCTTCCAAGGTCCCTTCCAGCCCTAATGTCTATGAAATCTATGAAATATATGACTTGAGAGAAAACAAAATCATTTCTGATAACAGCTTACAAATGACACAAAGAATTACAGGAATGATAAATATTGAAGAAAATAGGTCATTGATTCAGGGCAATTTCTGACACACAATGTTTGTTTGGGCACAGCCTTATCAAGCAATTTGGCCAAATGTAAGTTGTGACTTGGGAATCATGATGGATAATAAGCTGCATGCTACGTGCAAGTGCAATGCCATGGACAAACAAGAAGCTAATATGATTTTGGATGTATAAATAGGAGAATATAAAGTAGGAATAGGGAGGTTCATATTAGCTTTCTATTTGGCAATGGATATAATAATTCCAACGTACAAGTCAAGAAAAATGTTGAAAAATTGGAAAAGGTTCATAAAAGAGCCATAAGAATGATAAAAGGATTGAAGAAAATGATTTATAATGAGGCTGAAGAAGCTCAATCTATTTAGTTTATCAAAGAGCAGATTAAGGGATAGCTTGATCACAATCTGTAAGTACCTATATGGAGAAAGTAAATTTGATAAAGAATTTTTAATCTTAGAGAAAAAAGTATAACAAGATTAGATGCCCGGTAGTTGAAGCTAAATTCATACTCAAAATAACGCACAAATTCATTACAGTCATGGTGATCAATAGTGTTTGCTAAAATTTTCCAACAGAACAGTTTTCTATCAGAAAAAAAGCTGTTTTGTCAAAATAACCATGTTTCATAGAGACATGCCAAATTCAAAAATTATTTGAGGGTGAAAAAAAATCAAAACTATTCATTTGGATAAGGTCAAAATGTTTCACTTTAGCTTTCTTTAACACCTCTATTTGTATGTTCAAAATGAAAATGCTTAAATGAAGTGGTAAAGACCAAATAAAATGTTTCTGTAAGGTTGATTTGACTTCTCTAAAGTAATACCTTTGTTCAACAAGAATTAAAATACTTTGCATTTTCTTCACAAGTACAGGCAAGAAAGTAAGAGAGAAAAAAGTGACTTAAAAAATAAATTAAACCTTTATTATATGAATTGCCCATCAAGAAAGAGGGGGGGACAGGCAGGGACAGAGCGCCACCACCCCCCACCCAAGATTGGGGGGGGATGCTTGCCTCACCATCCCCTCCATCCCCCTCCACCAGCACCCTGCACCACTGCTGCCTCCAAGTGGTGGCCTTACCCCCACCCCTGGCCCTGCTCCTTGGAGATGGTGGCGGGACAGGATTGTGGTGTTGCAGCAATGGGCTTGCCCCCCACCCCCGGTCCTTCCCCACCATCATTCTTGATGGGCAATTTGCTAGATGACAGTGGGGATGGAGGGGATGGAGGGGATGGAGGTGGGGGGCGAGGCCAGCACTGTGCCGCTATCACCTTGCGCCACTGCTGCCCCAAGGAGCAGGGCCGAGGGGGGTCAGGCCAGTGCCACTGGCCTTACCCCCCCACCCCCACTTTATCCCCTCCATCCCTGCTATCATGGTGGCACTCTGTCGTGTATGTCTGTCTGTATGGAGCACTCTGATTGGCTGTTTCAGTAAGCATTGTGATTGGCTGCCAAGACAACCAATCAGAGTGCTCCAAGAGCACTACAGTCAGATAAACAGAGTCATAGACAGATGGACTAAGCCCTTTATATATATAGAATATTAAAAACAAATGGTAAAAGTGCAAAAGTCCT
>NW_017728992.1:75386187-75391601 GCF_001723915.1 Gavialis gangeticus | reverse complement strand
CAAGAGCACTACAGTCAGATAAACAGAGTCATAGACAGATGGACTAAGCCCTTTATATATATAGAATATTAAAAACAAATGGTAAAAGTGCAAAAGTCCTTGCAGGGGCTGAGTATGAAATTCCTGTTAGCAACAGAAAACACCATATCACCAGAGATCAAAACCCCTTTCCCCATGCTCCTTATGGGGTTTGATGTGGGACCCACTGTCTGTGGGACCAACTGTCTGTCTTCCACTTTGCAGGGGGTCTCCTTGATGGTCCACCATGACACAAACTAGTCTACATGTTGTTGAAGGTGAAGTGTCGAAATTCAAATATGCCACATGCCCCAACCAGGAAGTAGAAGAGCTCGAGGGCATCACTGGAACAGGTTGATATCAGCTGGTTTTAGTGGTTTTTCAGAGTCACCATCTTGGCCTGGTCTAGCAGGGAATTGGTCAGGCGGATCAAACTCCTTTTGGCCACTTGGTAAAGGATGAAGAAAATGTACATAGTCTTGGAGATGTCTCAGTTCAATATGCCAAAGAAGGTGCAGAGGACAGCAAAGAGCAGCTGAAGCTGGAGCCAGTCCAGGAAGGAATGGGAAAAAGTCTCCTCTACCTCCTCCTTGCAGAAAGAGCAGGCCGCTGATGCTGCTGGGTCCAAGTCATGGACAAAAAGAGCCCATGGCTAGGGTCATATGCAGCTGCCATCAATGGAGGTCCCCAGTGCTCTCGGTAATGGGTAGATTGTATAGCACATATCAGGCCAGGCAGGCTTGTTCTGGTGTTGTTGCTACTAAGTGCTGCCTTCAACTCCTATCAGGGCAGGGTGAGGACATGGGCATGACACATTTTGACTATCTATGTTTTATACTATGCCTTCCCAGACTGAATCTCAAGGCAGATTTCACCACTCTTTTTCTTGGACATGGGGAAGGATATCAGAGTGCTGGGACCACCACCGTCACTACTCTCTATAACTGGAGAAACATGAAGTGGAGATCCCATGTATTAACAGGAGATCTTTCTAGTGAGCTGCCACTGGGGAGGACTTCTGTGGGGAGATTTTTTTTAGGGTGGCAAATGCATCCATGGGGAGGATAGCTTTCACTTCAGCCAAGAGGTGCAAAGCACAACAGAAAAAGTGCAGGCTCAGCCAGTCAACCAGGGCTTTGGCCAACAACCAGGTGGCCTGAGCTGAGATGAAGAGATGGTCAGCTTGATGGTATATGTCTGGACCAAGAAGGGAATGAGGCTTTAGGAGGCAAGGTATCCACTACTGCAAAGCCAAGTTATGGAAGAGGGGCTCAAGAAACAGAGAAAAAGAGAAAGGAAGGAAGGAAGCAAGCAAGCAAGCTTTCTTATAGAGTAATTCCATTTTTCCAGTCAGCTTTAGCAATTTACCAATAAACATATCATGGAAATTATTATATCTCTTTCAGTGGAAGTTTTTAGGTAAATTTTCATGCTATTCTAAAATACAAGTATTAGTTCAACCAGAGTTATGGGATACAAAACAGTTATTAATAAAAATAAACCCATAATCAAATGGTTCCTTCTGGCTTTAAAGAGCTGTAAAAATGAATATCAGTGCAGTTTAAGTGTCTATAAGAACTTTCCTTAATATTTGCATTATATAGCCACAAACATGTTTATAATGCTCACAATTATATAGTACAGCAGGGAAAAGCACATTCTTGCCAGAGAAACACTCAAAAGCTTCTGGGATTTGCAGTTTTGGCAAACATTACTAGTTTCCTAAGAGTATATAATATTGTTTTCTGCTGCTTCATATGGGACAGAAGACACCTTTTAAATGACACTTGTTCAATTATAGAATATAATGACCTGACAACTTCCTGAAAAAGCAATAAAGACACAGCAGACACACTGCCCCCCACCCCCCTTCCTATCCCCAATTAAAGATCATCCGAAAGCAGTGATGCCCAATTCATCTACCACATAGGGCAGATAAGTGGCATGAGCCAGGTCCATGGACCAGATGTGCTGCATGGAGCCATATTATCTAGCCAGCATGGTTCCCCCTGGGTCCAAAAATTTGGTAGTGGAACAATCAACAACAGCTCTTAGTTGCCACAGATCCAGGGGTGTGGCAATGAACACTGATGATCTTCATCACACTACTAAATTTGTGGACCTGTGTGGAGAACAGGCTTCTTGGGCCAGATCAGGCCTGTGGGCCATATCTTGGCCACCCCTGTCCTAAAGAACAGGAACAAGAGGAGAACTGAAGAGGTAACACAGATAGTCTTCTATTATTTCATAGCACTTGCTTTTTTTTTTTTAACTTGAGAGGCAAGGTAAAGTAGCTTGTGTCAAGCTTTGTGCTGCTGTAACTATGCTTTTCCAGGACCAAAGCTACCCCAAAACTTGCAGAATATCACAGGATCAGCCAAAAATTACATTACTTATATTCCCGTACTTCATTCCCAGAAATAGCTGACCATTTCTTATGAAACAGCAAGAACTTGTGTTTGTGGTAGGCACAGGCATGAAAAAATTCTGACAAATGATTAAACTTTAACTTGGCTAATAGCAACTAAAAACCAGGACTTAGAAAGGAAACTATTAGTCAGCATTAACCATAGACTTCATTACCAACTTCACCTATAAGAGAAATACTGTCCATTTTTTAAATGTATTAATCAAAATGGCATGTATTGTATCTATTAAGTAATATTGAAAATAGATTGTTTCTACTATTTTCCTAAAATATAAGCTGTAACAAAGTCAGGATTAGATTTTTTTTTTTACTATCACTATGTTCAATCAGGATTTTTTAATTTATTTTTTCTTCCTATTAGCTGGTCTTTATGTTTAATATTTGATTGTCTGGATTCCTAATGACATACAGCACAATTAGGTCTACATTATGAATTGCTTCCTTCCTTGTTAATTATTAATCTGCAGCTTTATAAAATGTAGGAAGGAGAATATTACTTATTATTCACCTGTGGAAACAACTGAATTATATAACTAACGCCTTTCATTTATTCTCAACAATATTTCAGTCTTAAATTTTCCAGGAAGCTATCCAGCAGGACAGTCATTTTCAGATAGGTAATAATCTGATTATTAAAGTCCCAGTCATGAAGCAAGATTCCTTTGGGAGAAGCACTGTACAAACACAGAACGTTGCTTGATCTTCTAAAAATCTTAAAATTTAAGGATAAAACAAGAGACAATATTCTGATCTTAACTGTTGGAGGAATATAAGGAAACGATGAGGCAGTGTTGGTCAGTAGGGCAAACAGTAGTCCTAGCAGTATAGTGATGTTTCTTTGTCAGCATTACAGCAAAAGAAAAATATAGGGGAAAATGTATAGAACAACAAAGCAATTTTGTCCCAAGCCAGGTGAGCATTTCTGAGAATTTGACTAGTGAATGGATTGTGCTGATCAGAAGTGAAAGTTATCTTTCAGTAGTGAATGAAAAATAATAGGTTAGATGACGAAAGACTGTGAAGGGCTTTGAAAGCTAAAACAAGGAGCTATGTTTGATTCAACAGAGAAAGGAAGAACAACTGCACAAATGCAAAGTGTTTGAATGTTAATTGTGCAGACATAAATCAGACATTAACAGATTCAAACTGCATAAAACAGCGTGCAACAGCCATATCATAGCAAAAATAGATCTATAAACATAAGGTAAATCAGTTAAACCTAACCCTTTATACCCCAAAGCATAAAAAGGGTAGGTGAGAAAGGTACTTTTTGAAAGGATTTACAAAAACTAGTCACCCTTCTGGGGAGCTCCATCATACCCCTTTTTCAAACATGAGCTGTTTCCTCTGAAAAAGAAAATAGTCCATTTCCCTCAACCTCTCAGCACCTCCCTAAAGAGTCATCTTCAGATGTGAACCACACTCAACCATCTTCTGCAGATGAGAGGTCTCTTTTATGCTTGAATGATTTTGGTAGATCTATCAAACATATCTGACTTCTCTATACAGGAAGCTACTTAGGGTAGGAAGCTGAAAAATCAATAAGATACTCTAGGGTAATAGGCCATATAACCTTAATTCTTTACTTGTTTGTATACATTTGCTTCCCAAAGCCTAAAAAAAGGTTATAAATAAGTAAGAGGTCTCTAAAACTAATAGGGAAGAGATTATCAGTGTATGACAAATTAATATTAATTCTCAACTTGGGCAGGTTACACAATGTGTGCATTCCATTTTTACTGTCATACTTGTTTACCATGATAAACTATACTTCTTTGCAGCAAATGGACAGTGTAAACTGATTAGACAAAGTGAAGATGAAGCATTTAATCAATCTAAGAAATTATTGCCATTATATCCATTCCTATGTCCATCTATCTTATAGAAAGGAGGCCACCACTTCATATCTACAAAAGCTGACCTTCCACAGAAAAATACTTTCCCAATAAGCTAATTTATTTCACTCATCATTCCAAGACATAGTGTGGCCTAGTCTGTTAGGAAGATTTTAGTGCTTGGAGCATTGCTTTTACAAGTCTTCCCAAATTCATTAGAATCCCTCTTGTGACTTTGATTTCAGCATAAGCATTTACTTTCTGACTTTTTCCATTAGTGTAGATGTGAGATTCTGATGATGACAATGAAAGATAGCTGGATCACAGGACTTAGTTTAAAATGCATTTATACATATTATTTGAGGTACGCTATCTTAGATCAGTGGTCAGCAACAGTTAACAAGCAGTGGCCCAAAATAACCCAGTCTGGGGTGTGCCATCACTTCCAGCCCAACTGTTACCATTGCCATTTCTCCCTGCTGCCTGGCTGCAAGACAGCCAAAGGTCTCACGCACCACGTTCCACATAAAATAACTCTGCGGGCCAGATCCAGCCTGCAGCCCACAGGTTACCAACTGCTGATATAGATGATGTTTCAGAGATTGCGTCTATTCATGTTAATTATGATAGGCAATAATCACTCCAAAAATTTGTGTCTGGAGTCAGAGATGCTACAATCCACAATGGTAAATTCAAAATAAAACTGGAGCACCATCTGGAGATGGTGCATATCCTTATCTAGTTGGGTGCATATCCTTATCTAGCACTGAAAGTAGTTCTGAGTTCATTTCAACCATGAGGATGGAGGAGAAACAATCCAGGCCCTTGTACACCTGATGAAGGGCCCTTGTACATGTGACAAAATTGCCCCTTTTTGTGGTTTAATTGCCCTTTAAGCAATTTAATTGTGTAACAGGGTACATATGCGGCAGCATGTTGCGATTAAACTTTGGAACTGTATATACTTGTGGCGGTGTATTTCAATTTAACTGACTTTTTTACTTATCAAAGTAAAACACATCCAATGTATTTTAGTTTACTATGTAAAAAATTCCAGCGATATTCATCACAGGTGCAAGGGCCCATACAAGAATGCTGACAATGGGGTGCTCTCGGGTGATAGCGCAGAGAGG
>NW_017728992.1:75353996-75384762 GCF_001723915.1 Gavialis gangeticus | reverse complement strand
TAGGTCCCTTCCCACTCATTGATTCTATGATTCTAAGAACATTGCTGACTCTTGGAGATGGTTGATAAATCAAGGAAATTATTCAATGCCACAAAAAGTTGTCTAAAATTTGTTCAAGCTATAAATCTGAAAAAAAAAAACAAATCTCAATGTGCACGTAATAAGTTATTTTGAAATAAAAATTCTCTAAAGATGTCATCTGCACTGAGCATGGTACTTATGGCCAGACTGTGCACAGGCCATCCTTATAGAGCCTTTTTCATCCTGGGTCAGAAAGGTGCACTCAGGACTGTCTGTCCAGATGCTCTTGACATCTAGGAGCCCGAGAACCAAGAGAAGGGGGACCAGAAGGATGGTAAGATGTTTCAGGGGAAGCATATATTCAGCAAAAACTTAGAAGGTTTCATAAGAACATAAAGAAAGGAGGACAAAAGGTAGCATACCCAGTTGGACATACAAAGTTTTCACTAGCAGCTATAATCCTGGCATCACTAAGTTTTGAGTAAGTACTCCCACTTCAATTTTCATTTAATCTAGTCTTGAATGTAATTATTTATACAATATTGGTGTACATAGGGATTTACAGACTGATAGAAAATCCAACACCTGCAATAAACAGTTTGCAATCCAGTTAAGAATTACTGCTTTGATTCCCATCTATTAGATAAACTAGTTGCTGACAATGGTTATCAGACCCTCATAGTTATAGTTGAAATCAACTGAGTTGCTAACAGTGTGAGACAAAACCTTTTTCATTCCCATTACTGAAATCTGGTGACCAGATTTTCCATCATACTTTCTGTGATGGTGCTGGAAACAGCTTAGACTTAACTTATAATCACAAAACATTTGTACTACTGGTCCAAAAGGACTAGTGTGGAAGTCACAGTCACAAGTGTCAGCTGATTACTGTAGAAGAGGCTTCAGTGTGCCAATGGTCTCTAATTGTATGGTTTCAGAAGCATCTTTTTTTCTCATAGCATCACAGTATTTAAACCTCTCATGTATGGAGCCTGAACTATCACTTTTGAACTGTGTCAAGGATTTCATGTTGTACTTCATCTATATAAAATGGAAAATGTGAGTTTTCATTACCCAACAGTCATGGACATACCCTTAGATTTTTCATGTTCCCAAGTGGCAAAGGTTGATGTTTCAGGATATATATGAAATATACATGATACATTTTTAGCCAATTATTTGTCAGTATATTAATAAATCGCACTGATCCCTGCAAGGCTATCTAAATTTAGCAGGATCATGAGGTGTACTACATAATTAATAACCTTAGATTGGATGGCTTAAAGGCAAGTGATTTCCTGCTCTTACACAAAGTAGAGAGCATTTATCATTGTTGGCCATGTAAGGAATTGCTAGCATATCTACAGTTTTGGCATGTATATAGGTGTCCTTGTCATTTATAGTGAAATATGATCTATCTAAAAGCAATACATGGGGTTACATGTTCAAAGTCAGGCATATGTAATTGTACATATGTATGTATTACATATACAAATGCAAATATGAACACATGTAGCTGGCTAATGATAAAACCAGCAAAAGGCCTTGATATAACAGACATGAGTTCACATGGTCTTAAGTGGCTTTGAGGGCATAGAAATATCTGAGTAAAAATGTATCCAATGACTTCGTAGCCAAATCCCTGAACTACCTCCTTGATCTATCAACTATCTCCAAGAGTCAGCAATGTTCTTGGTAAAATTCCTGTACTCTCTTGACTTCTATTAATCTGGTTCCTTATGGTTCCATTTCTTCTCAAAATTTCTTTCAGAAGATCTTTATCCAACCTCCAGCCTTCTTTGGGGGTCTCACATGGTCCTATCATGAGTCACCTTCTCTTTTCTTCTCCACATTATTTTTTAAGCAATCTCACTTAGAAAAAAATGTCTAGTCTATACTAATGCCCCACAGATCTACCAATGTGTTCCAGACCTTAATCCTACTGTCCAAAACAAAAGCTCTCTAATAGAGCCACAGAGAGCTAACCATTATCTCAAGTTCAGCTTGCTAAAATAATGGTCTCAATCTTCTCCTCAGGTGCTTCCTTTTTTAAATGGAGAACATCACCATCCTGTCACTCAGGCTTTCCATAGACCGCACCTTCAAGTTGGATGTCTATCCAGATCCCTCAAGGCTATGTCAAATCACACAGATTTTTTCTGGCTTTCATCATCAAGCATCTTAATTACTTTAATGTCTTTCTCTCTGGCCTCAACAAATGTAATCTTGCCATACTTATATCCATCACTTTAATCACATCACTCCTTTTTGAATCACTTTCCTGGTTTCACCTTACTTTTTTATCAAATATAAGCTGTCTTCACTTTCAAGGCCCTTCACAGTTCATCCTCACTTTGTCTCATTACAAATGATTGGTCTCACTCCCCAATTATCCCATGGTGCAAGCTTCAACCACATACTTTGGTGAACTTGATGCTTGGGAGTTGTTCCCTGTAAACAAAGCAATCTCATTTATCTCCTTAAAATTCTTCATTTTTCATATGCCTATAATAAAAAAGCAAGCACACACTAGACAATGGTTTAATTTGCTGGGTCTTCATGCTGAGTGATCTTGTTTTACTGTCCCCTGTACTCTGCTATCTGTTATATACTTTGATTTGAAACTATTTTGGGAAGGGACTGGCTTTTTAGTTCTGTGGTTGTGCAGTGCCTAGGAGAGTGGTTCTTAACCTTTGTAGACTCAAGGCCAGGGCCATCTCAAGCGGTGGACGAATTGGGGTGACCACCCCGGGCTCCATTCTTTGGGGGGCCCTGCACACTGAGGGGACCTGTGGAGCTGGGAAGAGTGGCTGTGGCCCCCCCTGCAGGGCCCACCTAGTGTTGGTGACTCTGTGCCACAGCCACCACTGGCTTTGCATCCAGCTGCTCACTGCTACCTGCCCTCTTCTCCCCCCTCCCCAATCGCATCCCAGCCCCACACAAGCTGATTTGCCCAGGGCCCCACACCCTGCTAGGATCCTCTCTGCGCAAGGAAGCCCTTGTTAGACTTGAGGTACTCCTCAGAAAATGCCAGCTCTTAGGTTTTCACTCATATTTTGGACTACGGAAAAGCAATACAGCAATTTTCTTATTAAAAAGAACTCAGGGACATCATAACAGGTGAGGATGTTTTTAACCCTATGGATTCCAATTTGAAATTCTTGGGTTTATCTTATGAATCACATTTGCACACCTAACAGTGTTACTATTGTGTGGAATCCCGCAGCACCCCTGAAAAGCTCTTAAGGCACCCCAGGGTTCTCCTTGGATGAAAATCATGGGCCTAGGACAATGGGATTCTAGTCCATCAGTCGGGTTCCATCTCCTGTGCTGTAATAACTCTGATAATATATTGGACTCACATTGACTTCAGTGGGTTTGGACCAGGTGACAGTACATAAAGGCATGTAGTTAAGCCTTTGTAGGATTAGGCTAATACCTTTACACTGTCAATTAGGTACATATACACCCTAATCTTAAAACATAGAAAGATTAAATATGAAAGCACTTTTCTGATAGCAGACCCAATCAAATAAATATAATCTGATTCAAAATCCATGGGAAAGATTATTTAAATTAGCTATAAAGCAAGCCCATATTTAAAGCTGTGTAAGCAAGCATTTTAATCCTCAGCGGTTTTCTTTGAGACACATAAATATTTACCCTTTCAAGCTAATATTTCCAATATTTTGATTCAGCCTATATTTAAAAAAAAATGTAAGCAAAAGCTGAGATTTTTTTTTCTCAGAGTTCAGGAAGACATTTTTCATTTATGTTAGATAGTTGTTAAAGCATAGGGCCAGGGACAGCATGAAATAACAGGAAAAAATATTTAAAAAGTGATGTCATTTTCATTCAGACTGAGGAAGAAATATGACTAGGGAAGAAGCACTTCCCAAATAACACCAAGTCTTTGTGCAATTGCTGAATTCTTCATTTTGCATACATGCAAGAGGGGACCAGCAAGTCTGTCTTGAGGATTCCCAGATTTAAGTGCTTTTCATTACAACCCTAACATAGAATACATGGATATTGTAATATATATTTAAAAATCAGGTAAAATCTTTTATACAGACCTCAAGCTGGATGGAAAGGTCATGAAACAAAATCTAATATTTCTGATCATTTTCAGGTGAAGACTTTTGAAAATAAATGGTTAAAAGCTATAACTCAGCTCCAGGATAATTTCGAAATTATAAGGGCTAAGGGCTAATTTGCAGAGTAAATAGCCAAGATATTTAAATATCTATTTAAGTATACAGGAAATAAAGCTGTGGACACTAGCAGAAAAGTGATGCCTGAGGCCTAAATTGGAGTAGATCGTGCCATGGCAGTGGTGTAAAAAAGGTAGTTCAATATAGGCTCTGCATTAAAAAGCAGGCATTTGAAACAGAGAAATTTATCTTTAATTTATCAGAGAATAAATTTACTGCTGTTGGACAGGAGCCAAACTTTTAGGGGGTTCCATCACAGCAGTTTGATTTACAATGGGTTAATTCATTCTTTTGTCTAAGGCCCATGAATACTGAGAGATAAGTAGCAAGTCTGCTGGAATACAAAGAAGTTAAAGGGATCCTGTGAGGTCATTGCAACAAAGCAAAATATGATACTTTTCCATTACTCTCTGTAGCAGAGTGTACTGATGAGTAAACTTCATGTATAGACCACTGCCTCCATTAGAACTATTCAACAACCAACTGTAACTTCTATGGGCACATTCACACATGCAAGCACATGTGCTTGCAGCAGCTCAAATAGAAGCAGTGCAAATTTGAACTGGAGCTTTTTGCCTCAGCGCACATGCTTGGACATGCACTTTGTTGTGGAGCAAATTGTGCCACGTGTGGCAAAATAACCCTGCCTGACTCCTCCTGGATCTGCAGCCTGAGGCCAGCACCTGTGCTGACTCCAGCTGTATAAAAAGCTGCCCTGTCCTGGCTCAATCTGTATGAAAAGCTGCCCTGGCTATCAGCTCAGGGCTACTTGCTCTCCGGAGCTCCTGGGGCTTGGCCACTTGGTACTTGGGAACACTACCCTTTGTGCCAGCTGGACTGCTGCAGCAGCATACCAAATCCATTTTTAAAAACATCCCAAAATCCATGTTTTTCCACAGTTAACACAAAAGACCACTCTATGCGCACGCGCGCGCACACACACACACACACACACACACAGAGACAGACAGAGAGAGACAGACAGCAATCAGTTGGGCAATGATTCATTGGTATATTTACAATATTAAAGCAGTGTGGAAGTCTACCAGTGTCTCTATCATCATGATAAAATAAATTCTAAGTACCTATATGTGTTGATGTGTACTTTTGGTTTTCTTTGCACATGATGGGTGTGTGATGGGGGGATGTGGTGTTTGCAGGAAGCGGGTGGAAAGCAGTGTGGGGGAAGGCAGGTCCATGCATGTAGAGGAATGTGGGCTGGTGTGTGGGTAGGTGTGGTGCAATTGCTGGGGGGACTGTGGGTGTGGGGGACATTGTGGGGGGGCTGCTCAGGAAGGGTGTGTCTCCTGGCCCGCACAGGGTGCACCCCACCACTGCACATGGAATGTCCCTCCTACAGGACCCCAGCTCCCCTCTGGAGGGCCACAGCCCCTATCCCCCACAGGGACCCAGCTCCCCCACCCAGGTTCCCATGCACCCTGGAGGGCTACAGCCTCCTCCCCCCTGCCCAGGGTCGAGCTCCCCCTGGAGGGCCTTGCCCAGGGTCTCAGGCACCCTGGAGGGCCCCAGCCCCTCCACCCAGTACCCATAACTTACCTTTAGCAGCAGCAGCAGAAGTGGGGTGCTCTGAGCCATGGCAGCAAGACCCAGCACAGCATGCAGAGGCCATGCACTGGGCCCAGGTGGGTCCTGGAGCCTCTCTGCTGTTGGGCCAGGCCCTTGGTGGCAGGACCTGCCACCTCAGGGCCCCTCTGTGGCCTGGCCAGGCTGGGCCCTTGATGGTAGGACCCGGCACAGTGAGTGGGGACCGCATGCCAGGCCCAGCTGGGTCCTGCTGGCCCTAGGGTTCTTCTGTCACCTGGCTGGGCTGGGCCCTTGGTGGCAGGACCCAGTGCAGCACACAGGGACCACGTGTTGGGCATAGTTGGGTCCTGCCAGCCCTTGGGGCCCCTGTGCTGCCCAGCTATGCCAGGCCCAGGGCAGCAGGACCCAATGCGGCATAGGGATGTTTGCAATGTGGGGAACATTTTTGCATTCCCGCACATGCTTCTTGCCCTGCCTCAGAGGGATTTGAGGTGGGGCAAGAGACATGTGAGCACTTGTCTGGACACACCCTATGTGGCAGAAGGCAAAGTAAGTATAAGGAGTTTCCAGGGTTTTATCCAAGACGCTTGGAAGAAAGTTTTAAAGAGCAGGGAAGGACAGGAATAATAATAATAATAATAATAAAACTGAAAGTGTTGGAGAAGAGAAGAGGGGACAATTTTTTAATTATTTCATGTGCCACATAATAACAACATTCATGTCAGAATTTGCTCTGCATATCCTGGTTTATAATCACACCGAGGGCCTCTGCAATAGCATTGTAACTTAATGGTTTTTAGTTCAATGTTGTCTATTTCTCCATGGAAGAACAAATCTATATGACCAGCATAGATGACTTGCATTGTTAATTATAATTAGCTTCTTTATAGGGCTTATTTCAAACTCTGTTTCTATTGAGAATAGTAATTACTTTTTCACTTGTAGCTAAAGCCATAGAAATCTAAAGGAGGCTGAACTGCCACCCTTTTTATGATGGGCATAGTTTTATGCTATAAAAATTAATAGAACAAAACCCATCTTCAGATAAATGTAAACTCTTCCACACATCTTACTCATGTGAAAAATCTCCTTTTTCTTCAGCCACAAGACCACAGCTTTTTTCAGCTATATTTTACAAAGTTTATTTTTTCAAGGAAAGGATTTTTCCATAAATGCAAGAAAAGCAGTTTTCTTACTGTTGGGATTTTCTTTTAAATACTGTACTGCTTGACTTAAGTGCAGTACCTCTGAATATAAGGGTTTAGGGAAACTAGTACTGTAATAAGATCAGATCTTTTTCTTAGCTAGCAAACACAGTCAAATAGGATTTTGACCTCACTTGTCCTGGTTTTATACTAATGTCACTACTGATTTTACTGGACCTGCTTCTAACTTATCCAACACTGTAAATGGGCTGAGAATCAAGCCATTACTTAAAATAGTATTATTTCAAGGATTTATACTGTAATATGATAATGAATGACTAGATGATCCTGAGACCTGATAGTTCATAGAGCTTGTGTTCCCAGCTATGCTTACCTAAGCTATCTTCAGGAGGCATTAAAAAAAATCACAGATTAGTGAAATATATAGAAACATAAATGAATGCCAGTTGTCTATATTTTTACTTAAAGTACTGCAGACATCTTAAGAAACTATGATTCCAAAATACTTTTAGAGCCATGTATTTAGTGATATCAGGACCTACATATGGAGTATCTTATATAATTGTGTAGTAGCGTACCTGAAGGTGATGGATTGAGCTCTTTGATGTCTTTCCCTCTTTCGTGTTAGGAGGTTCAGATCAGGCTCTTCAAAAAAAATCCATTTTAGAGCCTCAGGAAAAAAAGGGTAAGCTTATTGTGTTATGCAGTCAAAAAAAGGGATGTATTTTAAAATAAGTCAGAGCTTAACAAAGTAGAGACAGGGAAAAAAATTTGGTAGAAGGTGGGGAATAAAAAGTGAATAAGAAGAAAGAAAGGCAAAAAGAAACAGCCCTCCCCAAAATAATATACAAGAAATAAAGTAAGGGAGTTAGAAGAAAATAATGGGAGAATAAGAAATCTTTATCATAAAGAAAGTTAAATGATTGCAATTCCATAGCATAATAGGAAAAATAGGTTTGCCTTTAGACTCTGTACCTATAAATCTGAACATATATCCATTTTTATCCTGTGGTCATTCTGATACTTAAACATTCATTTTTCACCTCTAAGTAGATAGGGGTTGAGAAGGAAGTAGTTAAAATATAGTGCTTTCCCCAAAACATAAAGGGAGTGTCCAAACAAGCACGCATGTGTGTTTCCCCAGGGACAAATAGCAGGGGCACACTGTTGTGCCCCTGCTACTTGTCCCTAGTGAACACCTGTGCATGTGCACTGTGGCACATGGCAAGTTGCCCCAGGTTGGGTAGGGGAGGCTGGGTCCAGCACCTGGGCTGGCCCCAGCAGTGCTACCTGGGATCCTAGGGGCTCCCAGGGCTCCAGTAGCAGTGAGCTATCAGCAGGGAGCCTGGCCAGCACCCAGAGCATGGCCCCGGCCAGCCAAGCTCTGGTTTCACGTGCTGCCATCATGTCCACTGCCCCACTTTTTTGTAGCACTGGTTTTTTTGCCACTGGAATATCCTGGTGTCAAACCCCACTCCCCACACTCCTGCACTGCAAATTAGCAGTGTGGGGAACACCAGCACATGAGGCATCACAGACAGGTCTGCAGTACCACATACCACATGTGCATGCTCGTCTGGCCACACCCAAAGTTTCTAAAAATCATCAATTTTTGAAGGGTCAAAACCTTTTGTTTTGGTAACTGAACTGAAACAAATTAAACAACCAAAATATTTCCATTTGAACTTCTGGAGTCAATTCAACATGGAACTACAATCTCCCATGCTGTTCCTATTACTTTATGGAACAGTAATCTAATTCAGGTGCTGGATACTCTCAAACTTCCTGAACACTGTTATTATAAATGACTGTTTGCTAGCATTTATCACTTCCATGTATCAAAATTAGCCCTCTGAATGGTGAAATATACAAAACAATTCAGGCAGATATGTAGGGAGTATATGAAGCAGCTACTGGTAGAGCAGTGATTTGGGAGTCACTTAAAAAGATCATATTTTCTAATGCTTGAAGATTCCAAGTTTTGAAATTCTGAAGAACATTAAGGGGATTTTTTTTTGGAACATTTCATTTAACTTGCCCCAGCCCTGGATTGAAAAATAATTACATGGCAGGAAAGAACCACAAAAATAGCAGTATATGGGCCCCAGGACTGAGCATGCCCAGAACCTTTGCTGTTGCTGTTGCCCCATGCATTTCTACTACCCAGGATACAGAACTACCTAGTTATAATTCTGCATAGACTATTTTCATCCAGTTCTTCTTGAATTAATTTAGTCAACCTCATGGAAAGATAAATATGAACTTTCTTTTGGTTGCTCTACAGCAGGGGTTCCCAACATTTTTATGCCATGGCCCGGTAAATGGTGGCCCAGAAGTGGTCATGGGTCAACAAGCTACAGCCCAGCAGTCACAGCCAACCGTGGCCAGAATTTCAGGCTGGAAGACAGGTAAGGATATGCCCAGCCCCCAGGTTGTGGGGGGGAGGGGGCAAACCTTGCACCACCATGGGCCCTGCAGAAGGAGCCGCGGCCTCTCTACCCAGCTTGGGGGGCCATGGTTGGCTGGCACCGGGCCATGGCCCACAGATTGAGAACCCCTGCTCCATTGTCTGCAAATATAGAAGCCATAAATCAGTTAATTCATTTAAGAAAACATGATATTACCTATTGCAACTACATTTAAGTTTGTTGCTGTAGAATTTATTTAGTGTGCAGCAGATATTTTAGCTTTGTTTTGTTTCCTGCAGTTTGGGAAAGCTGCGCATGTTTTCAATTCTTTTCATTTTTGGGTGTTGACTGATTTATAGTTTTAGGTTCACAATCAATACCAAGTACATGTTTAAAAAGCAAATCCAATTATTACTCTAGGAATTTCTGGGGAAAAGATCTCCTGTTCAGATTTTTTTAAAGCTAAAATCAATTATCTACTTTAGGTCTGGAGCCAAAATAAAGATTTACTGGCTAATGATGGAATTCACATTTATCATGTAAACAAGATTATGTGCAGCTAATAGGGAGTTATAAGAACAGCTCATATCCTAAACTAAGGTACTTGGCATCTATGCCAATGATCTGAAGTACCTTTGGGCTGCTGCACACCCCATCCTGAGGTTCTGATGCACAGATACATGTTCATGAAATTAGTTGCCATTTGCAACATTCCCATGGTCAATCATTTATGCATATGGCTTGGCTGCACTTCAAATGCTACATTCTCTCCAGATGGATAGGGAATGGCAGCTTTTCTACCACCAAGATTCTGGTTAACTATATTTTAATTGACCCTGAGTCAAAAGAAGGTTAATGCAATACAAAAAAAGGCCTCATTTTCTGAGATGCAGAGCACTTAAAGCATCCACTGACTGGGAGCTAAGCAAACCTATGTCACAATATACTTTTCACAGGGCATGCCTACATGAGGCGTTTACTGTACAGCTAACTAATTAGCTCCACAGTAAAGTCTCAGCATCTACATGTGCAGCCCTATTAAGCTTCAGCAAACTACTAAACTTCACTGAAGATTAGTACTTATTAACACAAGTATTATCCCATAGTGGGTTTATTTAGTGTGTTATAATGCACATGTAGATGTTGATGGGGCTGGCCTGGACATGAGAGGGCTACACGCCAGCTAGTCCCACACTGGAGCACCCTCATGCCCAGCCAACCCTTCTGCAGCATGTTGAGCCAGGTCCCCTCCAGGTCCTCTGCCAACTGGGGCTCTTCCAACCTGGCTCAACATGCTGCAGTCCTGGGTGCATGTGTGAACATGGTGCCCAGGAGCAATAAACTCCAGCATGAAGTACACCTGAGTTTATTGTATCACACTAATATCACATGTAGACATGGCCACTATATTTTTTTTAGGCTGATTCAGAAAAAAAACTGCCTCCTTTTGTTTTTTTCCCAATGACACGGAGTTTGTTTTTGAAACCTCTTACTCCAGCTGCAAACATTTTAATTAAATAAACACCTTATCTGACAAAAAACAGCACCTTCATTTGAAAGACATCTAAGCTAAATACAGAGAGTTAAAAAGCCTATGGCTAAATCAATGCAATCTTTGTAGGTTAGTCTAAGCTGCATAGATTGAACCGATAAGCAAGTGAACAGACAATCACTTTTGATTCCAGAAACTCAGCCACATGCCTGCAGTGGCCCAGGCCAGAAGCCAAGCAGGGCTAGAACATGCCTCCCTGCTCAGCAGGACCAGACAGCTTGGGCCAAAGCTGCAAGGGGGGGGATTCATGGGGAGGTGCAAAGCATCCTGAGACACTGGGGAAATGTGAGTTAACTTGAATCTGGAGGGGGTCTGGGATAGAAGTTCAATAAACCAATTTAATCTAAATCAGTGAAATGTGATACTACATCCATTCAAGTTTATCTCAAACCAGTTTTGGCTAGTTTTAAATCAGTTTATGTGCAGTGAACTTCTGTTGCATCACAGATTTGAATTGGTTTCCAATCACTTACACCAGTGTATATGTAATTTCTGTCCCTACCCCTAAACTCTTAACACTAAAAGCAGTTAAATGTATGATATTCCATCACTTACCCATATATTTGAATACAGGAAAAGGTCATTATGTTTAGAAACTGTAAAATAACTGTAACCCATAATTAAAACAACCAATCATCCTGATTTTCCCAGAATATTTCTGTTTTTCTGGGTAGTGAATCCCAGCATTCCCACAATTTTTTTAGAAAAGTTTAGTTATCTTAGCTCTCTTTCTTTTTCCTCTTTTTTCCCCCATTAACGTCTGTATCTGACCACAGATTCAGATTAATTGATTGCCATTATGACATGTACACTATGATGCATGTATCATGACTTATTCCCACATTCCCCTGTTGTGTTCTCTGGCAGAGAGCTAGCAGTAGTCAAGCTCCTCTCAAGAAATTTTATTAGACGAAAATGAAAAAGAGTTTTTGAAAGAACACTCAGAGCTCTACAGGGCTGGGAAAAGACTAGTTTAATGAGGAAAAGCACAAAAAAAATGTCCATGACTTATGAGGAAATCAAAGGCAGAAACTTTCAGGTTTTCAACCAATTCTGAAAATGCCTAAAGTTATACTTTGTATCTCAAGAAAAGTGCCTCAGTGGCCATACAGGCAGACAGACCATACTGAACTCTTCAACTCCCTAAACCACCTCCTACTTCCACCCCCAGCAGTTTCTTTCTTTGTCATGGGGTTCTATCTTCCACCAGTGCCTACCACCAAAGTGTCCTTGCAGTTTCCAGATTCTCCATGCAGCCCCTAGGTAGGAAATTTTCTGTCACTTGGGAACTGTCCAGCCTTGGTCCAGTTGTCTGAGCCCTCTTGGTGATTCAGTTTCTGATCTTAACCAGATCTTTCTGTCTGCCAGTCCTTATAGCTTAAAGTAAGCAGAAGTACAAGGGTCAGCTTTCTATGTCTTAAAAGTGACCTCCTCCTGTGCTTCACTAGAGGTTCTGTTTCTCTACTGTGCAAAACCCAGCACACCAAGTCATAGTATAATAAAGTAACTATGCACCCTGACTTGTATGTAGATCATATATCAAAGTGGGATCTTTACAGTTAAAGTCATAGTAAACTTATTGCTAGTGAGTTAAAAAAAATCCTGAGCCTAAAATTTCTACACTTATAAATGAAGCTATCTCTTTTGAATGAGTTGTGCTGTAGTAATTCATACCAGCTTCAAATTTGCTCCTCTTCACTCCCATTGTGTGCTTGTTCACGCCTTTCTGAAGTCAAATTCATATCTACTTTAGTAAAGTACAGCTGTGCAGTGACATTTCAGTTGTCTTTTATATATATTTTCACTAGCTGTTAGTAGAATTTGACCATAACTGTTGTCCATCTTGCAACCTAAATGATTTGACACCAGATGCCTTTAGTGTTCATATTAAAGACTTGTCTTTTATATAACAAGCACATGAGTTGAGTAATGAATTTAAATTATAAGGCTATTTTAAACAAGATGCTTTTCTATGTATTTGGTTGGGCAATTATTTTTCATAATGTGATCTCATTAATGAGGCTTAATCTAAACTTAAGCACCATAAAAATATCTTTTCAGATGGATACCCACTAGTAACTGAAACAACAAACACTGAATCTGAAAATGTGAATTTTGAGTGAGTTGGTTATATGCCAGTTGCAGAACAAGTCACTTCCATCCATAATTCACTCCTTGCATATATCTAATTTGTACTAAGGGAACCAGATGTCCTGCTTTCATTTAGTAGATCCTGGTTTTAAATGCAAAATATGCTTGTTTCTAACACAATCAGCTGTCACCTTTCTAAATGTAGATACATCTCCATGAAGCTCTTCATTTGTAGTAAATTTTACAAACTATTATTCCAGCCTTCATTTAATTATAATTATTATTCAACAGACCTCTAAACAAGTATACAATTTAACAGCTTGCATCCTATTTTTGATAAAGGTCTCTGGACTAATGACACAAACACAAGTGAATAAGATCATTCATGTAGTAGCCTGTCTGGGCACATCCAAATGAGCATGCACATGTGGTTTGCAGCACTGCAGACCCAGTTGTGGTGCCATAAACCACACATGCTGCACATGTATGTGCTCACTGCACTGCTAATTTGCATCGTGGTGTGGGGGGTTTTGACACTAGGATCTCCAGAATGACAGTTCCAGCATGCGCCACCCAAAATGCTTGGATTGCCACTGCTGGAGCTCCAGGAGGTCCCAAGGACCATAGACAAGATTGCTGGAGCCAGCCTAGGTGCTGGCCCCAGCCTCCCCTACCCCACCAACTTGTGGTACATCAGAGCATATGTGCACAAGAGTTCCCCAGTAGCAGTGCAGGACAAGTAGCAGTGGCACAATTATTTGCCAGTGCTATTTGTCCCTGGAGAAATGCATGAGCATTGCCATCTGGACTTTCCCTTTGACTTTAACAGGATAACTTATGTAAATCAAGGTATGCATGTGTGTGAATATTTGAAATATCAGTTCTAATGATTATATTGCCACTTGTCCATAGGAAGTTTTCATTGCAAATATTTTGGGAAATGTTCTCAGTTAGGAAAAAAAATAGCTTATGAATCAAGTGGAAAATGAATTCAATGTAAAAAATACTCTACTTTTACAAATATCAAAGTGTGTGTCTACATGAGACACTTTACTGCAAAGTAATGTAGTTTACTGTTCAGTAAGCATGTGCACAGTAAACCATGTTAACTGTGAATAAATTTGCTACCTGCAAATGCAAGTAGCAAATTTACTTGTGATTAATAATGGTGCAGTAGTGCTCATGTAGATGCCTGCCTGGGAGCAAATCTACTCCTGGTCACCCATCCACCAGGGGAGAGATTGCTCCCTGCCCCCAGGATCTGCCTGCTGCTGGGGTGGGTTTTACTACTGGATCCCAGATGGGGACTATGTCCCCCTGGCCTGGCAGCAGGGAGCTTCTATCCCCCTGCTCAGAGATCACAACTGGGGAGCAGGGGATGGGAAATCTTCATCTCCCAGCCCTCACTTCACCGTCATGATTGGGGAGTGAGGAGCTGGGAGATTCTTATCTCTGAGCCCAAGCTCCGTGGTCATGGGGCTGGTGCTGGGGGGATAAGAGTCTCCCAGCTCAAGTCCCATGATGGCAGAGCAAGGGCTGGGAGATAAGGATCTCCCAGTACTAACTCCACAACTGCAGAGCTAGCACTGGGAGGTCCCTGCTGGAGGGGGCTGGGGAACCTGTTCCTTGCCTAGCTCTGTGATCATGTGGAGCTAGAAGGGAACAGGCCTGGAAGAGCTTATTCTCCACTCAGCTTTCCAGCCTGTTCCCTGCCCAGCTCCAGACTCACTGAGCTGAGCAGAGAACAAGCTCCATAGCCTATTCCCTGCCCAGGTACATGCTCATGGAGCTGAGTTGGGGAACAAGCTTCCCAGCCTGTTCCCTCCAGCCCCCAGCTCTGTGCTCATGGAACTGAGCAGGGAACAAATTCTGCAGCCTGTTCTCCACCCAGATGGAGCTGAATGGGGAACAACCCCCCAGCCTGTTCTCCATCCAACTTCACATTTGTAGAGCTGAGTAGGGAGCAGGCTCTCCAGCCCCCACCTGGCAATCATAGAGCAGGGGCTGAGAACTGGCAGGTCCAGTCCCGTACCCCAATCTGGTGATCAAGGCATGGTGCTTGGAAAGAGATGCAGTGGTGAGGTAGGTCCCAGCCCCCTGCCCTGATCCCCTGGTGGGGCAGCTAGCAGCAAGCTATCTGCTAGCTGCTGCACCAGTGGATGGGACAGAGGACTGTGACCTGCCCCTCCCCTGCAATTCTTTCCAAGTCCCCTGCTCCCAACCAGGTTACTGGGGACAGGAGCTCCCTGCTGCCAGGTCAGGGGGGCTTTGTCCCCACCCCGGCAGCAGGTAGCCCTCTGGGGGCAGGGTGCAATGTCAGACAGCTGTCTTCTGGCCTAGTCCTCCCTGCCAGCCCCTTGGCTAGCACCCCAGGGGACCCTAGAGCTCCCTCTGATGGCAGAAAGCAGGAGCAGTTTGCTACCATTATTAGCATATTTGTTACTGCTTCCCTGCATTCATAAACGCCTGGCCAGAAGCATTTAAATGGCAAGTACTTTACTTGCAAGTAAACTGATCCTGGATCAAATGCATGTGTATATATACCCAAAGTGTATACAGTTTTTAAATGATTTATCCTAACAACAACTTAAGAGATAAGAAGTAATTATTATCTTATTATACAAAACAGAGAAAATGAAGCTCAGAGTGGTTACATTACTTGCAGCAAGATAAAACAAGGAAACTAAATCAGAGGGAAGACCAGAACTCAGATGTGTAGATTTTCAGTTCCACACTTTACATCCAGCTAGCAAGTCCATGACTTCAGTGGGATTATTCATGTCCTTAAAATTAAACTGAAATGATTTATTAGATTGGGAGTTAACAATCATACCCTCCTTTCTTCTGAAAATACCAAGTATCTCCTGTTTCATCCCTCATTTTGCATGCTATAATAACGATTCTTACTTCCCCACAGCTCCCTTTTCCCAAGGACATACTAGTGGCCATGGCTGTTTCCCTTATTTTTTCACCGAAAAAATACAACAAAACTTGAACATCCAATAGGCATCTGTTACTCCATGATCTTGCTTATGTTGTACAGTTTGCATGCTGGGATGACAGTTCCAATGATCTTTTCTGTCAGATGCTGGATGGATTGAATTGAAAGTCTTCTAAAAAACATTTCATAAAATAATATTCAATTCTTGTCTGAGTTGTATGTAAAATAAGGAACAACATTTTAGCTACAGGTTTCAGACTTTTAGAAAATTTTCAACACTGGCATTGAATTTTTTTAATGTTTTTTGGGTGTGGTTGCTTAAAATCAGCATGAAATCCTCCATTTGCTTGTAGCACTCACATGAGAAAGAAGAAAGTAGAGAGTCATATATGCTGGTTAAAGGCAGTTATATTATGACAGGTCACTTAGTCCTGCTCTTTGTAATTGAAAAGCATGTGCACCAGCGATTTATTTGAGAGATGACTTATCATGATGAACAAGTACCGAGGGACAAGATTTCTGAAAGTACATGGGTCTTGCATCTCATAGAAGAAGGCAAAACAATATCCACAAGTCAGACACTGAAGCAAGACAAATTCTGACTAGAAATATGGTAATCATGTTCAACAGTGAAGATAATTACTACTGAAATCCTCTGGATGTGGCAGATTTTCCAGCACTAGAGTGAAATCAAAACTGAATACCTTTCTAAAAGCATGCTATAGCTCAATCGAAAGTTTTAGGTTTGAAGCAGAAATTACTGGATAAAATGATGTGGCCTGTTTTATGCTAGAGGTCAGATGAGATCATCATGTTGGTCCCTTTTGGCCTTAGAAATCTGTAAATTACGCTACCCAAGATGTATAAAAACAGCCTGCATATTAGTGAAAAACAAGCTGCAATTTCTCTCCTGACCATATGTACAATCTGAAATACACACACACACATACACACTTGTATATATATGGAGCTAAGATTAACATTCAAGTGTTTGTATATTGGTATCAGAGATGCTACAAGCAGTTTTTGAGGCCTGAGCAGCCAGGGCAGCAACAGAAGCAGCTCCCAGTATTGCACCACTTCTTAGTTCATGGCCTGGGCTTCTTCCCCACTTTCCTGCCCGCCCCTTGTCCCACTACTGATTAATATTTCCACTTTTTTGGACAATATGGTTCCGTGATGTTTGTTTTTCCAGTACCTTGACACCAGGTATTCATTGTTTCCCCCCTGTACTTTTTGTATCTTTCCTTTTTCTACATATCAAACTGTGAAGCTTTCTCAAATTCCTCTCTAACCACAGGAGTAATATCCACAATTCAGAAAGCAAAAGGCAATAATGGCCCTCAGTCCTAAAAGCAGGATAATCAGATGCAGGCAAACAAAACAGCAATTACGCTGTTTCATTTACATTCTCAGAACAGATCATTTGAAGTTGTACCATTAAAAATGAGAGCGAGAGAAAGAAAAACAGAAAAACTGCTTCCCCAGCATTTTGGCCAATGCTTAGGTTTACCTTCCATTCATATTATTTTAGTTACCTGAAAAATTATGCCATTCATCATACCAAAAAAGTGCATTACAAACAAGAACATTTTGTACAAGGAAAGAATAGAATCTATGTTTAATATTTAGACACACCACCACTACAATAATTTAAGTTTCTAGGCAATGACCAATTTTTGAGACTGCTAGATATCAAATGGTTCCCAGCTAAGGAAAATCAGTTCCAGGGCCTATAATTTTATGGATGCATGGATACTTGCTACTGCCTTTTTTTAGTCTTCATCCATCTTGAATGTAATTTTATATTGTTTTAGAAGTGCATTTATTCCCCTTCCCTTTGAGTGTCTTTTTCCTCCCAAAAAAGTCTACTTTTCATTTGGGGTAGCTGCTTTGACTTCAATAGAGTTATGCTGAATTATAGTAGCTGAGTTCTGACACTAAAAATGAAAATAATCAGTCAGTATAACTGTACTGTAACTCTGAAAAGCCGTAATGTACAGCCAAGCCCTCCGATACCACTGAATCTCCACTGAAGAAAACACCCGTGATTGACATCTCACAAATCTTATAAAGTCTTTCACTCAAAAAGGACACTCCTCCAGAAAGACAGATTGCACTTTTGAAAGAGCCACCTGGATACCATGTGAAGAATTGCTGCAGCACAGAAGGAAAACCCCCATGAATTGCACACCACTGGTTATGACATATCATCCCTCCCTGGAACCCATACGGAAAATCCTGAAACAGGTGCAACTCATACTAGAAGACCCGATTTTTAAAGAGATCTTCCCAGAACCACCCATCCTATCCTTTAAACAAACACTGAACCTCGCTAACCTCATCACCAGAAGCAAAGTTCCTATGGCCCAAAACACACCAAATGGATCCAGACCATGCCATGATAAGAAATGTAAAACCTGCCAACATATCTTCACCACCCCCATAATTATTACACTCCACAACAGAGCCATCCACATTCCTAGATCTTAAAGCTGCACCTCCAGAAATGTAATATATCTCATGCAATGCACCAAATGCCCTGATGGAAAATATGTAGGAGAGACCAAACAACAACTGCGTACCAGAATGAACACACACCAGAAATCTATCAAAGATAAGAATACCCAATTACCTGTGGGGGCACATTTCTCACAAGAAAACCACTCTCTCCAATCCCTCAGTTCTAATCCTCAAAAAGAATTCACAAAATACCTATGAACTTCACTTCAGCCACCTACTGGATACAAAAAATAATGAACTAAATATAGACATTGGATTTATGACACATTAAAGCTTGCCTAACGTTGGACTCCCCAGGTACACTCCACTATTTACCAACTACATTCATGCCCCTTGCCCCCACTCCCCAACCTGTCTCTCACCCATTGACTCCTACTTACATTGTCACTGACTGCCTTTCTTGCATGCATACCAGTCTCCGGCTTCTTTACTATTCATTCCAGCCAGGAAGAGCACACAGCAACTGCAGATGCTTCCTCAGCCTGATGAAGGGTGGTTTTGCCCAAAAGCTTTCAAAGAAGAATCTTTTCCAACTAATTGAGTTTGTCTAATGAAAGATATCAGACAAAAGAACCTGGTCTACCTATGCCCTAAGACCAACACAGCTACAACCTGTACCCCTGTTCCATGGGAGAAAAAAATTTAATGTGGAGCCTACCCAAAACAAAATAAAACAACCCAAAGCATGTTGTGTCAATTCAACAAAATTAAATATTTCATTATTTCTGAATACAGATAGGTTATGGATGAGTTCTTTGAAGAATTTTAGTAGTTCAATTGTTTATCCTGGTTTTAAAGAAAAACTAGTTGAAATATTGGAATTTCTTATGGCATGGAAATTCTGGCTTTTATTCAAACCTAGAGCCCCTAGTGCTTACTTCTCACTGTTTAGCTAGGACATTTTTAGACCTAGGAAACCTAAAACTTTCTCACATAGTTGGTGTTAGGTTCATAAAATGATAAGAAGTTTAAAATTGCTCTATCTCTGTGGTGAATAGGAATAGAGATAGAAATATCTCTCCACTCCAGCCACTACAGATTCTGCACAAGTGGTTCCTTCTAAATAGCTTTCCAGAAGTCAGGATATATTTTGCATATCAGGTATTCTTGACTAGGTTACACTGTTATGACATTAGGTCTAATTAAGCAACCTCTGATAAGTAAACACTGGCTCCCTACTTCACTTAAGTTGTAGTGGGAGAGGGAGATGCCAGTGAGGCAGTAATGGCTCCTTCCTTTTTTGCGCTTCTGCCAACCCAGACCCAAGGCAAGCTAGAAGTAGCTAGAAGCTGCCATTATTCTACATACAGTGTGTCTACATGTGTGGTTTAATGCACATTAGCCTATTTTAGTGCCCATGAAAGTGTCACAAAAAACATGCGCTTTCACTAATATGCATTAAAATAGGCTAATGCACCTTTTTCTAGTAGCTCACAACAGAGGGTGCCTATACGCATGCACCGAGGTTGCTCCAACATACTGTAATAATGCTGTGAGTGTCAGAGCAGACTTGATTAATTGAGTTTGCTGGAGTGTGGTAATTACTGCACTCCAGCAGACTGCAGCATCACAGGTATCAGCATCCCCACACTGAAAAATGGTGGAGGAGGTGCTTTAGTTAAAGCTCCCCTGCCACCATTTTTCAGCACAGGAATGCTGATACATGTGAAACTCGCAGAGTCATTCTAACAAAGTGCCTGTCCGCTCCCCTCCCCCCTGCACCTCCTGGAGTATGTGTATAAATCCCTGGAGGTACTAAATTTAATACACATTAGTAACAGTGCATTAATGAACATGTAGATGTGTCCATTGATATTTGCAGTCATTGTTACAGCTCAATATTTTAATTCCTTTTTTTTGATAAAAAGGGAGTAGACTGGGGTGAGGTTGTGCTAGACTTTTTCCTAACATTTCTAGGATGAGATTTAAGAGGGATTCAATAGAAAAATAAGTCTTCCGTTCTTATAAACCTCTTTGTGGAGGTCTGAATTGGGATGAGGTGGGAAACCTAAAGCAGACATACAGAGTATGAATCATATTGTTTTACGTTAACTCATCATTACATCTTCATATATTTGATTGATTTTTTTTCATGGATAATTGGGAGTTTATTTACATACTTGTTAGAAGATTAATAAGTTTTTTTGTGCTCCTACAATATAAAGCTGGCTTTGATTTTTCCACCCCCTTCAGGGATGTAATCCATAATGCAGACTGTGTAAATTAGTGCCTTTGGGTATTTTGGAAAACAAGAAAAAGGCAAATTAAATTTTAGTCATCCCCATTTTCAGCTATTAAATTAGATTCAGTTTATTTAGAAGTAGGATTTAACACCAGTGCATTAAATCCTTCTGAAATGCTACAGAGATGGTGGTACATAAACATTATACTGATGTCTCTGAGGGAGCTAGAACAGCTACCAAAGTCTTTAATAAAGTAGGGTGACATTTTTAAGGTGAAACTTTGCCAAAAATATAGATTTGTGTTAACTAAATCATTTTATAAGGTAATGGTAAATTCATTCTTTTTAGGTACTGAAACCGGAAGAGATTAAAGCATAACATGAATTTCAAATATTTTCTAAATAAAATATTTCAATTTTTCTATTTGAAAAGATGCTTTGTTATAACTTTGACTTAAATTCAATTTAAAATAATTTAAAATAGCTGAAAATGAAATGTTTCCTTGGGGCTCAAATGAAATATTTAAATTGATACATTCCAATCCCTTTTCCATTACACCAGGAAAATTGGGGGGGAAGTATTTCAGGTTAAGCCCAAACCATTTATTATTGTTTTTATTATTATTGTTGTTTTTCCATTCAGTTAAATGAACTGAAAAAAATCAATTATTCACACAACTGTAGGCTTTAGTGGTTATTTCACAACCTTCCTAGGAGCAACTGTATATTACAGAGACATACAGATGGCAGATAATAATTCAAACTTAAAACACTGTAATCAGCAAAATTAGTAGCAGCTGATCACTGTATTTTCAGAAGCAGTGGGTCTGTCTGAAAAAAATCCTCCCTATATAATAATCACAGACTTGTTTGAAAAATACTCTCTGTGATCCCAATTTTTACTGAAATGTATTAATTTATTTTCTTTTATCAGGATCAAATGCAGTGCTTCATTTTCTACATAACTTTGTTTTCTGAAGTATCCTACATCTAATGAAAACATAAATCCTTCATATCAAAGATGTAGTACAATGGAGCCTGATTTTGTACTGCATCCTATATGCAATATTAATTTGTTTAATATATTAACATTTTACATAAGCTTGATATTTTGTAATCTACTAGAGATATCACATACGTTTTCATGATGATTTTCTGTATGGCTGTATTCATTAATGGAACAAAGGCCTTCCCCCTTTCAGGGGTTTAGTATTAAGACATTCACATGACGTTATCTACAGTATAAACTTTGTGGTGAAAACAGGTCTTAGGGTTTGAAGATAACTCATTCAAACACAAAGGCAGGGGGAGTGGTCTTTTTCAACCTGTCCCTTCACTACATGACAGTCAAAGCCAAGTGAATGAGAGAATGTTTGTGGCTAACTGCCAAATCAAATTTGAGGCCAAATCCTGCAATGCTTGGGCCCATAAATAATACTCCTGTGAGTAATCCTCTTCATATCCATAAACTACATAAATAAATTAAGGTTTATATACATTTGTTAAGCTAGGGCTTTAGTGGGGACTCTGAATGATTATTAAGAGAATACCAGAAATAAGCTATTTGCATGATATACAGATACTTATTTGTAAAGGGGAAAGCAAGGGTAAGTGCTTGCTCATCTTTACTCAGGCTGGAGTCACTACTCAGTCCTCTCCTGAAACTCAAAACCTTGTGTTTGTACATTAGCTTTTAAAAGCATTTTTTTATTAGGCCTTTTAGTACACAAGGAAAAACTTGGGCAAAATTTTTGCCAATATTTTTTTACTGAAGATAAATTGCTAAAAAATACATTTTTTTCAAGAAACAGATATGGGATTTTCATTTCTAAAAGATTCTTTTATCAACAAAAGATTAGGTGTTTAACTGCTATTTTATGAAAGACAGAATTTCATTCTACCCAGCTGCTGCCTAAGCTTTATTTTTCAAATTCTTTTGCTTCCTTTATTCATACAAGATGCTTGATTCAAGGTGGATGAGCTATTAATGTCCAGTAGCATAATTCTGGCTTGAAATCTTTAGAGATTAGATAGCCTGGACAAGATTAGACTATTTTTAAAAGTATCTCTATAGATCACGCTGCAGTTTGTCTGGGCGAAGGGCACAACATAAGCAGAAATCTTTGTCACTAACTCTATTTGCTATCTAGTCAGATCTTGTTCTGAGAGCTTTTAGTTTTCTGATGCAATTATTGCTTTGAATGTGGGTCAATTTCTATTAATCACTTGAAAAGGTAGCTTCTTTATGAGGCTGGGTTTTTGGTTGTAACTGTGTTGGTCTAAGGACATAGGCAGGCAAGGTTCTTTGACTAGGTTTGATATCTTTTATAAGACCAAAGGAGTAGTTGGAAAAAAAGTTATTAGCAAGTTTTCAGGCACAGTCACACTTCTTCAGGCATAGGGAATCTCTGCTGGTCTGAGACTCCAAGGAATGAGAGAATCTAAAAGTGTAACAGGATGTCAGTGAGAACGTAAATAGGTAGAAATTTGAAAGACAAAAGGTAAGGCAGAGAAGGAAGGGGAAAGAAGGCAGGGGAAAGCAAAGGGAGACATTACTGTGATAGAATACAAGGTAGAAAAGAAACAGTCTGTAAAAAAGGGAATAGTTGGTGAGAGAGAGGAGGAGAAAGCCCCCCCAACTCGTCCCATGCCACCCTCCTTCTCCCCTCCCCCCCAATTCAGTCTGATATTCACGGGAAGTGCAGTAAGCAACAACAGCTGAAGAGAGATGCCGAGATGGCCAGCTCAGGCGCGCCAGTTTCGCAGTTGCCTGAGCCAGCAAACCACCAGTGGGAAGACACAAGGGAACACTACTGGGGAGAAGCAGAGTGGTGGAATGGTGGCACAGATGGTTGGAGCTATGAGGGGAGACCTGGGAGATGCTGCAGAGGGCAGCATGGAGGAGGCATCAGCACCCTTGGGCAGTATGGCAGGTGGAGGATCATGGAGTGCCATGGAGTGCAGCAAGGGAGAGACTCCAGTTCAACCAGGATCCCCTCTGGAGAGACAAGCTGAAGGAACCATGGAGGGCAGGAAGAGAGAGAGGCAGGCAGCAATGAGGCTGAGGTGTATGGGAAGTGCATTGCTACCTCACTGTGCTGGCATGGAAATCCCATGGAGGGACAGAGACCAGAGATGGCATCAGACAGCAATACCAGCAGTGAGGTAGGCCATGGAACTATGACAGCTCAGGACCCGATTTGAACCAGGAGCCCACTTGAACCAAGTGAGTGGCGGGCATGCCAGGTGGTGTGACCCAGACAACCCAGCCTCAGGTCAGATGGGGCTGAGGTGGGAAGGGGCAGGGACCCAGAGAAGGGCCCCACAAGAGGGTTGTCAGGAGCCCAGCAGGGAGCTGCTGCATCCCCTGGACAACTATTAAGCAAAGGGGAGCCGACAGAGCCCAAGCAGGGCAGCGGGTCTGAGAGACAAGATCCCAGGGACCCATCAGGAGATGGTGACATTTTCTGCTCATTATATTATTAAGTTTATGGTTAACCCAAGAGTGGGGTATGTTTAGTTGTGAAGGCCAAGGTCCATAGATGTAGGATGGCATCCAGAGGACTGATGGCCAGAAGGTGGCTGACCCTTGGAAGTGGGTGGCGCAGATGAGATGGGATCATTTAGGAGCAGGACCTGTGGAGAGTGGAGGATGTGGTAAGGGTGGGGTAAAGGGGAGGTTGGAGTCCCATGAAGAAATCCAGGTATGAGATCCCACAGACCACCTACTGGAAACTGTCTCCCAAGAAAATAAAACTGTGCTCTGCTCCTGTAAAGAGGGGAGGTGTGTCACAGAGCATGCAGGTGCCCTGCTTCTTAGGATGGAAACAGCTAGGCAGAGGGCCCTAGCAGGGAGTGGGGAACTCAGCTGCTGGTTACCAGGGCAGCCACAGTAGTAATAAAGAAGCACAGCTATGCATTGCTCAGGGAACCGGTGAGTCAGCTGACCGGAAGGGGCAGGGCCTGACCTATATATGAAACCAGGCTGAGGCCAGGGAGGCAGTTCCCTGCCAGCAGCCGTAGGTGTGAGAACTCTGCTGGAGTGAGGAAAGGGAAGAGGCCAGGATGCAAGGGCAGTTGTTACGGATGAGAGAGGGAGAAACCCTGTGACAGGCTTGAAAGTGGTTATAGCTGGATGGCTTAGTTTGTGTTGCAGCCAAGGGGCTTTGAGTTTGTGTTGACGGTTTACTGTTTACAACTGGTGGTTTGGGTGAGGCTATTAGGGGTTGGAGGAGGCCTCATAGGGGCTTCACAGCAGTGTGGGGACCCTGGTGCCAGAGGGGGCACAGCATTCAGGGGTGCACTGACCCCAGCCCTGAGAAGGGGAGAGGAGAATCAGAGGCCAGGTAAGGCTGAGGCTGCCTGAGCCCTGCAGAGGGTTCGAGACCCCAAGGAGGAGATTTGGGGCCAGGCACGGCTACAGCCACCTGAGCCCCAAGGCTGCAGTAACCCCAGAGCAGGGGGCAGCATGATAAGCGCCCCAGAGCAAGGGGGGCAGTGTGAGGAGGCCCCAGAGCAAGAAGGCAGTGATTGATAAGTGCCTGCGGGGCGCGGGGTTGCAAGACAAGGTTGCTTTGTGTCATAAATCCAATGTCTATATAGAGTCCATGATATTTTGTATCCAGTAGATTTATGAAGTGGAGTTCATAGGCTTGCCTACGAAAGGTGTTTTGTAAGTTCCCTTTGAGGATTATAACTGAAATATCAGAGAGGGTGATTGTCCTGTGAGAAGTATGCCCCTACAGGTAATGGGGTATTCTTGTCTTTAATAGATTTCCTGTGTGCATTCATTCTGGTACACACTTGTTGTTTGTTTTCTTCTACATATTTTCCATCAAGGCATTTGGTGCAGTGGATGAGATATATAAAATTTCAGGAGGTGCAGGTGTAAGATCCAGGATCTTTTTTTTTAATCCTACTTATTTCCCTCTCCCTTCCCTGCTTTCTAATTTCTACCTATTTAAATTCTGACTGACATCCTGCCACACTTTTAGCTTCTCTCATTCCTTGGAGTCTCAGACCAGCAGAGATTCCCTATGTCTGAAGAAGGGTGACTTCTTGCTATGAAATTTTTTTTTCAACTACTCAGTTGATCTAATAAAAGATGTCACATCTACTCAAAGAACCTTGCCTTCTTTATGAGGTGCACACAACGAAGACGCCTACCCCAGTCACAAAAATTTAGCAGCTCATAACTTCTAAGAAGACAAGTCTACTTATATACAGAATGTCCTTCTTGTTCTAACTTTCAATACAGCTTGAAGAACTGACTTAAATAACTAAGTCTGGATGTAGGTGTATGGCTCTCATTGACTTCAAAGGAAGATATATTTGCACAGTCCAGGCAAGATGTGTCCTTAAGAGTACAGAGAAAGAGTAACAATATTTGTTGTTACTTAGTTTTCTCCATCTTAAATCACAGATACCAAACATTGAAAAACTCTAGATATTACTGTGGAAGTAAATGGCAAGGAGCTGGTATAAATATCCTGTAAATTTTGTATCAAATACTGACATATGTGCTTGCTGACTGAGAGAAAGCAGTGCCCCAAAGAGGCTTGGTTGCAGCTTCTTTCCGCTTTGCACCAGTGAAGGGAATTGGTATCAAAATTTCTCACCAAACTGCCAAAAGAACACTTGAAGTTATTCATAATATAGGGAAATGAGCAAATTGATTAGCATTAAGAAAATATGGATATATCTTGTATGAGTCAAAATTAATTAACAAACACTGATTTTTTAGATACTACTTTAAGTTGCACCAAGTTACCCTCAGGACATACCATAAAATCTCCTTAGGTGACGCAAACAAATTAAATGCCCTTCATATTCTATTTTACACCACTACAAAAGTAACATTAAGTGGAGAAAATTAGCACTACTCAATTATTGAGACAGCCAATCAGATTTGCCTAGGCAACAGCTGAATAAGAATTAACAGCCAGATTGTATTTGACCGTTATGCAGCTTATTATGTTGGGGGTAGGGGGGCTGAGCATAAAGAGCTTCTACATACAGAAGATTGAAGGGAGTGCTGTCTGACCAAGAAAAAGCAGTGCCCCAGAAAATAGATATGGCTGCAGCTTCTCTCCACTTTACATCAGTGAATGGCTTTAGACTGCCATACACTGAGAGAATATATTCTGTACATTCTGAAAGCATGTAGCAGCAGCAGTACCCTCGCTATTGCTAGGCCAGATCTGGGAAGCTACTTGGCTTCCTTGAGGTATAATGCCTTTTTGGTGCTGCCTTGGCTATGTGGAAGTGAGTGCTAATCCATCAGATCAGATCCATAATGTGGAAACAGTTTGCCATCTGAATTGTATAAATTATATAAAAAGAAGTCAAGAGAAGGGAAGAAAAAAGTGGAAAAGAGGCACAGAGGCAACAAGGAGGAGAAGGAATGTAACTTCACTATAAAGGTGGTAGGTGTTAGAGAGGATGTAAGACAAAGTGCAAGTCACAAACAAGAGATAAAAAAGAGCTGAAGACAAGTGTAAGTATCCAAAGTTAGACTCCAAAAGCATATTTAGCTACCTAGATAAAGATGGTTTGATTTTTTTCTGGGATACTAAGCAACTAAACTTGCATACATGCAATAATGTGTATTTGTCCAAATTTAGTTATTCATTATCTGAAAAGCTATAATTGTCTCTAAAATAATTTCCTGCTGTATTGGTAATTACATTTATACTTGTACTGCATGTACTGAATTGAAATGCACTGTACTTAGATTCTCTGTCTTCCCTTTACTTTCCTCAATAAAAATCACTCTGTAGTTCACTAAAAAGGAAATCATATTCAAGGCTTCAAGATCTTATTTTTTTCCCTTAGAGACAAGAAAATTTTATAGTAAGATGTTCCATTATTTCATTACAGCCGTGTTAATTTCATTATACATTGGGATTACCCAACATGACTTCTTGCAATTTGTGGAGAACAGCAGTGATGCTTATATTTTCCTTCATTGCGTCTCCATCTTCCAAACTCCTTACTTTTTATGTTGCTGGCAAAGGCACAAAAATCTGAAACTAAGCTAAACCAGAATCTTTACTTTTTCTCCTTTGAGAACTATTCATCTTACTGAGACACTTCAAACAAAGGGTATGGTAGTATCAATCCACCCTCAAGCATCTGTAGGAGACATGATGTACAGAAGTTTAATTACCACTATGCTTTGTCTATGGACTGAGTGAGCTACCATCCGCAATCTCCACTGTGAGTTAGTGCAAATAAATGTGAAGTCATCACCCTTACAGTACCCTTTCTACCTTGGAGAACACATAACACCAGGAAAGTTTCCCTATGTCTGATGAAGAGTATTTGTGCCCCAAAGCTTGCAAAGAACCTTTTCCCAAATATTTAGTTGGTCTAATAAAAGATAGCCCATCTACCCAAAGAACCTTGCCCCCCTTAGTCATCACCCTGTCTCTTCTATCATCTCTAGAGGAGTTAGAATGAATCAACTCATGCGCTGCCTAGTGTGAGAGGGCTAAAATTATGCCTAGCCCTAAGAACAGCCATGCAAAGGGAGGGGAAAAGGCCCTCAGCGATATGCCATCATATATTTGTGCAAGAGCTAGGATAATCTCACCACCAGTCCAGTGCTGTAATCTACTTTTCTTTCAAGTGTTCTCCTTCCTCTAATCCCCATAGACATTTTATCATTAAAATGGAAAGCTATGAGGCATTACTGACACCATTTGTACATATATATGATATATCACTTGTCTTAGCCAAAGTTTACATTATGCTAAACACCCTTGGGTTATACAACAGATAACCATATAGAATTTCTTTTACAGTTACACTTCTTGACCTCTACTTATTAAAGTCACATAGTTCCTCCCAACTTCAAGCCATTTTGCAAAACTGAAGAAATAGGGTCATGCAGCTTCTGTTATAGATACCGCCACCATAATACGTACATGCCAAAAGTCAAATAATGCAAACTAAAGCTCTAATCTTTTTTCCTAAGCATTACAATATTTCTTTTCCTGCAAAAACGAAAAAAATGTGATCATTGTAAGTGTCGCACAATTGTTGGGGGGGCAGTATTTTTTAGAATTATGTCCATTGTTTCGTGCAACATACACAAACACTTTTACTAAAAAATAAGTTGCTGAAAGACATCTGAGAGTTAACAGATTTGCTTGTCTGATGCATTCTCAGACTACTTGCTATCTGAGAAGCTCTTTGATATGTGGATGTATGCAACTAAAATATTCAATGGCTACTGCAATTTGGCAAGCCACAACAAATAAGAAATTACCAGCTACTAGATTAGATTGCCCTTAAAGCATGCTGGGCCCAAGTTGAAACATCTTGAAAATAAGGGAGTTTAACCAAGTTCCTGACACTTCCCCTGCCTTCCATCTCTCTACATCTAGGTAAATTATAATCAATTCTACTGGAGTCACTGCATCTGTATTTGTGTAAAAGAGGTACATGAGATTAAAATCAGGTTCACAGTACCCAATACTCTATAGGTAATTTTTCTTCAGGCACCATTAATTTTCCACTCAACCTTCACTAACTATATCCCCTTCTCCTTTTCCCCCACAAAAACACAAAGTTCCACTTAAGCCTATGTAGCCCACTAGACTAGTATGGTCAAGGCAAATCAATTTATTTCTGTGTCTAATGGCACAAAAGGAAATGATAGGCATTTATAGATGTGCCTCAGGAGGTGGTGGGGGATGCTTTAATTACCACAATTCTGAGAGCTGTTCTAATTAAAGCACCCTGAGCATCACCTGTATCAGCATCCCCACACTGAAAAATGGTGGTGGGGCACTTTGAATTAAAGCTCATCAAACAAGCTTTAGTTTAAAGTGCCCCAGTGCCATTTTTTGTGCAGGGACACTGATACACATGATGCTCTGAGCACTTTAACTCCAGCATCTAAGTAACACTGGAGTCTGCACCATAATTACCACACTTCAGCAGATTCGATTAATCAAGTATGCTCTGATACATTGAAATTACAGCATGTTGGAGCAGCCTCCTTGCACATGTATAGTGTCTGATCTGACACTGACCTGTGACTTGCCTGCATGGATGACCTATTTACAGTTAGGTTGACTAGAATGGTCTTCCCTGTGAGCTTGAAGCTAGAGTCCACTCATGCCTCTGGATTAATAAACAAGCAATTGGCAGTTGACGCTGCATCCCACACCTCATCCATAACAGTTTTTCAAAAGTTATTAAAGAACTAAAATAGAATCGTAGTTTCTTTCATGTGGTTTTACAGAAGAGGTTAGAACCAAATCAACCTTGCCTTACTCACTCACGTCATTAAAAATATTTATGCAAGCAGAAGATCTTTTCTGTGACATGGGACAGACACCTAAAGAGCAGTTCACAAATTTGGGGAGAAAGATTAATTTGCTTTAAATTTTACTGACCAAATATCATTGTTGAGCAGCCTATACAGTATCTGCACAAGATATTTCAAGCAACTCATAGATATATTCCTCATAAACTATTATATGGTGCCTCATTTTACAGCTCATACATTTGTCTACAACCATTTTATGACTTACACATTTGTCTAAATTGTTACACATTTGTCTAACTGCACATTCTAACTACTCATTCATTCTGTCTTAGTGAATTATCATTAGCTTGTTTGACTTGAAAGATTGGTAGCCCTAGACTTTAGGAGGGCCAACTTTAACAAGTTGAGGAGACTAGTGGGTGAGGCACTGGGTTCCTTGAGTGCAGGGGAACTCAGTGTCCAGGACGAGTGGTCGTTCCTTAAGGAAACGATACTCAGGGCCCAAGGGGAGTCCATCCCAACAAGAAGCAAGGGGGGCAAGAATGCCCGAAAGCCCCCCTGGCTCACCAAGGGCATCTGGGAATGCCTGCTTGCCAAAAAGGCGGCATACACCCAGTGGAAGTGGGGTGCTATCTCCAAAGAGGAGTATACCTCCTCTGCTCAGGCCTGTAGGGGGGCTGTCAGGAAAGCTAAGGTGGACATAGAGCTAGGACTAGCGTCCAAGATCAAGGATAATAAAAAGTCCTTTTTCAAATACATAGGGAGGATGAAGAAGGCACCGGGTAATGTGGGGCCCCTGCAAAGTACGCTGGGCAATCTGGTGGTTGCGCCAGAGGAGAAAGC
>NW_017728992.1:75332895-75353834 GCF_001723915.1 Gavialis gangeticus | reverse complement strand
CAGAAGGGTTTAGGGGAGACACTGTTTCCCCTAGTGCCCCCTGGCATGACAAGGAACAATGGATACAAATTATTAGAGAGTAGGTTTAGATTAGACATCCACAAGAACTACTTCACAGTTAGGGCGGCTAGGAGCTGGAACCAACTTCCTAGGGAAGTGGTGCTGGCTCCTACCCTGGGGATCTTTAAGAAGAGGCTTGATGACTACCTGGCTGGACTCATTTGAGTCCAGTCTTTTCTCTCGCCCATGTGGGGAGTCAGACTTGAAGATCTACAAGGTCCCTTCCGACCCTACTTCTATGATTCTATGATTCTATGATCCCACCCACACCTCAGTCTCCTGACCCATCTGATTCATGGGGATACATTATTCTTTCATGGTAAATTAGTGGTTTTGACTCACCCTCAAATATTTAGCATGGATACATAAAGACTAAATTATAAATACCTAAAATTTACAGAAAGTGAGTCACTCTTATTTTATTTAGAGATGTATAGATATATGATTCCCACTCGTATAGGCACATCACAGTCTTTAATACATTTGTCCTCGTAAGAGCCCTGGTAGGAGGTACTATTCTTTATTTTACATGAGGCACTAAAACATAGAAAGATGAAGGACTAAATCCAAAAGGAGACTTAGGCCTTATAACATCTACCATTAGGTGTCCTGCTATGCACTAAAACTCAAAGTCTCAAGTTAGGCCCACCAAATCCCCATGCAATGTATAGGACAGCAAGACACCTATGTATAGGATTCACAGAGGCTAGCAAGCTGAGCATGGAATTGTCTGTGCTAGAGAGTAGGAACCACTGAGTAATTAGGCTTTTAACATCAAGCCCAATCAAAAGTATTGATTTTCACTTGGGATTTTCAGTCATATATTTTTCCTGCAGCTAAGCACATAAGCTAGATCAGCGGTTTCTCATAAGAAAATACAACAAAGCACATTCAACTGTGACAGTAGTTAGGGCACTGATTTGGGAAGGAATGGAATTGTTTTCAAATCACCATTTTCTGCCCATTTTGGATCAGCCACTTGAACCCAGGTTTCTGACATCACAAGAGAAAGTCCTTACAACTGGGCAGTGAGCATTCTGAGGCAAATATTTCTCAACTCCCCTGTTGAAGCTGGTCCACTTTGTATAAATAATTAAATGACTGTATGTGAACACCATAAGTCCTCAGCTAGTAAAATAAATGCTCTTACACCTTCCTCTCTCTCTTCAATCCAGTTAATAATTATTAAACTAAGTGGAAAGCTTCAATGGCACAAAGAGATGCCCAAAGGCATCTCCCGCAAATGCCCAATAGCTTCATGGTCAGAGTTATGTAATTGTCCTATCCTACCAGGAGTAAGACCTAAGACTAAGTCCCTGCTCTAAATTAGAGAGAGTGAAGATCCAAAACTTTTTACCCACATCCCAGGAAAGGTATATCAGCTTCTATCCTATTAGATCAAGCCTTACAGGTATGAGAGATATGTAATATCTTCTTTGTGGACCCTGCAATGGCCTCAAAATGATTTAGGGTATATGCAGCTTGGCAGCAGCAAGAAGGCAATTAAGTTTTTGCTAGTGAGCATGGGAAAAATTGCCAAGAGGACTTTACAAGCAGAAATTTAGGTACCTCTATGCTAGGGGGCAGCTAAATAGAGATTATGAGGTACCTAAAAGGCCTTAAGTGTCTAAAATGGCAGTATGGTATTTGCAGCCCTTTGTGGGCACATCCACACATGCAGTCATGTGCACTTGTAGCAGCTCAAATAGAAGTAGTGCAAATTTGAGCTAGGGCTTTTTTCCTCAGCGCATGTGCTCATACATGCACTTTGTTGTGAAGCAAATTGTGTCACTTAGGGCAAAATAACCCTGCCTGGCTTCTCCCAGATCTGCAGCCAGCGGGAGCCAGAGCCTGGGGCCAGCACCTGTGCTGGCCCCAGCAGTACAAAAAGCTGCCCTGGCAAGCTCAGGGCTACTCACTGTCAGGAGCTTCTGGGGCCCAGCCAATTGGTACCTAGGGACACTACCCCTTGTGCCAGCTGGACTGCTGAAGCAACCCTGAGAGTTCCCTACACCCTTTACCCACTGCAGCAGTCTGGAAGTGGGGGCTGCTGCCTGGCTGTGACCTGCTGTGTGCCTGCCAGACCCGGATGGGGACTGCAGATCCAGTAGAAGCATCTGCCCCTCTAGGCCAGCTGCCAGTGGGATGTGGCTGCACGGTTGGCTGCTGTGTTGCACTACTGCCATGTGTGCCCCCTGCCTGGGCAGCTATTGCCCAGAAGATGTCCTGGATGTGGTGGCCTGCTTTGAACTGTAAAAGCATGTCCTCCTGGCTCCATTTGGCACTTTTGACTCTCAGCACTTTTTTTAACTTCATTTTTGTTAGACCCCGAGATATCCAAGGGTCTAATTTTCTCCCCACGCTGCACACTTGCAGCATGGGGAACATTTTCTTGTCCCTGCATGTGCCTCTTGCCCCATCTCAAAGGGATTTGTCTGGACACGCCCTGTGAGTTTAGCCTGAAGTGATGCAAAGGACACACAGCCAGTCTGTAGCAGAGCAGTTAACTGAACCAGGGTCTTGGGAGCCTAACCAGTGGACCTGGTCCTAACACCTGCACCAGGTCTCTTCCTTTCACTGAGCCATATTTGTTTTACAACAACCTTAATATAAAAGAGGGGGAGAAGGGAAAATGGAGGAGAGGGATTGAAAGGTTGGATGTAGAACACAAAGACCCACCAGCAAAGCAATGTGGCTCCTAAAGAGCTTTAAAAGTGTTCAGAACAAGAGATTCCAAAGGTAATATCAATCAGTCCTCTCGGGTGAGGAAGACTACATGAGCTCTTAGAGAAGAAAAGGTGTGTGACAATAGTAGGGCTTACTGAAGGTGAGAAATTCTTCAGGATGAAGATCCTACATCAGCACGTGCAGCTTCTTTTGTCACTTTATTTGCATTTTTAAACATAACTGAAACAGACAAAATATTTTGGAGCATCTGTAGAGGACCACAGTGAGAGAGGAAAATGCAATTTTGTAGAGCCTTTGCCATGGCCAATGTAGGCATGGGTTATAAAAATTAATTTTTGTAACTTCTTGGGAGGAAAGCTGGGTGAAAAAATATACATAAAATTCTGGACTAACTTCTGTGGATTTGGGATTTCTTCCTGTACTCCAAAAGGTTTTTTTTCTTCTCCTTTGTGGGGAGAAAGCTGAATTTAAAGTCACTAAATCCTGGACTACCTGAAAATGATGCTGATGCCATAACCAGATCAATCTTTTTTTTCCCAGCTAGTAAAACAAAAAGCCTTTGAAGTACTCTTGCATGTGACAACTGATGACTTCTTGCAATGCAATGGGTAGACAGCATCTTCATCAAAAGGAGAGAGAACTTTCACACTAAATACAATTAGAAAGCACGGTAGCACATATTGTACTCACAATATTTTCAGACTCCAGTTTCAAAAGGTACAGTGCCTTCTTTCCTCTCATGGGAGAAGGCCAACCTAGAACACAGCAGAAAAAAATGTCATGGATACATTTGCCATTGCCAACTGTGTGTCAGAGATGATTAGTGAGATGGAAAAGCAAACCTCCTCCTTTGACATTAGGGGTCAGGTAGAGGAGAGTGCGTCAAAAGCTGGAAAACATCAACCCTCTTCTTTTGTTGGCGTCACACTTTGAGAAGAGTATCTCTAGAACTAGCAGCCTGATTTTGGTTTGAGAAAAATGACTAATTAGTGTACAGTAGTAAGGGAACCTGCTGCCAACTTCTGCCTTTGAAGGGGTGGCTTCAGTTTACTGGAGGGAAAAAAAACAACCAAAAAGACAGAATTATCCTGCAAGCCTTATTCATTCAGAATCTTAAGTACCATACCTAACTAAGACAGATGGCCCTGGTTGATTCCCAGTAGCCATTCCTGTGTAGTTTTCCATAGTAGTAGCATGTATCCTGTGCCCTTAGTTCCCGAAAGATTCTGCCATGTTGTGCTTACCAGAAAATGGAAAAATAGTCATTGGAAGCTAGAAAAAAGACTGAAGACAAACTGGGAAGTGGCCACTGGTTTCTCAGCTAATTGGTCAATCTACCTGATTTGCAAGTTATAGGAAAGTTGCCAAACTTGATTTGCTAAGTTTTGATTGGCAGGTTATAGCAAAGTTGCCAAACAATTCTACTTTGATGCTAACAGATACCAGCTTCAATACATATATTAGTTAAAGGTTACTACTCAGAGCATAATGTAGCTTTGTAGACCATTTTTAAAAACTTGGCAAGTGATTTTGGTACCCAGCTACAAACCATTTCATGGCTTTACTTTTTAGACAGCAAGTGTCAACATTTCTGCAAATCAGCTCCTTCTAGGGCAATTCAGGTTGGGTAGCTATAATTACTAGTCATTGTATAAAATTGTGGTTGTACAGTATTTAAAAAGTACCATTTGCAAGATGAGGAAGCTTCTGCAGAGAGTTTAGCATTACTAAAGTTACAGTTGAAATTGTTTTTCCTTTTCATTCGGACATCATTTTCTTTGACACTTTCAATACAGCCACCTATCCTTCAGCAGCAATGTAAAGGCATTTTTTAACCTTGCTCAAGCTCAAAGTTTGGCTTACCTTAATGTTATTTGGAACTGAAGTGAAGGGGAAGTCAACTGGATATTAAATATCTATTTTTAATTAACCTGCTATAGAGCATTTTAAATCAAATGAACACCTTTTTGTTGAGGTCATGAAAAAACTGTGCATTGTACTCTGCTGCCTCTGCAAAACCAGTCAATTAACAAGCAGCATTCCCCTGAGTTGTGCCAACAGCACTGATACAGCTCAAGATAACTTGATACTATAAGTTTGTGCAGCTGTTTAGCAAGACAATTTTGTTCATATCAGCTCCATTCAAAACAAAGGAAAAAACAAAAATTCACAAGTAAAAATAATTAGATAATTATTTTAGGTTCATTATTACAACCACTACAGGGTAATTAGAATAACCTATGAATTCATTTTGTCTTTCTTTCTTTCTCTGATTCACTTATCATCAGTTTGTACTAGAAGGCACGACTCAGGTTATAACTCTGTTTTCCTTAAAATATTTATTTAATATTCTTAACAATAATTGCCTTTGCAGACTTTTTTATCATAGCTCCTGAATTTTAATCTTCTAACAGAACTCTTCTTCTTACACTTCTAAGACAACCTTTGGATTCCTCTCAAATTTTTCTGGTTGTAATTACCAATTCACCAGCTCTCCTACCAATGCATTTGCTTTCATTTCTCCATGCTATTTTCATGGGCCTCAAAATTCTCTCTGAAGTTGCACAGAAGTAGGGAATATAGAGAACACGAGATACAATATTAAGCACATTCACCGAAGTGCAACAAGATATTTCAAACAAGTAAGGGCACTTCTCCTCCTGAATAGACTTAGAAAATCTAACTGCAACTTTCTTACCTAGAAATGCCTTGTTTTACTCCAAGATTCATAGTGGGACAGGCTATTTCACCTCTCAATTTGAGGTGAAATACTCTAAAATGGAAAATTTACCAAAAGCTCAACAGTTATCCTATTTTGCATTAATCTATTGCACAGCAAGACTTTACACAAGTGATTGACAAATATATTCAATTATATTGACCTAAGTACAAGATATTGTGCAAACTAGGAATCCATTAAAAAAAACATGACTCTATACTTAAAAAAATATATTTTATAGTGCCAATAAGCAAGGCAGTAGGAAATAGACACCTGGCTATCCTCACAACTCCCCACCCCAAGTTGCCTCACACATTTAGATATTTAAGGGAAGGCTTTATCCAGGTATCTTTTTTCTATGATAGTTGAAATCACTCAATATGGTATTTTTATCCCCCCAAATGCTAAAAGAGGAAGCTGAATGAGTAAAGATTTTAATGAAATGTGAGGATTTGATACTCTCATCCTGAAGGAAGTGTTTAGATGCAAAAAGTGCAGGAAATATAATTCCCAATCTGGGAACTAACATCAACATCATTCTATACTTTTGAATTCTGTGGACCAACACATACTCTTAAACAATAGTAAATATTTCACATGCTCACATAGGCATTTTAGTTTCTTAGTGCATGTCTATACCTAGATAACAGTTATATGGTCATATTCTATGTGGTATAGTTCTTTTTTGTAAAGAATAAAAGAAGAACATTAAGTTCGTAAAATAATGTATTCGAAAGTATGTGCTTTATTAACTTGCTTCAGTTCCTTGTACAACCTTAATTTGACCTCCTTGTGCCTATGCATAGATATCATCTTGAATTTCATTGTCACATGCAATTTTTCCACAGACTCCTTACTTAGAGAATTAACATGGGCGCCCATTCACTGTGAGGCTCTGAATCTTATTTACTGCACAGTAAAGCCTGATCAGAAAACAGAATTATTAATTTCTTTGACACCTGTTATTAAATTATTCAAATACTTCACAAATGTTGAATTAATAGATTCAAATTCAATCAAATATAATATCTTCAAAATATTAGTAAGCATTCTTATTCCTATTTTACAAGAGGGGAATTAAAGCATAGGCCACTGAAGGCTAAGAGTACCCACAAACACTGGGTACCCAATATGAGATACCTAGAACCATATTCTTCAGAGTACTTCACAGTTTGTAGTGCCTTATATTTAAAATACAGCTTCCACTGACTTCAGGAGAACATACAGATATTCGGGGATATTAAGAGGAAGTTAGATTGAGTTAAAAATAGCCACCCAATCTACTTTAAGTCAGGATGGAGATGCCTAGTTGGGGCAAGCAGGGTCTGGGGGATGGCTTGGGAGTTCAGGGGGTAAAGCAAAGTCTGTGAGGGGGGTTCATGGGGTAAACAGGGTCTGCAGGTAGGTTGGGGGAGCAGAGGGGGCTAGCAGGGTCTATGACGGGGGTCGATGAGGTCTGGGAGGGTTTGGCAGGATCAAAGGGGCAAGCAGGGTCTGTGGGGGGCTTAGGGTACCTGGGGTGCAAGCAGGGTCTGTGCTGAGGTTGGTTTCATGAGGCAAACATGATCAATAGGGGGGCTGAGAGGACTGAGGCAGGCTAATGATGTCCTAAAGGGGGTTGATGGAGTCTGGGAGGGTTTAGTGGGGTATGTGGGGTCTGAAGGGGGAATAGGAAGAATCAGATGAACAACTCCCTCTCAGATTCTTCCCACCCCACCCTGATTTACTTCCATTGCCTTCCAGCACTGGCAAATGCCAGTAAAACCATCACCAGAAATGGCTTGTGGGTTGAGGAGTTTGGTGGGCTTGGGAAGGAGGGGCAGGAAGGTTCACAGAGGAGGGGTGGCCATCTGGGGGTATGGGGAGGGACCAGGAAGCTAAAAATATCCCAGTGCTGGGGGTGAGTAGGAAAAATGAAGGCCCAGGGCTGGGGACAGTAGCTGGACTTTCTCAGCCCTGGGGTTGTGCTGGGAACTGTATAGAAGTTCAATTAAATCAGTCTTGCTGGACCTGGTCTAACTTATACACCTGAGGTACAGTTAACTTAGATCTGGTCAGCCATTTTTAGAGTGATCTAACCTTCCTGTACTTCTATATAGTTCACACTTGTGAACTAAGTTAAACTGGGTGGCCATTTTAATGTTACCTAACCTCCTGCTAACCTTCCGAAACATTTGTATTTACCCCAGGTGTGAAATCTTAAATTGGGTATCCAGAACACAAGGAATGAGTGACCTGTCATGAAAGGTCTGGTTAAATAACTTGCCTAGCATTACATAGAACTTTGCACCAAAGACAAGCCAGGATCCAATCCTCCAGGGCCCAATTATACTGACTTAACAATGAGACCATTCTTTGTCTTCCTGAACTCTCCTGTCTCATTCACCTCACACCTTCCAGCTATTGTAACAAATGAAACAGGTGTTCTACAGACAAGAATCTCCTCCTGTACCCAACTAGACAGATTCCTTGAACAGCTGCATGAATGAGTCAAAGGGGAAAATAATATGTGAGGATGTAATTAAAGACTCATGTACACTTATAATTCATATTTAAAGAGGGCTGAATTAAAGATAACTCGCAGAAACCTAAATTATGGCATTTGCTACTTTTGTATTATTTTTACTTAATAATGTTCTTTTAACACTTTTGTTTGTAATTACTTCAGAAGGAAAGAAGGACTTTGACTTTTTAGCTACTTTATTCAGGGGTTCAGGATACAAAAAGTTGGCCCCTCCAGGGTCCAGGTCCAATAAACAAAGCAAAGTCAAATAAATTACCATCAAACCAAGAACACCATGCCATTACATTCATAAGTGACAGACACCTTCACAGTATTACATGTCATGCCTAGCATGCCATTATGTGGTCAGGATACCAGCCACACGGTTGTACAGACCAAAGCCCTTTATAAACAAATTATTCCTACCCTGCTCTATCCAATCATACACATGACAAAACCTTCAACTTCCCCCACAGAGAAAAAAAAGCAAAAAGCAGCCTGGTGAGGGCCCAGGTTCTGCCACCAAGGTTGCCCAGTTGCCCAGACCAGTTATGACATCAGAGCGCGTATTGAAGATGGCTGTTCTCCATGTGTCACAGTGCTCCCTCAAGGGACCAGCTTGTCTCAAAGTTGAGTACCACCCACCAGAGCACAGCATGCTCCAACTCCATCAAGAGATGTGCCTGCATCAGGAGGTCAAAAAGCCACGGGGCATCATCTGAGCCAGTCCTGGCAAGCTGTTTGCGGCAGCTCTTGAGGACAGCTGGGTCAAAGTGGAATGCGGCTGGGTCAAAGTGGGACACAAATGTGCCAGCGGCTAGGATGCCATGCAGCAACTGCAATTGCAGCTTGCCAGTCTTCTTGGTGGTTGGCAGCTTATAAAATGTACTCCAAGCTGGGTGGGCTGGTGAGGAATCTGACAGTCCCAGGTGCCATCGCCATGGTGTACCAGGGTGGCTCACTAGCACTTAGCCATGGCAGAGATGAACCATCTGGGCATAAAGGCTTCTATGCAACAGAGAAGCAAAAGGGCAACCCATGTCACTGTTGGCAGGCACAGGGAGCATCAGCAGGATGCCAGGCCCACCGGCCAGCTCACTGGCTGCAGTCAGGGCAACCAGCAGCATGGGAAAAGCCTTGCTTTGGCCATATGCAATGCAGGAGACCTGGCATGCCCAGAGATGGTCATCCATGGTGACTGCTGCTTCCAGTGGGAGGCCATCCTCGATGCCATTCAGGAGACGGCTCATGCTGTGGATGGTGCACAAGCCTAGCTGAGTGATCAGGGCCTCAGGTGAGAGCAAGGATGACCAAGCAGGGTCAAGGATATGAACCAGGTGGAGGACTCATGCCTGGATGAGGGCAGTTGTGAGGCTGGTGGAGATCAGGCTTGGCAAGGGGTGCCTCAGGGCTGGGTTCTGCACCAGTGGGAAATGCGGATGCCAGGCCCAGGGCTGGAGGTAGAAGGTGGCTTGCCAGGCTCATACCACACACATGGTAGAAGGCCAGAAGCACTGTCCAGTTCAGGAGTGTGAGGTCCAGCAGGAAGAGCTCCCAGTCAAAGCCAAGGGACCCCGCCCTCTGCAGGAACTGGCATACCAGTTTTTGCCAGAGTAGGCACTCCTCACCATAGAGGAGTGAGGTCCATGGTCTCTGAAGGGCTTGCAGACAGAAGGCGGCCACCTTGCTTACCAGGTCAACCAGGCTCTGGCTCCTCTCAGCAACGGGTAGGTAAAGGACAGCTTGTGGGAACTCGTGGCACTCATCCCAGAAAAAATCTACCAGGAGGTACTGAAGTCTCTTGAGTAGGTCCTGTGGTGGGTTGAGTTGGTGCACTGGTGCCACAGGGTCACCACCACCAGGTTGTTGGCAATGAGGACGTGTCCACAGTAGGAGAGGCTGGGTAGGTGCTAGTGCCACCATTGCAGGCAGGCTTCCACAAGGCCATCCTACATGCATGCCATGAATGTCGGTGGGCCCAGGAACATGCCCAGGACCTTGAAGCCCTCGCAGTGCCAGGTGAGGCCTCTTGGCAAATTTGGGGGGGGTGGGTTGTGCTGGTCCACATGCCAAACAGCAGGGTATCACTCTTGGCCCAGTTGATATGAGCTGAAGAGGCACACTCATAGGCTTACTGGCAGTCCATCAGGGCCCACACATCTCCCTGGATGTTAAGGAAGATGGTCACGTTGTCTGCATACACTAACAGCTGGAGTGGAGGGCCAATAGACAAGACTGTGGCTGATGGCAGGGCCACACCACTCAGGCAGCGCTGCAGTGCATGCAGCACTGACTCAATGGCCAGGGTGTAAAGCATGCCTGGCAGGAGGAAGCTCTGACAGATGACCCTGTGCATGGAGAATGGGGCCCAGAGCATGCCGTTCACCTTGAGCAGGCTGCAGGTGTCTTGGTACAAGACCTGGGGGGCCTCAGTGAAGAGGGACCCGAAGCCAAAGGCTTCCAAGGTCTGGAAGAGGTAGGCATGGCCCACCCAATCAAAGGCCTTCTCCTGGTCCAGAGAACTGAGGCTGATGTCCAGGCCAAAGAGTTTGATAGCTGTGAGTAGGTCACACAGCAGGAACAGGTTGTCTTGGATGGTCCTGCCAAGCAAACAGTAGCTCTGCTCAAGCCCAGTGATGGAAGCAATGACAGAGCAGAGGCAAGTCACTAGCACCTTGTCCAGAATCTTGTAGTCTGCGCACAACAGGGAGACCGGTTGCCAGCTCTTAATGCAGCCAAGGACTCCCTTCTTGGACAGCAGCGTGAGCACCACTTGATGGCAGCTGATCGGCAGGACCTTGTCAGCAAGGCTATTCTGGAAAATGCACACGAGGCAGGAGCTGAGGAGAGGCCAGATCTTGTAGAACTCAGCACGTAACCCATTAAGGCCGAGGGCTTTGCTGGAAGCAAGGCCAGCAGTGACAGCTGCCAGCTCCTCCATAGACAATTCCCACTCAGTCTCACTAGCCTCCAGGGCACAAAGATGTGGCAGTCCCTCATGGAGTACCCAAGTGGCCTTGGGGCAGGACAGCTCAGCCGTAAACAGGTCACAATAAAAGGCAATAGCATACTCATGTATTTTGCTCAGGTCAGTAATTACCCAGCCCTCGGAGTCTTGAGGTGATCTAAGAATTTGCTTTCTGCTCACTTCCACTCCAGATTGAAGAAGCAGTGGGTTGGGGTGTTGGTTTCTGCCATCTCTTGGCAGCGGATATGGATTCTCATTCTGCAGGCCGTGTTCTCCGCCAAGTCATGCAGGCATTTTCTGTTGAACCAGAGGCTCTCACACAGTGCTGCATTGCTGCTGGAGGCCAGCAAGGCAGCCTCGAGCTCTGCCACATCTTCTTCCAGCTCTCAAATACAGTGCCACATTTCATTTGTGGCCAGCTGGGTGTACTGCTGGAAAAAAGCCCTTATCTGTACCTTGCCTACATGCCACCATAGCTTCCAGGAGGAGTAGCTCAGTCTTGTGGCCTCCCAGCCTTGCCAAAAGTGAGCAAAGCAGTCCCAGAAGTAGAAGTCTTGAAGAAGGCTGATGTTGAAGCACTAGTAAGGTACCTGCACACAGGCTTTCCCAGGCAAGCTCAACTCACAGCAGGCCAGGCCATGATCTGACAGGCCCAAGGGAACAATACGGCTGCTGCGCAGGAGCAGCAAATGGTGCCTGATAAAATAAAGGTGGTCAAGGTGGGCCATGTTGAGAACACTGGCACACATCAGGATGCAGGGCTCACCAGACATCGATGAGGTCCATGGTCTCCAGTGCAAACTGCAGCTTGTGGGCTGAAGACAGGTCAGGCTCAGGCCCTGTGCAGTCAAGTGAGGCATCCATGGTGCAATTAAAGTCCCCACCTATGAGAAGCAGGTCATCATCCTCACTAGCATTGCATAGGATGGAGGCCAAGGTGTCAAAGAAAATGACCCTTTCCTGGCCATCAGTGGGTGCATGTACATTGACAAGTAGCAGGTGGTAGTGTGCTACGGTGCTGTGGATAGCCAGCAGGTGGCCAGGGACAACCTCCCACACACCGCCATGTCAAGCTGCAGCTTTGGCAATAGGAGAGTCGCAATCCTGGTGCAGAGATTGGTGCACTGGCTGAGGAACAAGTGGCCTCATCAGGCAGCATGCCAAGCCACCTGGTTCAACCCATCAGAATGTGTTTTTTGGAGGAAGGTGACAGCCAGACACTTCTGGCACAGGAGCTCCAGAACAGCATCTCATTTCACCAGATCTTGACAACCATTGATGTTAAAAGGGCCAATGGTCATGGCTGCCATGGGTGTGGGTATGAGAGAGGAAGAGTTAAGGTAAGGTGTAGGTGGAAAAGCAAGCACCCAAGAGCAGAGCAAACTAGCAGAGACTGATTGGGGAAGGTCCATCAGACCCTACTCTACTCCAGAGACCCCCCGCAGGCCCCACTCATCTCTCACCCACTGTGAGAGCTTCTCCAGATGGTAAGCCATCTGCTGGGTGCCTAGATCTTGTTGCATAAGTTTGGCTGCAGCTCTAGCAGACTTGACAAAAAGCTTAGGGTCTGCATACTACTGGGTGATGTGCCCTGCTTTATTCTTCTGTCCCTTGGTCTGCTTCAGAAAGGCCAAGAAACCCCCATAGTTGGGGGTGATTGGGGGGGGGTCTGCCAACATGGGCTGGACATTTCTGACAGAAGAATGGTGAGGCTGCACCCCACGCAGCAGTTAACCCACAAACACAGTGTCTACACCCTCAATGAACAGACACATCAGCCTCCTTTCATTTTCCAGGTCGAGGGCTGCCTCTGGGAGAGTGATCCCCACCTTCTTGGGGGGAGAGAGGTTATCCTGCTCTAGAGTTCACTTGTGACACTCGGAAAGCTGGATCTCCATCTCACTAGCTTCCCCATCCAATCTGGTAGACTGGGAGATGACCAAGAAGTCAACAAACTCCTCTGCCGCCCCCTATATCAGGCCTCCAGAAGAGAGGCATTGTTTATAATCTTTACTGCCACCTGACTCCAGAAGCTGGGAGATCAGTGAGGGGTTGGTAACCCTTGCCAACACCTCTCCCACCACCAAGTTATCACTGTCCACAGTCACGTGCAACAGGGTCGCTGGCATGACAGCTGGAGTGGGGTGATGCTCTCCAGTGGGTCCTCTCTGGCACCAGCCGAGGAGGGCCCTGGTGGAGATGGGGTGTCCTGAGAGGCCCCCTTCATCTTCCTCTCTTTGTGTTTCTTCTTAGTGGCAGGCACTCCCCACCTTCATAAGGGATGGGCTGGACCACTCCTGGCCCACTGCCCCAGAGCCAGCCACCTTAGACAAGGCCATAGTGGAGGGTGCCCAGGAGGAGGCCTGAGCCCCATCCTCCAACAGGGCCCTGGCACTACAGCCACTGGCCACCCCAGCCACCTTGGCCAGGACAGTTGGGGCGGGCAGGAGACAAGTGGAGGCATCAGCCCTTCTATCTGGTGGAGCCTCTGCACCAGGGTGGTGGGCACTTTAGGTGGGATGAGTGGGGGAGAGGGATGGGTAGTAGTCCCAGCCTCTCCACTGGATTGTGCTCTCATGCTGGAGACCCCAGACCCTCAGATGGAATGGGGGTGAGAGGAGGTCAGGAAGAGATCTTGGCCTCACTGGGTGGGGACTGCATCCCAGAAGTGGATGCCCCATCCTTCAGTGCTGCTGCAGTCACCAATGTTCCAGCCACTTTCCCATGTGGGCACTGGGCTGCTAAGTGGGAAGAGCTACCACACTGGAAATGCATGGTTTCCCTAAAGGAAAAATAAATCACAAAACTCCACCCATCAAGCGTGAGGTTCAAGGAGTGAGGCAGAGACCAGGGGCCCTCCCTTCAGCTTTGGGTCCTTGCTTCTGATTGTCATCCAGCAAAGGGATTTGTAGGAACCCCATAGGGCTCGAGTCCCTTGGCCAGCTCCTGATCAGACAGGTGTGGGGGGACATTGGAAATCACCACCCTCACTGCCTGGGTGTCTAGGGGTGTGACAAGATATTGTACACCCATGATGTTCAGGCCCTCCACACACACCCTGTTGACCAGAGTGAGAGTGCTCAGGCAAATCACTGAGACTGTGTTAACATGACCCATGTAATGTATGTTACACCATTGCAAGAGAACATTTAGGGCACTTATGCAGACCTCGACCCCAACATAGGGAGGGGTATGAATCCTCAAGCCATGGTTAAGGGGGAGGTTTTGAGAGGCCTCCCCATGCCAGTCGCTGGGTGTAGGAGCAGCCTTTCATGCTAGAACAGGGTTAATCCCAAAAGCTAAATCTAAGGGAACAAAAAAAAATATTGTGTATATTAACTACAGAGATAAGTGTCTGGGAATGTGGCCATTAAAAGCAGAAAGGGAGGGGCATGCATGCCTGGAGGGGCAGAGGGATGGGTAACAAGAGGAAGGGCTGTGACAGAGTTAAAGAAAAAAAGAAAAAGAAAAAAAGGTCTGCCTGCACACTCTAGATAAAAAGAAAACAAAACACAAAAAACAAAAGAAGTATGTATATGTGTGTATATATATATACATATATAAAGTTCTGCCAGTGGGGATGCTGAGGGGGGCCTCCAGACATCAGGGGTTGCCTGCATGGACAAAGCCCAAGGTCTCAGATAGCTGGATGTGCCTCTGCACCCTGAGCAGCTGGTGGCATCACAGGGCAAGGAGCAGGCGTCCCTCCTCGATTTGGCACAGCGCCCCCTTGACAGCCCAGCATTCCTCAAAGGTGGACACCATCCTCCAGAACACTGCATGCTCAAACTCAAGTAAGAGGTGGGCCCGCACCAGCAAAATGGAACAGCTGCAGGGCATTGTCCACCCCGGTCCTGGTGAGCCGGTTTCACTGGCTCTTCAGGCTTGCCATCTTGACCTGGCCCACCAGGAAGTTGGCCAGGTTGACTGTGGCCTGCTCGGCCACCCAGTACAGGGAAGAGTAGATGTAGGTGCCCTCTGAGAAGTCCCAGCTCAGTGCCCAAAGTGTACCCCAAGGGTGGCAAAGAGTGGCCACAGCTGGGGCAGTTGAGGAAGGCATGGAAAACATCCTTTTCCAGCACCCCCGGGCAGAAGGGGCAGGCCACCAAGGCCACTAAATCCAGGTGGCACACAAAGGTGCCAGTGGCCAGGATGCCATGCACCAATCTCCACTGGAGGTTGCCGGTCTTCTTGACGGTAAGCACCTTGTACAGTGTGTGCCACACTGGGGTCCCAGGCCACATGAGGCACCACCACCACACAGTGTTGGGACAGCTGACCAGCACCTGGGCATGCCAGTTACACACTACCCATGCGTAGAATCCCTTCCCGGACAGTGTGCCAAATGGCAGCCTGCATTCCTTCTGGGGGGGCACAGGGAGACTAAGCAGTGTGTTGGGCCAGTCAGCCAACTCACTGGCCACTGCTGCGATGACCAGCAGTGATGGAAAGGTGTCACCCATAGCATCCGTGGTGGGGAGGGCCTGGTGAGTCTGGAGGTAGCCTTCTAGGGCAGTCACTGCTTCTGTCGGGAAGGCGGCCCTAATGGCCCACAGAAGCCAGCCCGCAGTGCAGACAGAGCACAGTGCCAGCTGGGCAGCCAGGGCTTTGGCTGGCAGCCAACCCAACAGAGCAGGGTCCAGAAGGTGCCCCAGACAGGTGGTGTGCACCTCGATGAGAGCAGCCATGAGGCTGGCAGAGGCCAGACTCAGCACGACATGCTACAGAGCTGGGTTGCAGATCAGGGACTCCTGAAGCAGTTGCAGGAAATGCAGGCACCTGCCTTGGGGACAGAGATGGAAGGCAGCCTGCCAGGCCTGCACCGTGCTGCAGTAGAATGGGGGAAGGACCGCCCCATTCAGGAAGGTGAGGTCCAGCACAAACAGCTCCCGGTCAAAGTCAAGGCCCCCCACTTGGTGCAGGAACTGGCACACCAGCTGCCACCACGAGAAGTGGCCCATGGCATACAGGAGTCACTGGAGGGCTTGCAGGCAGTAGGCAGCCACCCACCCTGCTGGCCAGGTCAATCATGCCCTGGACTCCCTTGATGGTGGGCAGGTAAAGGGCAGCTCACGGGAGCCAGTGGCATCCATCCCAGAGGAAGTCTACTAGGAGCCACTGCAGTCTCTCGAGTAGCTCTGACGGAGGGTCCAGCACAGTGCAGCGGTGCCACAGGGTCACCGCCACCAGGTTGTTGGTGATGAGGACCCAGCCAATGGTAGGAGAGGGTGGGCAAGCGCCAGTGCCAGTTCTGCAGGCGGGCCTCCACCCCCTCCACCAGGTCCTCCCAGTTGTGGGCCACAAAGGTCGGGGGCCCCCGGAACACTCCCAGGGCTTTGAAGCCTTCCCAGTACCAGGCAAGGTCCCCTGGCAGGTCCGGAGGTGGTTTGTCCGCCCACATCCTGAGCATGAGTGTGTCACTCTTGCCCCAGTTGATGCAGGCCAACGCGGTGATCTCATAGGTGCATTGGCAGTCCACCAAGGCCCGCACATCCTCCTGGCTGCCCAGGAAGACTGTCACATCATCTGCATAAACTGTTAGCCAGATCGGGGGGCTGGTGGTCAGGCCCGGTGACGGTGGCAAGGCTAAGCCAGTCAGGTGATGTCACAGAGCATGCAGCAGCAGTTTGATGGCCAGGGTGTACAAAGGGGGCAGCCCTGGCATATGCTGTGATGTACCGGGAATGGGGAGCACAGCATGCTGTTCACCTTGAGCAGGCTGGAGGCGTCATGGTACAGGACCCAGAGTGCCACAATGAAAAGAGAGCTGAAGCCAAAAGCCTCGAAGGTGCCGAGTAGGTACTGATGGTCAACGGAATTGAAGGCCTTCTCCTGGTCCAGGGAGACCAAGCCGACGTCCAGACCGAAAAGCTCCACAGCCATGAGCAGGTCACACAGCAGAAACAGGTTGTCCTGGATGGTGCTGTCTGGGACACAGTAGCTCTGCTCAGGCCTGATGACGGAGGCCATGATGGTGTGGAGATGGTTCGCCAGCACCTTCACCAGGTTCTTATAGTTGGTGCACAGAAGGGTCCCATCGGCGAGGCTCTCACAGAAGACACGGAGGAGGCTGGACACAAGGAGGAGCCAGAAGGCTTTGTAAAATTCCATGGGCAGTCCATCAAGGCGCAGGGTCCTGCCCGAGGCAAACCCCCCCACAGCAGCCTTGAGCTCTGCCAGGGAGAGTTTGCACTCCAGGGCCTCGACCTGCGAAGTGCTGTGGCATGGCAGGTCCTTATGCAGCTGCTGAGTGGCCTCCAGACAAATGGGGTCAGCTGCAAACAAATCCCAATTGAAGGCGATGGTATGCCTCCACACCTCGCCTAGGTTTGTGAGCAGCCGTCCCTCAGGGGTCTTGAGATGGTCCAATGACTTTCCCACAGCCCGCCATCTCTCCAGGCTGAAGAAGCAGCCAGTTGGGGCATTAGCCTCTGCCAGCTTCTGGCAGCGAGCATGTACCCTTGCACTGCGGGCCGCGCTCTCTGCTAGCTCCTGCAGGCATTTCTTGGAGGACTGGAGGCTCTCGAGGAGTGCCGAGTCATTGCCTGCACAAAGCAGGTCTGCCTCAAGCTCCACCACGTCCTCCTCCAGCTCCTGAGTGTGGTGGCAGATCTCGCTTGCTGCCAGCTGGGAATACTGCTGGCAGAATGCCTGAATCTGGATATTCTCCATGTCCCACCACAGCTGCCAGGAGGAGTAGTTTGCTCACGCAGCCTCCCAGCTCCTCCAGAAGTCCCTGAAGTCGGTGTTCTGTAGCATGCTGATGTTGAGGCACCAGTAAGGGGCCCACGTGCATGCTCTGCCAGGCAGGCTCAGTTCACAGCAGACCAGGGCATGGTCCGAGGCCTGATGGGATGATGCGGCTGCTGCACAGTAATGGCAGATGGTGCTGAGCGATGTAGAGGTGGTCAATGCAGGCCATGACAATCCCACTGGCACTCATCTTTTCCCAGGTATATTGGCACGCATCAGTGTGGAGGACCCACCAGGCATCGATGAGATCTGCCGCCTCCACATGGTCCACAGCTTGCAGGCTGAAGGCAGGTGCGGATCTGGTCCTATCCAGTCTAGCAGTGCATCGATGGCAGAATTGAAATCCCTGCCCACGAGGAGCAGGTCAATGTTCTCACTGGCATCACACAGTAGGTCACCCAGGGTCTCTAAAAAGGCTACCCTCTCTCTCCCCTTGGTGGGTGAATAGACATTGATGAGGAGCAAGCTCTGGTGTGCCAGGGTGATGTGGACAGTCAGCAGCCAGCCGGGGATGACCTCTCATGCTACCACCGAGTTGTACTGCAGCTGCAATGAAAGGAGGGTCACCACTCCTGCGCTGAGGTTGGTGCCGTGGCTTAGAAACAAGCGACCTCTCTAGGCAGCGTGCCCATCAGCTAGAATGTGCCTGTTTCTGTGCATCTCCTGGAGGAAGGAGATCACCAGCAGCTTCTGCCGCAAACCCTCTAGGATGGCCATCCACTTCACCGGGTCCCTGCAACCACTGGTGTTCAGCGAGGCAATTGTGGTAACCACCATAAGCAGGAGAAAAGAGAGGAAGGATAGGCAGGGCACAGGCAGAAGAGGAGGTGAAAGAGCAGGGCAAAACCACAGAGATGGGGGAAAGCCAATCCTTCCCCTACCCTATTCCATGGAGCTGCCTCAGCCCCACACTTCTCTCACCCAGGTCACCAGCTTGCACCAGAAGGCATGTTGATGCATGCCTGGGTCCCAGCACATGAGCCTTGCCATGTCACTGGCAGTGCAGACAAACTGCACGGGGTCTGGGCACCATTGCCAGATACTCTCTGCCATGTTCCTCTGGCCCTTGGTCTGCTCTAAGAGGTCGAGGAGGCCTCCACAGCTGGAGGCCACCTGGGGGGAGGGGTTCTCCAGCAGGAGCTGGATGTTGCCAACCGAGAACCAGTGGGGCTTCACTCTGAGAGGGGACCTACCAGGGAGGCCAGTGAAAGTTCCCTCAATGGCCAGGCTCCCTAGCAGGCCCCCCTCAGTATCTGGGTCGAGGACCGTCTCTGGGAGATCAATCCCCATCCACTTTGGGGGGCAAATGTTGTCCCGCTCCTAGGGCCGCCTGCAGCACTTGGAGGGTAGGCAATCCATCTCCTCCTCATCGGCCTCAGAGGGCATGGGAGCAGGTGGCGGGGGGGTGGTAGGACCCTCTGCTGTCTCCTGTGCCTGATGCTGGGGAGGTAGGCACTCTTTCCCTGCCCTGCCACTCCCACATCCAACAAGCTGGGATGGGGGCAAAGGGTTGCCAGACGTTGCTGAGACACCCTCAGTCATGGCCTGAGATGGTGGGGTTTCTGGTGGGGCAGGCAGGGTGTGGTCAGGTTCCCTGGCTACATTTTCCCCAGCACTGTCAGAGGCGGGCCCCAAAGGGGCAGGGGCTCCTTTAGAAGTTCCCTTTTGCCCCTTGCTCTTAGCTTTCTTGGGAGCACGTGGCACCCCCCCCAAAGGGGGTGGTCCAAGCTGCTTAGGGTTTGCCACCTCCAGGTCCACCACCTTGACTGAGACAGAGGTGGAGGGAGGTGGAGAGGAGGTCTCAGTTTTTCCACCCGATGGGGCTCCAGCACCTAAAATGCTAGCCACCCTGGGTTGAACTGGGACAGGGTGGGACTGGGAGGATGTTCCAACCCCTCCACCAGGTGAAAGCCCCGCACTGGGGGGGCAGCCCCATCAGGCAGGGGGAGGAAGGCTGAGAGGGGGCCATTGTCCCCTTACCCGGTGGGGCACCAGTGCTTGGGGCACCAGCTGTCCCAGAGGGGACCGGGGCAGGAGGGGGCTGGGAGGAGTCCCCAGTCCCTCCATTGGGTGGAGCATCAGCCCCAACACGGGTGGGAGGAGCATGGAAGGACATCCCAGCCCCGCCCCCGGTGGCATGCTCATGCCAGAGGAGTCAATCCCCCCAGATGGAGCAGAGGTGGAGGGGGCTCACCACCCTTTGATGAGGCTACCACACCAGAGGTGGAGGCACCATCCCCCGTGTGGGTGCAGCAGCCATTTCCCAAGCTGACTGACCCAGTGAGCACTGGGCAGCCAGGTGGGAGCTGCCACTGCAGCAGTGGCATGCATTCCCACCCTGGCAAAGGTAGACTATGTAGGGCCTCCCATCCTCCACAAAGGTCATGGAGGGAGGCAGGATCTGAGTGCCACCCATGAGAAGCATGAATGCCTGCCTCTGAAAGGACAGGACGTGCCTGAGCCTGGGGTCCCTGCTCCCCATGGTCAGCCTGTGCCAGGGCTAGTGAGCACACCATAGCGCTCGAGCGCTTTGGTGAGGTCCCAGTCTGGCAGGTGTGGGGGGATGTTGGAGGCCACCACTTGCACTGCCAGGGTCTTCAGGGGCATAACCAAGTAGTGAACGCCCGAGATCTCCAGACCCGCCACATACACACCCCTCACCAGGCTGGGAAAGCTCAAGTATATGATGGGCACTGAGTTTACCTGGGAGGCATACTGGACCCTCCGGCATTCCAGTAGGTCTGCCAGAGCTCTGGCACAGGCCTCCACCCTGATGTGGAGAGGGGCGTGCACCTGCAGTCCATGGCTGAGGGGAAGGTCCACAGAGACATCCCCGTGCCAAGTGCCCTGACTGCTGGCAATCATTCTGGGCAGGAGACAGTTAAATCTCCCACAGGGGCTGCTAGAGGGGGAAAAATAAAGCCTCAGTCTAAAGCTGGGGACTGGGAGGGGGCTGAAACAGCCCCAAAATTGACCTTATGGGGAGCAGAAAAACCCTGCAGGGACTGAAGGCAAGCCCAAAGGCAGGAGGAGGTGGCAGAGACCAGGCTAAGGGGCTCTGGAGGAGGGAAGCATCAGGAATCAAAGGGAGAGCACAAGCGGGGGTGGGGGAGGGGCAGAGGCAAACAAGGAAGCCAGAGGCCAGGGGAAAAAGGTCAGAAAGGAGTGGTGGATTGGGGCTGGCAGGGGAGCATGATGTGGGGTACAGTCAGGGTTATTAGGGTGTGGGTGTGAGTAGGGGACCCCTG
>NW_017728992.1:75321995-75327895 GCF_001723915.1 Gavialis gangeticus | reverse complement strand
GTGGAGGCCAAATAAAGAAAGGAGGTGGGGAGGAGAACCTGGGGGGCAGGGAGTGTGGTGGGGGGAATGTGCACAAGGGACCTGAGCTGGAGGAGCGCAGAAGGGCTTCACCTGTTCGTGGCCATTTTGAAAGAAAGAAAGAAAAACGATAAGAAAGAAGCTGCAATGTAGACAAATGCAACTTGCAGATGGAGAAACTGGAAGTAGAAGGGAGAAGGGACAGAGAACAGAAAAACAGAAGAAAGAACACTGTGGAAATTCAAGAAAAAGATCAGAAAGGGAGTTAGACAGAAGCAAGAGACCTTTAGACAGGTGGGAGTCAGAAAAGAAAAGACATGGGAAGCAAGGGAGTCTTACATTCAGGATCACCCCACGCAGCTCCAAGCAAGCCTGGTTTGAAGCATCCAAAGTGGAAGGACAGATTCTATCACATGGTATTCTATTGACAAGTAAGTTGGTCACACACAGAGATGGAAACTTTAGATCCACCAGAAAGTTCTCTATTATTTGACCTAATGAAGTAATTGGCAGAAAATGTGAATGGACAGTAGATGAGGTGTGGTTTCATACATATTTGCTGACATCAGAGGAATGGTAAGACTCAAGATTCTTTGTATATATTCTAGGTTCTGTAGAGGAATGTGCTTTAGTGAACACAAACTCTCCTAATTATGGATCTTTCTGCCCTAAACAATTCATCCCTCTCTAGTCTTACCAAGTGCCCACTCTTGATTCTTCAGCCTAACCCATATCCCAACCAGTCAGTCCCTTTTTATTTTCCTTAAGTTTTTCATTGCACACCCAGCCTTCTTGTACTTAAAATTGTAGTCTTACCCTTCCAGATGTCTCTGCCCACATACTAATCTTCCTTTTGAGAGTTCTGAGATGCAGACAGAAGTGCAGCTCTGCTGTAACTGAAAACACTTTTCAGGAAGCGTTCTGAGTTACAATGATCCCCCAGAATAAGCAGAAGTTCACTATTGCTTCCAGGGCAGAAAGGAATCTAGCTGCTGGCTGTGGGCCTACAGCCAGTTTTCCCTAGCAATGGCCCTTCCTCCCTGCGAGACTGTGCTGTTTTCAGAATGGGAGGGGGAAAAGGGAGCAAAGGCAGCTTGTTCTAGGGGTTCTACTGCTGAAGGGTGGAGTAGGTCAGCTGAAGGTCCCCCACCTCAAGGGAGCTCCAATACATCTGCCCCACTCTCCAGCAGGGGCTGAAAAAACCCAGACCAAAAAACTCTATTTCCTTTACACCGTCTCATTCTGAAAACAGTGACAGGCTGGCAGGCAGTGCAGGCACATGTTACAGAAGATGCTCTGTTTTGAAATGTCTTCATCAGAACCCTTATAAGGGTTCATATTTTCACCCAATCAGCCATTTCTGAAGCTGTCTGCAGTGTGCACTTGTGTTTGGTCACAGATACAAACCACTTTCTGGGACCAGATTAGGCAAAAACTGTCACTTCTGTCTGCTCCTGGTCTCTTTACAAAGCAACTCCAAGTCTCCCTACCTCATTCCCAGTCTCTTTGTTCAAACAGTTTCAATTTCAGTTTGTCCCCTCTGCTTTTTATCCAACCGACCCAGGAAATATACTTGCTAAATTCTAAGAAATTCAAATGAAAACAATGTTGGGGGAGGGAGGGCAAAAGGTTGCACAAGGGACATCATTTGATAACTTTCACAGTCCTTGCACCCACATAGATGGGACCTACCAGTTGCTCAAAGGACAGATTGCCAAACTTTTTTTAAAAAAAGAAAAAAAGTGGGCAAAGAATTTTCTGTGATTTTTTTCTCTGAAACAGATAAACTATTTGGGCTGAAAACAAAATATATATAAACAAACTGAACGAAGACACCCAGCTTAGAAGATTTCAAACCACACAGTAATAAATAGGAACAACTTATAAATAGTTTAAAACAGGGCCTTATGAACAGGATCCTGCCCATGTATAATATACAGTTAGTATATTATACAGGTTTTCTGCCAGGTTTTCTAAACTAGTGTCTGAGTTATGATGATCTTATTCAATTAAATTCTGTGAATAGTATAGCACCAGTAGATCAAAAAATTCCTTGTTTTTCTTAGCAGTAGCATTTTTTTATACAGGAAAGGTTCCTTTTAGGCTATTTAGAATTTATACCTCTATGTAATGATTCATGGTAAGATAAACCATGTGGTATTAGATATGTTTAGACATAACTTTTTCTTTTATATACTTGTTAGAATACATAAAAAAATACCTTATATTTTGATGGTCAATTCTTTTGGCAGGGATGGTCTTTTTGTTCAATGCTTGTAATTTGCATGGTGGAATCTGGGTTCTTCTCTTGAGCGCTCAGGAATACTTCAGTGTAAACAGCAACAACGAAACCACAGATCTGCAATAGTTTTAGGCAGTGAAATGCAAATGAAGTTTGCACAGCAAGGTATTCAGCCTTTCTCTTTCGGCATAAAAGAATGAATTCCATTTTGGCTTCAGTTTAGTAGGCTTGCAGATTTCATCCTGAGTGATGGTTCACTGGTGTTTTACAGTATTAGTTCTCTTTCATATCCTATTCCAAATATACTGTGTGAAGGTTAACATACAGAAAATATAGTCCCTTTCACTGGATAGCTACAAAGGACTATGAGACTTTGGGGGCAGGGGTACCAAATCTTGAGTGCTGTTCTCTTTAGAAATGCTATGATCCTATCAACTAGTACTGTGTGGGACCAGGGCATGGGTAGTCTTGCCTAGTGGTTAGACACCTGAAACACAGGTGCAGTGTAGGTTGGCTTCCTAGGAGCTCAGGGTATGGAGGGATTTGGTGCTGGAACTGGAACTGGGAGCCACAACCAAAGTCAAGATAGACTGGGGTTAAAAGCCAAAGCCAGAAACAAGGTAAGCCAAGGGTTAACCAGGTTCAGAAACCAAAATCCAGACCTGGAGCTTGAACCGGAATCAAGGGCAGAAAACCGGAATCAGGAAATGCCAAGGGACCTACTAGAATCAGAAGCCAGAGTCAGAGCTAAGAGTCAAAATGAGACAACCAGCAGGGAAGCACATGGAGAGTCAAAAGCAAGAACTTTCACCTTTGCCCAGACAAGAATACTTCAGACTGGGTCTGGCTTTTAAGGGCCTGTTGCCTGTGGCTTCAGGGGTTTGGATGTCCAGATTGCCTCACTCAGCCCAGTTGGGACCAGGACATTCCTCCGGGATTGCTGTAGGTGGCACTGTAGGGGATGAATTGTCCTTATCTTCTGTTTGAGACCAACTGGGTCCAGGGCTCTGATCTGGCCTCATCACACATACTGTTGTTTCAGATCGTTACATTACAGATGCTTATTGTTATCATTCCTGTTACACTTTGCTTCTACACAATCAAAACCCCTTTTCAACATCATTAACATTTTGAGATTTATGGGAAAAAGAGACTTCTTTCTGCCTTCCCTTGTGACTAACTGTATTTGTCAGGTCAGGTCCTACACTCCTGAGTCACTGAGACATGCGAAGTAGAAGAGCATCATCATAGATGGATCCAGCTCTAGCTTTATTAGCATTCTCAGAGTGCCTATATCCATAATTCCTAGGCACTGGAAATGTGTTTAAAAACCCCAGTAGGAGCTCCTTACTGCACATTGATGGCCTTATCCTATGCCAGGTATAAAAGAAGGTCATAGTTTGATAGGTTCATGAAAATATGTAGCCAGATAGCATATACCTAAAAAAAGGTTTTACAAATAAGAATCAGAACCTTGGAGCAGGTCTTGTAGTGCACAGGGATGTGCAGTTTGCAAAGCAGTGCTGTAAGAAGTTTTACTGAGGTCATTCCACAATGTGATAATTCAATAAAAAATCAGCATATGATTAAATTATGTTTCCCCCAGCTTCATTATATGTACAGGAAGAACAATCGATACTTTACAAATGTTAAGACACTCAGCTTCTTGTGAGATAGATAAGAAACATTACAAAATTTTAATAGACGGGTACACTGAAAACTTGGAAGTGATGACTCTAAAAATCCTGCAATTAATGCAAAAAATAGGCACTGAAACGTTGGAATGCTATTTCCCAGTTTCCTGCTTTGACCACTAAAATGTACTGCTTCTCAAGGGTGGAAGAAATGCAAGAATATATTGAAACAAGAATATTCTCCCTTTTTTTCGGAACTGATTGGACCCTAGTATGACATCTTCATGCCAAGGCTAGGAACTCTGGAGCACTGATAATCTTGTTGCCCTACATGTTTTTCTCTTCCTGGCACTGGGATTATGGTCCCTATTTTGTCTTTCAGTAATCTTTTAATTTGCTGGAGATTTTATAATTTTGTAGGCAACGACTTTGCTCAAGAAATGGAATGACTAGTACAACACACAACACTCACTTCTACCGTTAGTGAACTCAAAGCATACAGCAATGGAAGAATGGAGGAAGAGAAGAAGAAACCTGCTATTTATATTTAAATATGAATTGTAAAATGTGTTAGGTGCAATAAGAAGATGGATCACTATTTAAAGCACTAGTCTGACACTTGAGAGACCCCAACTTCCATTCCTACCTCCGTCTTGGGCAGGTCCCTTGTTCTTTTTCTGCCACCTCTAACATGAGAAGTAATGCTTAAAGGGATGTTGTGACAATTGATGCATTTAGGATAGTGCGGTGTAATAAGGGACAACAGGACAAAGGCAGGTAAAGGTACCAAGAAAATAGAGAGTCTCTTTTTATTTATTTGGTAAAGTACTACCTTTGTTCTCCTAAGTAAATGAATCATAATCTGAACTAAGCTTAACAACTCAGTCTTTCAAGTTCTCCAACATCAACAAGATCCGATACCTTTGATACCAAGTCTACAACATGTTGCCAACAAAGCTAAGTTGGGGTGTCATCATTTTTGCACCACATTGCTGACAGAACAACATTGTCCAAATCTCTGGTGTGGATGCAGCTAGAGAAAAAGAAGGGATCTTTTTCAGCTTAGCATATGTAGTTTGAAAAGGTGGTACAGCTATGCTGTTGACACAGGCTGTGTTTACACTTGGGGACTTCATCATCATAGCTATGACAACAAAGCAATAGTAACAGATATTCCACAGTATAGACAATCCCCAAGACACATAAAAGAGTTGATTTTGAATGGCTTTAAAATGAGCTCTTGAGACAGCTGTATTCCTCTTCAATGATGTGCATAGGAGATGCATGGAAAACCACTCAGCCATTTCTGAATCCTTTTTCATTTTTGTGTTATATTATTAATATTCAATGGAGTATTTTTTTAAAGAGTTTATAAGGCTAAGTACAAATACTCAACAAGCCCCTGGCAGAAGCACTCTAACTATCCTGCTTTACTTAAAGTGCTGTAAGAGTGCAAACAAACTGAACAGATGTTTGGCTCAGAGTCAGTGATAGCTGAGGGGGCAGGGCTGGCCTGGCAATCAAACTCCACTTGAGACTAGAGCACAGTCCTGCAGGACATTGCCTGGGATGGTGGTAGAATGCAACCTAACCAGAAGCAAAATGGGATGTGGTATAGATGTTCAAAAAAGTGGTCTAACAGAAAGCACATCCATTGAGGGTTAACTTAAAGTGTGATCCACCATTTTTAAAGTGCTCCATTAACTATGAACTGCTGTTCAACTATGTCTCTAGAGTGCTTTCTGCACACTTAAAGTGTGAAAAACGTAATGTCTGTACCTAGCTGTAGTGTCTACTCCAGTACTGTAGCAAGGGTGGAGGTGGGGAGTGGGGAGAGTGGCGGGGCAGGGGGGTGAGTGAGGGAACTGCCCCAGGCACCAAAGTGAAGGGGCACCAACAGGCGCTGCCTGGCTGGGGTGAGGCATGGGATGGAGCCTCAAGCAGCTTGTTTGCGGTGGGGATGGGGGGAAGGCAGCTTTCACTGCTATATGCACTCCTGGGCAAGC
>NW_017728992.1:75313863-75316995 GCF_001723915.1 Gavialis gangeticus | reverse complement strand
TTCTTTGAGTGCATAGGCAACTGGTAAAGGGGGCATGGGGGGGCATGTGCCCCCCCCCCCCCAAATCTGTGCATGGGGTGAGAGTGGGCTGCCACTGCAGGCTTTGCACTGGGCTCCAAACTTCCTTCCCATGGTACTGGTCTATTCCATGCATATCAGAGAATATTTAACAGCCATAATAGCTCAAGATGAATTGGTGCCTTTCTCCTAATGTCAGCACCACTTCAGCAGTGAACCCACCCTTTGGCCTTTTCCTAGGCAGGGAAGGCTTTCTAAAAAAAAGTTCTACATCCTAGTAGATGGTCTGGACTAACCTAGCCACATCATCTAAGCCCTTTGACTTTATTAAACCATTTTTAAGTGTCAGGTTTGACCTTTTATTATATTACATTACAAGTGTTGTAGTCTTGGATCTTCTCCTTGGACGATCCATGCTGCTTGCTAGAGCTATTAATTTTTTTTCCTCTGTGGTATTCATTTTTTCATTGCAGATTAATCAGCAAAACTACTTTGAGACATATTAATTCAAGCAAAAAGTGTTCTTATTCTATTGCAGCTGACACATGCAATAAGCACTGGCACATGATCAAAATATTTAGTTGAATCAATATCAAATAGAAGGATTCAAAATTTAAATGCCCAGATTTTACCTGGTTATTATTACTGATTTCCTATTGATGATGCTTCCAATTGAATATACTTTTTTTGGTGAATTATAAAGACCTCTAATCTGTTATCTTCAGGTCAACTTCTGTTACCTAGAATTATTTACAGGCCTCCTTCTGTTACCTAGAATTATGTTTCTAGCGAGGGAAAAATGGTTTCTTCACAATCTGAAAAAAATATATATATTGAATTCAGCAACTGAAATTAAACTTCCAGAATAAGTGAAATACCTAATCTTGTGATGCATATTATAGAATGAGAAATCTTTAAATAAAAATATGATTCTGGTAATACATTTTATTCACTTTCATTTTGTGCAGCTTCTCTCTTAAATATATCCTCTTAACGAAAGCACCATTAATTAATTTTAGTCTTGCACAAATTACTTGTTACATATTTTGAAGAATTAATACATGATTTTCTTTTACTGAGTATAGAACAAGAAATGTATACAGTAGATTTTAAAATGATTAATGATACTGTAATTGAAGATTAGGCCCTGTAGGTACCATCAGGTTATTCAGTGCATGTAGTGTGCAAAGACCAGCTGGCAGGGATTACAGCAAATAAGTAGAATTAGTGGCATCTTGTTCCTTTTTGACTTCCCCCCGCCCAAAAAAAATCTCCATATTTAAACATGCTGATCCTTCTATAAAGCTCTCTGTACACTAAAATGAAATTTCATCTAATGCAAAATATGAATACAAAACACGTGAATTAGTGTTCAGCTCAAGTACTTCATATAGAGAAGTTTAATTTATCTTCCTCCCCCCTTTCAATGGAGTGGCAGAACAATTAACTCTAGACATTACTACAGTCTAAAAAGGAGTTACTGACTCAAGGGTACAGGTTCTGACTCTCAATTGCATTTCATCTGGCAATGTAGGATTCAGTGCCTTGCATCTAGTATTCAAATCCTTCTTTTCCCGTTCAGTCAACCCACTTCTCCCTTTTGAATGTAGCTCAGTAATTCTTGGTCTCCCCACTATGCACGCGCGCGCGCGCGTGCACACACACACACACACACACACACAAATTGAGTGAGGTTCTTTCCATAGCCTTTTAAAGGGTGTCAAAAAACTTTGGCCACATGCACCCATACCCTTCCTACTTCCTGAGCCATGCCAGGCTCCATTTCAAATCATCTACCAAGGGATAAGATCAGATAAAACACTACCAACAGCCTTTCTCATAATATGACATTCTTCAACCTTTAAATGCTTTGATATTCCAGTTTATTCAGATAGACTCTTTTGAGATTCAGGTGTTTCTAGTACATCTAGCAGAACAGGCATATAACATCAGCTTGCTACCTAACCTCATGGAAAAGCTAAGGGGAGGACATTCTACTGAGGCACTGAAATACACTGCCTAGCATCCTGTCTTATTTTATTTGAATATTGACTTTCCTTGATAGCAACAATGCAATGTCCATTTGGTTCTCATGTAGGTTCTCCAGGTCAACGTCAACTCCACAGGGAGAACAATGCAAAGCTAAGTAAGCTCTTCATAGCAATAAATCCAGCAGAGGTTGCTTCAGAAAGTTGAAATATGACACTGCAAAGGAAGTTGAAGGAATTTGTACTTTGCAGGCTGTGAAAGACTTTAATGGCAGCAGCAGATGGGGTGAAAAGCCTCTCATAACCAGTTATCATCAATGTAGCTATTTGTAACAAGTTGGTGTCCCAGGGCTGGTCAAATCATTGGCTCACTCACTTGTCTCAGGGCTAAACACCTGCCTACTTTTTCTGCCATGCCTTTGATGGTACAGTTAAATGATGATAACAAGACTGGAAGTTTCCCATTTACTTGGCCTGATGTCAAGGGCCTATATGCACAGCTCTGACCTTCCCTATACTGTGCCCCATGCTTTGCAGATGGCATCCATGGTCTAGCACCCAGACTTAGCTTGTTTGGCCTCACCCAGCCTATAAACCCGTGCCCTCACACTGGGTCCTGCACCCCAGAGTCTCCTGTGGGACTCTCACTCCCCACATAATCTCTGTATCCTTACACTGGGCTCTCATTCAATCAACTGGGGCTTCAAACCCATACTTACTCAGGGCTCCCAGCCCTTACCACCTCAGGCATCATGCCTAGCTTGGGACCCTCTCGGTCCGCCTCACACCTCTACACTGAGGCCTCATCCCCTGCCCTACACTGGGCCTCACAGTCCCCTTATCCCCTTGCCTGAGCAACCTCACATCTAGCTCCCTTGGCTTAGGGTTCCACACCCCTGGAGCCTCACACCTAGCTCCTTAATGCTACCCAGGTCTCACAGTGAGCCTGGAAGCTGCCTCAGGTCCCTTCCTGATATGGGTCCTGCTTCAGGACTCACTGTGAGCCTGGGCTCCTGCTTTGACTTTGGGATGTGCTTCCCTAGCCTTTCCCTTCCACAGGGTCACCCACAAGGGAACAGGGGCTGAGGCTTTCTGGTGCCCCGTAATTGCCCTTCACTGGAGAGAC
>NW_017728992.1:75309712-75313018 GCF_001723915.1 Gavialis gangeticus | reverse complement strand
TCCCTTCCGACCCTAGAAACTATGAAACTATGAAAAAAACAAAGAACTGAACCACAGCAAGACAGAAAACCCTCAACCTGTGAACCATATTTCTTTTCTCAACATTCTACCACTGTCTTCATTTTTCCATCCCCTCTCCACCCTGCTTATCCATACTGATTTGTATGTAAACTCTTCAGACAACATAGATAAAGGACACCAGGTTCCTTCACTAATAAGCAATTGAAAATACATCAAAACATCTGTTCAGTAGGAAGCAAAAATGGTATGAAAGTAGTAATTACAGGTAACCAGAGAAAATTTGGAATTTATTTTTTATGTTTATGAGAGCAACTACACAACTTCAGGTCTTTCAAAGTCTTAACATCTAAATGTAAATGTCTTAAGCAATAGCTTACCATCTGGTAAAATTACACGGCATAATTAGCTCTGCCATTGTCTCAAAACCAAAAATAACTGCCCATTATTATTTATAATAGGCTTAAAGCGTAACTACAGATATAGAGCCTGATTTTAGGTTGCCCTACTCTTAAACTAATTATTATTAGGCTTCATCAGTAATGAGATAGGAGAACACAAGTGGGCAGAAACACAAAAAACATTGGCAAGTCAGTGGCAGCCTTTCTCTTAGATCATTTATGAATACATATTACAGAAATATTGATGAGCTGGTAAACCAAGGCCTCTACCATTTGTGAAAGTTCAAAACGAAGTCCGTGGTGTATTATTTTTTTCTTTCCAAGTTGCAGTGAAAAAGTAATCACTTTTTGTTGACTTGAACTCCTACTGTAGTTTCAGATAGGCAAGTAATGCTTCACTTGGTTCTCTAAGTTCTATTGTAAGGTAAAGCAATCTGCCTGCCCTCCACCCACACACATTTTCATTCTCAGATAAGCAGTCGGGCACACTGATGTCCAATCTAAATGATTTAATGGCAACTTACCTACACAAATATGATATACTATTTTCATATTTTAAAATTGGATTCATGCTCTGTAGATAACTTTGGAATCTTTCTAGATGAAGAACTAAATAATTATTATTACTATATTACAATATTTATGTTCATATTTACGATCATATGTTGCATAAGAAAATTAATGAGCTTGCTGGCAGTCTCAATAGGAATGTTAAAACAGTCAATACTATCAATTTATTTTTATGGGAACTGTTCTGTAGTATTTTTCTGGAGACTCACATTTTTAACAATGTCTTCAATGTATGTTTTGCCTACTATACACCATTTCAGGCCATAGATGTGTTGCCAGTAAGCAAAAAGTCCCACAATTTTTTTTTCCTTTAGACTCCCTGTAGGAACTATGAAGGTATACATTCCCGCACCAAAGAGTGAAGGACTGAAAAAAAAGCATGGAAATGTATGTTTGTTGAAATGTTTGTTGAAATGCTTATATTTTTTTCATGGAAAATACACAGGAGGAGGGCGCATCTACATGTGCTTTACTGCAGAGTTGACTAATTAGCTCCACTGTAGGCATGTCTACACATAACACTATGTTGCCATAGCAATGTGCTATGGTAATATAGTGTCTGTGGGCAAAAGCCATGACATTGAAGATATGTCACCATAGTGACTCACTCCCTTAGTACAGTGCATGATTACTGTGATGTAGTGCCTAATAATAATTATGCGCTGCACCTCTGACGCAGTACAGGCTATTACTGCACCATCCTTTAGTACTTCTAAAAGGTTGTTTAGTAACAACTATGCCATGGGGCACATCTAGATGTGCCAAGTAAAGTGCCATCATCTACAAATGTGCCAGTATTAGGGTTTAGTAGATTAATTAACTCTGGCATAAGATAGTACTGCCAGGAACAGTACTATCTTACAGTGCAGTTACTTACTGCACCAAAGTACATGTATAGATGGTGACTGGGGCTGGCTGGGGTACAAGGATGCAAAAGTGCAGGGGGCTCCCAGCTACCCAGCTGTGCACTTCAGCACTCTTGTACCTCAGCTAGCCCCTCTGCCACCCGGCTCCAGCACCCAGAGCCCAGGACTGACCCCCCAAGCCCACTGCCAGCCTGGGACTGCTCCACCCCAGGTCAAACTACTGAGGTTCAGGGTGCAGCATCTACATGTGTAGCTGTACCATTAAGTTTCTGTGATAAACCATGGTTCGAAGTGTTGGCCACCACGTTCATTCCAGAATCCCCTGCCTCCCATCACATAGTCCATGGCATCAAAAAGTCCACCCCTTGACTGGGAAACATCACGCTTTGGGAGGGCCTGACCTCATGGTGCATAGCCCAACCCAAGGGCCCCAGAAGTTCTGCTCTCCTAGTCCATGAGACACAGGCATGGCCTACCAGGTAACAAAGACATGAGACACAGGCATGACCCTCTAACAACTTGCCCTGTTTCCTTCAACCAAGCACCAGGGTTTTCAGGAGTGTTGGACCTCCCCAAGAATAGCACTGAACCAATTGAAGAAAGTACAGGGGTGGGAGCTAGACTGGAACCCCAGACACTGTTTTGGGGTCTCTCGGAAACAGTGGGTGAGATTTCAGTGGCTGAGACAGATTCCCAGACTCCCAAACAGGCCAAATGACCATGACAGAACCCCAATAGCTGGTATCAGAGCTGTGGTTGGAAACCATGGAGGTGTTGGACAATCCTGCCCAAAGGGGCTCTGCTAAGGTAACTAATCTAGATTTTTGGGGGGCAGGGTAGTTTTCTATTTTAATTGTGTGGGATTGTACTGATTACAAACTCTTTGCAGATAGATGACAGCTTCATAGAGCACTTTCAAAACCTACACACCAGTAGATCTCTGAGAGTAAATGTCTCTTTCATGAACTTTTTTTTTTCATTTCTGAGAGAGAAACATTCAAGACAAGCCTGAAAATGACACTTCCTTGCCTGCTGTCTTCATAACTTTCAGATTGCTGTAAATATGGTATTTCATTACCTGATTAATAAACCTTGTTTTACTGTGGTTTAAATTTGTTGTGAGGCATTTGAATCAACCATACAAGTTAGTGAAGGGCACTATGGTCACCAGCCATGTCTACATAAAAGGCTATGTTAAAGAAAATTTATAACACTCCCAGGGAAGCAGGGATTTCCTTCTAGTCTACCAGTGAGCAGACGTGGAAGACAGCATGAGACGTGCATCGCAGAGACCAACTGGCGGCTTCGAGAATGGTGTCTTGAGGTGGGCTTTGGCTTCCTTGACAATGACCTTCACATCATGACGAAAGACATGCTTGGGTGGGATGGGCTCCACCTTTCCCCTAAAGGTAAGCGTGTGTTCTCTTCTAGGTTGGTGGATCTCCTCCAGC
>NW_017728992.1:75308060-75308962 GCF_001723915.1 Gavialis gangeticus | reverse complement strand
ACCAGGAATTCTTCAGTCAGCTCACGGAGGTAGTTAGGTCAAAGGATGTGGTCATCATGGGGGACCTGAACTTTCCATACATCTGCTGGGAAGAGCAGTCAGCCAGGTCTGACCACTCACATAGGTTCCTAGCCCAAATGCAGGACCTCCATCTAACCCAGGAGGTGAACAGCCCCACCAGGGGAGACGCTTTATTAGACCTGGTGCTGGCCACGGGTGACAACCTGGTGAGGGGGCTGCAGGTGCTCGACCACCTGGGCAACAGTGATCATTGCCTGCTGGAATTCAACATCCAGCACAAGGTGGCAAAGGCCTACAGCAAGGCAGCAGCCCTAGATTTCAGGAGGGTGGACTTCAATGAGCTAAGGAGAATAGTTGGGGAAGCACTGACAACCCGGAGGGGAGGGGAGCCAGGTGTCCAAGAAGAGTGGTTGCTCCTTGAGACGATCCTCCAAGCCCAAAGGGAGGTAATCCTAACACAGATCAAAGAGAGCAGGAAGGCACAAAAGCCCCCATGGTTCACCAAAAGCATCCAGGAATGTCTTCTAGCTAAAAGGGAGGCATACACCCAATGGAAGGGAGGGGCCATCACTAGGGAGGATTATACTGTGGTTGCTCGGGGATGCAGGGGGCAGTCAGGAAGGCCAAGGCGGAGATGGAACTGGGACTAGCTTCCCAGATCAAGTACAAGAAGAAGTCCTTTTTTAAATACATAGGGGGCAAAAAGAAGGTAGCTGGTAACGTGGGCCCCTGCAAGACACGCTAGGAAATTTGGTCGTCATGCCAGACGACAAAGCTAACCTATTTAATGACTTCCTTGCCTCCATTTTCTTGAGCAGGGACCAGATCAGCCCACCCACTCAGCCCCCCTCAGGCCCCAGGGGAAGCGCACCTAGGCCAAG
>NW_017728992.1:75302975-75306802 GCF_001723915.1 Gavialis gangeticus | reverse complement strand
TGCTCAGATCCCTTCTGACCCTACTAACTATGAAACTATGAGTTTTGGTGGGATGAACTCACTTTACAAGGCAGCCAAAAGGCAGAATAAGATTCTGAATAGAAGCCAGCTGAGCACCTGGCTTTCAGATCAGGACACTTACACCCTACACAAGCTGGTAAGAAGATATTTTAAAATAAACAAGACTGTTATTTCAGATGTGTATGCACAATGGCGGGCAGATTTGGTGGATACACAACAGTTCTCCAAACACAGCTGTTGGTTAAAGTACATCTTAATGGTGATAGACATATTATCAAAGTATGTGTGGGCTATGGGCCTAAAAGACAAGTCAGTGGGTGAAATACCCTGGTCCATTTTCACAGAGAGTTGTGTAGCTTGAAAAATACAGACTTATCGGGGGACAGAATTTTTAAACAAGCCTTTAAGCAAATTGTTGAAGCAGTTTAAAACATAATATCCACCATTTTGTTAAAAATAACAAAGTGAAAGCAGTGGTTGTAGAGCAGTTTACAGAACATTAAAATAAAAAATGTGGAGGTCTTTTACAGACCAAAACACCTTTTGCTACATTGGTGTATTATTAGAGTTTATATAAGAGCTACAACCACAGCTTTCACAGAACTATATGTGCCAGACCTGCTGATGTTAACTCCTCCAACTCTCCTCAGGTATGGAAATCAGTATGTTGGAACTATTTAAAAAATTTAAAAAGTAGCACCCCAGTTCACAACAGATCATGTGAGGGAGATCACTCTCATCTGAGTGTGTCTAGAACCACAGGGAGATTTGGAAAAGGTTATGAACAAACATTCATCAATTACATTTTCATAATGGATAAGTTGATAGAAGGGTACAGACCCCTGTATACCACTTAAAAGATTGTGAAGATAAATCAAGTGTCGGTTTTCTTTACTGTGAAGAACTATAGAAAGTGAACCCCAAACAAGAAGGAGTTTACAGGATTGAAAATATCCTAGCTGCAAAATGAAATAGGAGAAAAAAGCTGTTGATGGTGAAATGGTAGGGGTATATAGCTAAATTTAGCAGCTGGGTTGAAGCCTCCCAAGTTTGCAATGTTTAGGGGTAAAAGAAAAATTATTACTTCTGCTGGAAGGACAAGATAAGAGATGGCAGCTTTTATGTCACTCTGCCCAGCAATGCCAGCACCAAGATTTTCTTGCAGAACACCAGCTTGAACTTTGCTAATACAGCTGATTAAACCTCTGGATCTCATGGGGAGCTGTGAGGTAGGATTAGCAGAAATATAATACCCACATGGCTGGAACAGCATCAAAGAAGATGCCCCTTTTGCAGTCATATCCAGGGCTAAGAAATGGGATTATATCCTGCATTGAGGGTATTATTCATTCATCACAGAGCTGTTGGATCAAATGAACAATATTATTGCCAGCCACCCAACCCCACCCAAATTAGTTATGAACTATAATCATGTGAGTAGAAAAGTGATACTTAAACCTAGTGATAGCTCTTATGCTTCTTCTATTGGTGGTGAGCTAGCCAATATTTTGGGGTTGCTGCCAGGTTCCACCATTTAAAAAAATCCTTCATAGCTGATATTACTGGAGGATTCAATTAATTTATCTCTACATGGACGTTGTAGAACATCAGCTTGTCAGGGACATTCCAGTTCCCTTATTACACTGTGTTCCTGTCCGTGAAAGAAACAATGAGTTTTTCACCATCACATATGACAAGCCTCATTATGTCCCTATGAGTCAGCATCACATCGACACTATCATCATTGAAATAAAGACAGATCAGAACAGACATGTCTCATTTTGCTTTGGCAGGGTGATCGTTAAGCTTCATCTGCAGCCCCAGATGACTTTGGGGTTTTAAAATAAGTAAAAGCAAAATGGTGACTGTAAAAAATTATGGGGACCCTACCTTGTACAGAAATTATTATAAAGTCCAGGCAAAGTGTGGTCTCAGTTTTCAGACAGTGCCCATAATGTATGGGATTCACGCGGGGGGCATATTCTGCAGTCTCTTTAGGAAATCTGTCCCACTTTTGAAAAAGGGGCCTGGACATTATTAAGCCCCACATAAAAAATGTGGCTCAAAACATAGCCAAAGACATGGCTGGCAATATCTCCCAAGCTGTTCTAGTTAAGGTGGACAAGTCAGCAACCATAAAGGGTTTGGTCTCATGTATATTAAAAGAAGAAAACTTAAAAGAAAGAGAGATACATCTTGCTTTTGACATACAGACCCACCCCAACTCCTTAAAAAGAGAGGGTAAGACAATGAGTTAGCCATACACAGAAGACCAGGCAGCAGCTGCCTGGGAGAAGGAAACAGTGCTCTCCTGGAGAAAATAAACATACATTTTAATCACCATGGCTTTTGTTCATAGTGGGTGCATCTACACAAGGTGCTTAACTGTGCAGTAGCATAGTTTACTGCTCACTAAGTACGTGCATCTACAGGTACACAAGCTTACTATGCAGTAAACCTCACTAATCATGACTAAATTTGCTGCCTACAAATTCAAATAGCAAATTTACTTTTGATTAGTAATGGTGCAGTAGCACTCATGTAGACACCTGACCAGGAGCAAATCTGTTCCTGGTCAGCTGCCCACCAGAGGACAGGAGATTGCTTCCTGCCCCTGGGAGCTGCCTGCTGCTCAGGCAGGTGGGGACTATGTTCCCCTGCCCCAGAAGCATGGAGCTCCAAACCCCTCTGTTCTGAGGTCATGATCAGGGAGCGAGGGGGCTGTGAGATCCTTATCTCCCAGCACCAGCTCGCCAGTCATGGAGCCATCCCTGGGAGGTCCTTATCTCTCAGTGAGAACTCCGCAACTGTGGGGCCAGCACTGGGAGCACCCTGCTGGTGAGGGAAAGAGAGCCTGTTCCCCTTCCACCTCTGTGAGCATGAAATTGGGTGGGGAACAGGCCGGGGAGTTTGTTTCCCCCTCAGCTGTATGAGTGTGAAGCTGATCAGGGAACAAGCTCCCCATCCTGTTCCCCACCCAGCTGCATGGTCACTCAGCTGAGCAGGGAACAGGCTCCCAGGCCTCTGCTCCATGTGCAGGGTGAAGGCTGGGAACTGTCCTTCTCAGGGGCAGGTCCCAGACCTGTGCCCTGATTGGGTGATTGAGATACAGGGCTTGGAAAAACCTGCAGGGGTGGGATAGGTCTCAGCCTCCTACCCTGATTTTCCATTGGGGCAGCTAGAAGCAAGTTAGCTGCTAGCTCTCCCACTGGTGGATCGGGGCAGGGGGCTGTCAGCTGCCCCTGCCCTGAAGCTCTTTCCATGTCCCCTACCCCCAACCAGGGAGTCAGGGCCAGGAGCTCCCTGCTGCTGGGTCAGGGGGGCATTGTCCCCACACTGGCAGCAGGCAACCCCTGGGGGCAGAGTATAATTTGCCAGCCCCATCCAGGAGACAGCTGTCTCTTGGTCCAGTGCTCACCACCAGCCCCTGGGCTAGCAGCGAGGAGGAGCCTAGAACTCCCCCTGGTGGCAGTAGGGGTCCATTGCAGGTCCTGAGGAAGTGGGAGCAGTTTGCTCCTACTTCCCTACATGTGTAGTAGTCTATTCATGAGTAAACTGGTGTCAGATCAAATGCATGTGTAGACATGCTCAGTGTGTCTGAAGAATGTACCAAATCTGAACTGGAGTTGTTTCAAATTGTCCCTTCACAGGTCAGCATGGAGAAAAGCCTGTATGTTGAGATCCCCCACTGTTTGCTATTACAGAGTTCTCCCCCTTGACTTTTTCATCACTGGGAATGGTGTAGATTATATGGATTTGAACATCACACTGATGGACCTTTGTTGGAAGACTGTTGACACATCTAC
>NW_017728992.1:75252345-75297975 GCF_001723915.1 Gavialis gangeticus | reverse complement strand
AAATGCATGTGTAGACATGCTCAGTGTGTCTGAAGAATGTACCAAATCTGAACTGGAGTTGTTTCAAATTGTCCCTTCACAGGTCAGCATGGAGAAAAGCCTGTATGTTGAGATCCCCCACTGTTTGCTATTACAGAGTTCTCCCCCTTGACTTTTTCATCACTGGGAATGGTGTAGATTATATGGATTTGAACATCACACTGATGGACCTTTGTTGGAAGACTGTTGACACATCTACATGTGCCCCTATGGTGCCGTTGTTACTATGCCATCATTTAGTACTTCCAATAGGGCTGTAACAGCTCAAACTATTCCATGTGCAAGTCACACAGTTATTTTTAGCTGCTACATTGCTGTAGCAGTGCACTATACAGAGGGAGTGCTTCACTATGGCCATGTAGGTGCAACATCATAGTTTTTGGCTACGGATGCCATGTCACCATAGCATGTTTCTACAGCGACCTATGTAGATGTGTCCTGTAACAGTGGCAGAACTTATCTTGAAGATAGGGCCACTGTGGCCTGGTGAATTACCCACTGACCTTTAGTTTCAGCCAGCTGGATGTCACTCTGGGGTATCATCTCATAAACCAGAGCAACAACTGTTACCTTTACTGAGCCTTCATTGAATTTGTGCTCGACTACAGCAATGGGAGGCTCACTGTCTGATTTTCTGCTAGCCTGTTTTACAAAGACACTCCCAGACAACATGAAGCAGTCATTCTGTATAGTGGTTATCATGGATTTAGGAGGCAGGCAAACCTGACGGTCCAGAACAGAAAGACAGAGCTGCTAGGCCATCTCTACATTTATTTGTTTTTTTCAAGAAAAAATTCTGTTGAAAGGTATGACTGTTAAAGTTAAACTGACTCACAGTAAAGAAACCTTGTTTGATGGGTGCCCTCGTGGCTAGAGAGTGTAAACTACAAATCACATCCACCTCATTTTTGTGAAGAAAGTGAGGGTAGCCCTGGGTATTGGGGAAGGCCATGTTTAAGCCTTGCTTATGTCCAGTGCTAAATAACACATAGACTGAGTAGTCATGGAAGTGTTTGGCATCCCAACAGGCAGCTAGGTCAGTAATTAGGAGAATCTATTTTGGGGACAGCTGCCCAAACTTGTCATCATCATGTTCATGGATAATGATGCCTTCAGCATGTGAAGAAACCCTTCAACTTTAAACATTATGATATTAATTTTGCTGTCCCATAAATTGATGGAGAACAAACCACAGCAAAACCACTACAGCCAGATTTTGAGAATGGTAACTGCATGAGAGAATACATGCATCTGGTGCAGACATCTGGTAAACATATAAAACCACATCCTGTTAATCAGTCGTGAGGAGTTTGTCCAAGGGTAAACCTTGCTTGCCTTTGACCTGCCTCCTGACCAGGAATTTGCTAACCATTATTCACTGATTAGAACCAAGAACCTGAGAGCAGATATATGATTTGTTGGGGTTTTACCCACCACTGTCAATATGATTATGTATGGGGACTTTGACAAAATTATAGAGATAAACAAGAGGAAAAATGTCCTGTTTGACTACATAAGAAGATGGACACAGAACAGCTCTTCTGGGTTTTATCCACAGACCCTTATGCAAAAGGGACTTTCTTACATGTGTTCCCCTGCAAATGGCTCCTTAAGGCTGAGGTGTCTTGAGGACTTCAGAGCTTAGTTGGTAACACACTCACATAATCAGCCTGGAGAACACTGGCTGGAAGTTTACCTGATGGATTGGGACCACAGGGAGTTTTTCTGACCCATGTGGCCACCACCCAAAAGGTGTGCTCTTTCATCAAAGTATTTTTTTTGTCATTTATTGCTATGACCAGGTGACACATCACCCAGGCAAAGGAGAAGAGGTTTACGTCACTAGGATTTCAAAAAAGCCTTTAACTTGGCCTCCCATGATGTCCTTGTGGTAAAATTCGGGAACTGCGGCCTCAACAACCTTACAGTCTGATGGCTGGGGAACTGGCTCCATGGTCAGACCCACAGCGTGGTAATTGATGAAACTGAATCAAAATGGAGCATGGTGACCAGTGACATCCCCCAGGGCTCAGTACTATTTAATATTTTCATAAATTATTTGGATTTGGGTGTCAGAAACGGACTAAGTTAGCAGATGACACCAAATTATGAGGAAATACAGTCACGCTAGAGGATAGGCTGGAAATTCAGGCCGACCTGGACAGGCTGGCAAGGTGGGCAGGTTAAAATCTAATGACATTCAACATGGAGAAATGCAAAGTGCTCCACCTTGGGAGAAAAAACCAACATCATACATATAGGCTTGGCAGTGCGACACTTACTAGCACCATGACCAAAAGAGACTTGGGGGTCATGGTTGACCACAAGATGAACATGAGCCACCAATGCAATGCTGCAGCCAGCAAAGCAAATAAAACTCTGGCTTGCGTCTACCAATGCATCTCAAGCAAGACCCAAGAAGTCATCCTCCTGCTTTACTCAGCCTTGGTGAGGCTGTAGTTGGAGTACTGCCTCCAATTCAGGGCTTCACACTTTAGAAAGGATGTGGAGAATCTTGAGAGAGTCCAGGGGAGAGCCACACACATGATTAGAGGTCAAGAGAATAGGCTTTATGAGGAGAGGCTGAGAGACATGGGGTTCTTCAGCCTGGAGAAGTAAAGGCTCAGGGGTGAGTTGATGGTAACTTATAAGTATATAAGGCGTGTGTATCAGGAACTGGGAGAGCATCTGTTCACCAGGGCACCCAAAGGGAAGACAAGGACTAACAGTCACAAACTGCTGGAAGACTGTTTTAGACTGGACATAAGGAAAAACTTATTTTCTGTCCAAGTCTCCAGAATCTGGAATAGACTCCCCCAAGAAGTGGTGCAAGCACCTACTCTGGATACCTTTAAGAAATACTTGGATGCTTATCTTGCTGGGGTGATCTGACTCCAGCTGACTTCCTGCCCCTTGGGAAGGGGGCTGGACCCAATGCTCTCGTGAATTCCCTTCTGGCCCTAATGTTTATAAAATCTAAATAAGAACACTATCAGAACCACTTTTCAGATGAAACAGCTACAAGAACACCACTCTGTTGCCTGCAGATATCACTGTGTGTTTATCCTGCAGCACTGTAACAGAAGGGCTGTCATTTGAACACATTTTAAAATGGTATTCTAGTGATTTAGTGCCAAAAAAACCCCAAAAAACCAGATAGTGGTGCAGTTTGTAAAAAATAAATGTAAAACTTTTTACATGGCTGGACCTGCCAAAAATATTTTTCAACAGGCCCAGATGTGTGTGTCTTGCAATGACTTCCATGGACATTTTGTCTAAATAAAGAATACAGCTAGCTGTTTTGTTTTGTTTTGTTTTTAAATTCATGTGCGTTTCCCTTTTACCCTGTGCCATTTTAAAAAACATGTTGTAGACAAAATTTTGAAGTATTATAGAAAAATTTACTTCAAGTGTAAAACTTGACAGGGCAATCCACTTGCTTTTCAAGAATTTTTGCTGCTTAAGAGGTGAGCTTGGTGTTTCTTGGTCCTTGGTAGCTGCTTTCCAGTGTTCCAGAAGATCTCAATTCATGACATTGCCTATGTCAGTACACAGTACATTCAGCTCAGCCATGGCTTTCATAAAGTTGTCCCAACCTTTAAGTGAGCACTTACGAGAAGCAGTGCAAGTCTGAAGGATTCCGCAGACTAAATTAAGCATGCTAGACCATTCCTTTGTATACAAACCCCTTTTGATCATCCCAAGGAAAAATATACTTGTGCTGGTTTGGCTTGCTGAGCAACACTTTAGCATTTTTCCTATATTAAGCATGAAGGTTATCCAACACTTCCTGAACAACAGGATCAGGATTCATTTGGGGTTTCTAGGGGTTCTGTTCTGGCAGAAACAGGATTAACTTTCCTCTGTTCAGGTCATCCTGCTCCATTTACCCCAGGTATTTCTGAAGAACAGCAGCATACCTTTTATGACCAGTTGACGTATCACCTGGACAAGGGGGAAGAGATCGATATTGTATACCTCAACTTTAAAAAAGCCTTCTATCTGGTATCCCATGATCACCTCTTGGCTAAATTGGCTAACTGTGGTCTTGACATCACCACAATCCACTGGCTGGGGAACTGGCTCTGCAGTAGGACCCAGAGGGTGATGGTCGACAGGAGCCAATCATCTTGGTGTGCTGTGACCAGTGGGGTCCCACAAGGCTCTGTCCCAGGGCCTATACTGTTTAACATCTTCATCAATGATGTGGACATTGGTGTCAGAAGTGGACGGGCCAAGTTCGCCGACGACACCAAACTTGGGTAAAGCATCCACACCTGAGGATAGGAGGGTGATCCAGGTGGATCTGGACAGACTCATGAAATGGGCGGACGAGAACCTGATGGTGTTCAACACCAAAAAACTTTGGGAGGAAAAACCTGCACCATGGTTATAGGCTCAGTAGTGCTACGCTGGTTAGCACTACAGATGAAAGGGACTTGGGGGTCAAGATGAACATGAGCCTTCAGTGTGATGCTGCAGCTAGTAAAGTGAGTAAAACGCTGGCTTGCATCCATAGATGCTTCTCAAGCAGATCGCGGGATGTCATTCTCCCCTTGTACTTGGCCTTGGTGAGGCCGCAGCTGGAGTACTGCATCTGGTTTTGGGCTCCATAATTCAAAAGGGATGTGCAGAAGCTTGAGAGGGTGCAGAGGAGAGCCACACGCATGATCAGAGGTCAGGAAGACAGACCTTATGATGAAAGCCTGAGAGCAATGGGGCTATTCAGCCTGGAAAAGCGCAGGTTCAGGGGTGATCTGGTGGCCACCTATAAGTTTATCAGGGGTGCTCATCAGGATCTGGGGGAATGTCTGTTCACCAGAGCCCCCCAAGGGATGACAAGAACGAATGGTCACAAACTCGGCCGTGACTGATTCAGGCTGGACATACGAAAGAACTTCTTTACTGTCTGAGCCCCCAAGGTTTGGAATAGCCTGCTGCCGGAGGTGGTCCAAGCACCCACTTTGAACACCTTCAAGACACATTTGGATGCTTATCTTGCTGGGATCCTATGATCCCTGCTGACTTCCTGCCCCTGGGACAGGGGGCTGGACTCAGTGAGCCTCCGGGGTCCCTTCCAGCCCAAATGTCTATGAAATCTATGAAATGCAGTTAAGCATTATCATATTCGGCTAAATCCTGCCTTTGAAGAATGTCCCTCATTTCAGCATCCAAAAAATGAGTTGCCTCAGTTCCTATAGTTTCCTCTGGTGGGAGGGGAGTCCTTACATGCTCCAGCTAGTGACTGGGCACCTAGTAGACTTTTTCCATCACTGCTTGCTCAAAAGTCCCATAATCAGAGGGATAGCAAAACTTAACAGGGGTCTGATAAATCTCCCAGACTGTTTCACCAGCTGCTTCTTTCTCTTAAGAGACAGTCTTGTATTACTTTGGATTTTTATGATTCTGCATCTCTTTTTCAGCACACGGACTTAGCGGGGTTTGAAGGGACTTCTTTTAAGGTGTTCAGAGCAATTTCTGAAATGGCCTCTCCTCTACCAGATAATCAAGGGTCAAGCAGAGTATAGCTTTCCTCTGCTGGGGGAAAGATTGAATAAGCAGTTTTAAGAAAACCACATTTCTCCTTTGATGGTTAGACACATTTCCTTTCTGCAGGCTTATAAGCTAAAAAGAGCCTACTACATTATCTCTTTTTATTCCCACCACTGCTTTTTTCCAAGTGTAAACAGACAGCTGGTTAGAAGGGAAAAGCCCAGTTTTTAATCTAAAACTATCTGGGGTAGAAGTGTTTAAATCTTCCACCAAATATCCATAAGGTTTTTTAGTACCATCCTGAAAAGCTTCTAGAAAGAACTGGGCTTTGCCCAGGTACATCTGCCTTGTGAGGGATACCATCTGTAGCTTATCCGTGGGATTTATAGAACCACTTGTTTTATGTTGAGGTTAATGGTGCAACTCTTTTTCTCCAGATAGAAAACATTTGGGACTATATACATGACGCTTAGATTCCTGTGATGTATGTACTTGGTAAAGGTTTTCTTAGTTTCAGCACTCGCACAAGCAGAGTCCATCAAATCATCCACCACAACATTTACTTTATTAGGAAGACATAAATGATCAGCATTAAGACTGTCCAGCAATTCCTCCACAAGTTTGATAAAAGGATATTGACAAAGCAGTTCTTTATACAAAGGTTGCCAACAGCTATAGCACCACACAATGGGCACAGGCAGAATTTCTGCCCAATCTGGCCACAGAAAGCAGTTTATAGCTGTTACCAAACACAAGTGCACGGCTGTAGACAGCTCCAAAAATGGCTGATCAGGTGAAAATCTCAACCCTCATTGCATGAGGTGTCAGATGAAGAAGTTTCAAAACTGTAACACCTGTCTGCGTTTCCTGCCAGCCTCTTGGTGTTTTCAGAGTGGGAGGGAGGAAAAGGAACAGAGCAAGTTCAGTCTGAGAGTTTTTCAGCCACCACTGGAGTGTGGGGTGGGTGTATTAGATTCTCCCTGAGATGGGGGGGAGGCTCAAATATACCCACCCTGCCCTCCAGCACTGCCTGGGGAACTCTTAGAAGAAGCTCCCTCTGTTCCCCACAATCTTCTTAAACAGGGACAGGCTGGGAAAGAGGAGGGACCACAGCTAGGGGAAACTGGAGGCAGGCTCCAGCCAGCAGCTTGATTCCTCTCCCTCCTGGAACCAACACGGAACTTCTGTTTGTTCCAGGGGATCACTGCTACTCAGAAGGCTTCCTGCAAAGTGTTCTCAGTTACAGCAGGGAGCTGCACTTCTGTCTGCACCCAGACAACATTCGACCAGCATTATCCAAAAGGTTTTTTATAAAGTAACTTTTACCACAGTTGCTAGGCCCTGCAAGAAGCACAAAGAAGGGGTGCTTCCAGCACATATCCATCTTCAAAAACCATTAGGGTGGCTGCTTAAGTTTTCTGTGAGAGCCCTCTTGTCATAAATACCTTTCTTAATTTTAAGGACCTTGGTTTCTATTGTCCACCTCTCTTTGTTCCTGATTAGAGAATGCTGTTGTATTGCAATTGTTTTAGGGATGTCCCTTCAGGGGTTCATTCCATCATCTAGATCAAGATCTTTCAAGGTCTCAAAGTTGTTTTTTTCACAGTTGGCTGCATTCAGGGTAATCATTTTAACCTTCAAGCAGGCCTTTCCTCCTGACAGTTTATACGTATAGATTTTTGGACCCGCTGACACAAACTCTGTGATGTGTTCATCTGATAGGATCTCTTTTTTGAGCTCACCTAAATAATTGCCTAACAGAGGGTTCCAGCCTTCCTCATGGCTCACAAATAAGCACACATAAGCAGTGGTAAACCAGGCTATAAAGATGTTAGTATTACCCAAGTGTGTAACCCTCTTTGGCATGCTGCCAAGACCTGCAGGCTATCTCATTACTGAGAAAGTCATCAGATGAGCTCTCATAAGTGGGAGAAAAGAGATAGCCAAAGAGTTCATCGGAGTCTCTCATGATGCTGATGTTTGTCCTCTGGCCAAATTTAATACACAAAGAATTTAGAAATAACTTTGCCATTTGGCACTTTGCAGGGTTTGATTTAAAATGCTCTTGGTATAAACACACGACTTCTTTTTCATAGAACTGATTCACAGTTCTGTTTTTAGTTTGTCAGTATAACAAGTGGGATACCCAAAGGCTTCCTGTTTCTGTCAAAGGTGCAGTTTTATGTACTCTGAAAAAAGTGTGTTAGTTGTCTTGGCAAAACACGAGACTTCATTGATTTTAGCCAGCATGTAGCCCTTCATGATAGCTTTGTTCAATTCTTCTGTGCAGCAAGTGCCCAGGAGGGCTGGCCCTCTCCTCATCAGTGTGGGCACACTTCTGTTGTCTTCTTTTCATGAAGGGGCAGCACAGCAGATACATACGTTTCCTCTTCACTCTGACAGGTAGCACAGAGAAAAGAGGCCTTGTGGTGGGTGCAGATTCACCATGCCCATTCCAAAATAGCGTGACAGGGGACCAAAATTATTATGAATGAGAGGCTGGTAAAATCATAATAGTGTATTTGTTCACTGGGATAGTTTTGTAATAGATACAGATGGTATTAGTTCTTCCCCCAAAGAGAGCATCCTGTAGCACAAGAGGAGAAGGTTTTTGGGTTTTGCTTAAGAAATCTGTGAGCTCCACATCTGATTCTAACAAGTCCTCCACTCATGGTTCAAATGTTCCTGACAGTAAACCAAACTCTCTTGAGATAATCAGCCTTGTACTATGTCTGGTAATGGAAAAAGAAAAGCATAGGTTGTCCCTGTCATCAGGTCCCATTCTTTTTTGTTGTAGCAGGTGACACAGCCATGGAAAAAGCAGTCATTAAATTCAAAGGCTGTGAGTTTCCTGCCAATTTTGGCATAGCCATGTAAAAAATGGGAGCCTACCTGAAATTCCTCACCCTGCAAAGCATGCTGGATTTTAACATTTTCTTTCTCTGAGATTTACATTAGCCACTGAATAGTTGGGTCATACATACATATCTTTTTCTATCTGTGATACTTGTCTGGGGGAAGAAGTGCTATGGTCTGGGGTTCCAAAAACATAAACCTGTATATGGCCATACAGACAGATGCCAGAGTGATATATTGGAAAGATTCTATACAGAGATTTACCAATTTAAGTTTATCCTTCTCCACCATGTCTACCTGCCATGTTATTTTCATAATCTCATTCCTGTAGAGACGGAAGACCTCCTTCAAAATTGTTATGCCCTGCTGGCAATAATAATTGATTCAATCAGCTATTAGATAAACATGCCAAAAAAGCCCACTAAAGTGCCCGATCTATACAGCTGTTGAGTGAGCTGGGTCAAACTAATACACTGGCTCAGCACAGGGGTGCACTCCTTTTCCATTTGAAAGGTCTTATCATGGTTATCCCATTATCCTTCTGAAAACTTCTCTCTCACCAGGCATCACAGGAGGCCTACAGAGGTAAACCCGCCCACAGAGAACCCGCCCCCCAGCACTTTACTTTAAACTTAGTGTGCCCCTGCTCCAAGCCTAGTGCATGCCCAGAAGAGGCAGTACCTTAGCTGGACCCAATTCGCCCAACATCTGTATAGATAGGGTGCTTCAGCGGGGCTTCTTTGGTACTTTTATCTAATAGCTGAGTGAATCAACTTAGATAAAAGTGCCAAAAGCCCTGTTGAAGCATCCAATCTATACAGGTGCTGCAGAGCTGGGTCAAACTAAAACTCTGCTTCTTATGGTAAACTGTGTTTTGGGGGGGGGGGGCTTTTTTCCCCACATCTGTCAGCAGCCATACTTTCAGCCCTGTAGTACTCCACTCTTGGAATAGGCCCCACATAATTCTGTTTTTCTGGTGTGTTAAAAAATGTGAAAAATACCCTTTGCACCCTTAAAACCCCATCACTTGGGAAAGCTTGCTAAGTTTCATTGGCAAAAACATTACAGAGTCTATTAAATGGATAACTACGCTTTCCTCTTCTATACACATGAGTGTACCACCCTGGGTGATTAGTTCCATACCCATTTTTCCCTCTATAACTGGCTAATAATGAAGTAGCTGTCATAGCTTTTGGGATTGTGAGCTACTAAGGTTTAGCCCTAGAACTTTTTCTTGATAAAGACCTTAAGAAAGTTGGACAGACACCCTTCAATCTTAAATTTTCAATTTTTTTCTGGCTTTTTCGCCTCAAATTCCCAAATCTTTTTCTGGAGTTAGCTGCACTGCAAAAATATAATTGGGTATGTGCATTCCTATCTCCTGCATTCAAAATCATAAAAAATTTAACCATCTCCTATTTCAGGCTTTGTGGTCTTGTACACATCTTTACTTCTAAAATATGCCAATAACACTGTTTGCATTGCCTTCCTTTGCATTTATGTTTTTTGCATTTGTGTTTTTGTCCACATAATATTTACATGTGTAACACAGTTTTAGACAGATATTCAATCTGTTTTTTAGAAGCAAGAGCTGTATGCCTGTCTAAGCCCTCTTTGGACTGACAGACCAGTTTACAGACAGGACATCCCTGTGCCATACCCATGTTGTCTGCACACCCTGGGCTGAGCCAGAGTGACACTGGAATCAGCACACATGGCTATGACTGTACAACGACTGACAAAGGTTAAATAATTTCTTGCACCAAACACCCTTTTCACATCCGAAACATAATAATGGTCGTCATGCAGCAGAAGGAAACAGGTATTAGGGTACCTGGGAGTGTCATGTGTTTTAAATAAACCCAAGCCTGTTTTCTCTTATGCATTACTATATGAATGTTCATGTGTACAAGGTCCTCAAAAATGTTACCTCATTCAGAATGACCTGTTTTTTTGAGCTGGCCACCCCAAATTCTCATGCAGTTGATATGCACCATTTAGCAGTTCAGCATCTGTGGCTTCTCCACATGTTGTGAGAGCCAGCAGACTGCCTACAAAACACAGGTTATCAAAGGTATTCAGATTGATTAAATAATACCTATTTTTAGCAAAAGAGTTGTGAATAGGGGATAGAACTTATGTCTCTACAGGCACTGCCACCCACAACTCTTATGATGACCACAAATAGTTGGAATATCACATCAAACTATTTCTCTCTGACTTTGTGACAGGTTACTGATCCACTCTAAAAACATGTCAACTGGCATGTCATTCAAATTAATATCTTTAGAATATAAACAGTTCCTCATGGTATCTGCTTAAATATGTACCTGGGCATAGTCAGCAAGCATGAATGTCTGGTGGAGATCTGCTACACTTTGTTCTATCCCTCTGCTTATGGCTTCATGTGTCACATCTAATGACACAAACTCCAGATTCATCAAATGCATCTGAATACCTCACAGATGCAAACCTACATATAGGCCATCCCATCTTCTCACTCATACCATTTGTACATCTGGTAAAGACATCCTCCACAGCCCCAGGGATGGCATTTGAGGGCCACTCCAGGGCTGTTTCTAAAGCACATTCACCATCTTCTTTCTCTGACTCCACAGACAGAGGAAGAGAAGGGGTGTCTGGGGATGACTCTAGTGATGTTTTTAAATTACATCCACCACTGTCACCATCACTAGGGGATCTCTTATTTTTTCTCAATAGGCATTTAACCTTCCCCTTTCTCATTTTCAACCAGGCCCTTATTTTTGCCCCAAAAGCCACTTACTCATTAGCCACACATTCTAACCCCTAGGTTTAGAACCCCCTCCTCCGCTGTTCTGATGCACACTACAATTGCTGTCCAGACCATTCCAACCATATAGTACAAAATCAGTCCTTTTGCATTGACAATAATCATAATCATTCAAGGCAAGATGGGCACCCACACTCAAAGATACATATTTTTCTAAAGCACTTTCCACACTCTTTCTGTGATTTATATTCCTGTAAGCTTCATTCAAAGACCCCCTCTTTTTATTGTTACAATAAGCATTGTAAGAAGGAACCCCTGCCCCTGTTACTATATGGGATTGATTAGGCAAGGAACAAGGAAAGGGGGAGGAATTCAAAACCTTGATTTCAGAAAATATATCTTTCACTACAGGACAAAGACATGGAGGTATATGTTTGTTCTGGTTTTCCATTTTGGGGGAAGGGTTTCTGTTTGGGGAGAAACACAGTTACAGTAAGTATTATGACTGAATGTGCTGCCCTTATGTTAAACAAGCATAGATGGCCCCTCCCTTTTTAAATGAATTTTTACTTACCCGTGGTAAAATTGCAGATGGTAATTATGATTTTCCCATTAGATAGGTCCTCTATAATGAAGACCAAAAGATACAGTAAGCAAAACAATGTACTGAAGCAGAAAAAGTGTATATGCATATAGAATAGAAATAATGAATACATACCAGGTCCTGTCCTGAAGCAGATTTACCAGGAGGAAAGTGTTTTCATGAGGAAAATTAGTTATTTGCTGTTTTCCCAATAGACAGGCCCTCTATAATGAAGACCAAAAGACACATTAAGTAAAGACAATGTACTCAAGCTGAAAAAAGGTATACTGAGATCTATAGATAGATAGATATATAGATAGATAGATACTGGGTCCTGTCCTAAAGCAGATTCAGTATCCAGAGAAAAGGATTTGTTTAACCCAAGCTGTAGGTTTTATACCCTGCTGGGAGTTTCTGTTTTGTGTTCAATTACATGTGATGACTAGGCCTCTGATTCCGATTTGTAAATTTATGTGGCCTTTTTCTCAGATTCATGTAGTGGTGAGACACTAGGTTCTGATTTGTCCAGATTTTGGGTTCCAGTCTTGGATTCATTCCATGTTGGGCTGTGATGATGGAGTCCAAGCCATTCAATCTTGGTCCCACTGGCCTGCTGTATGCTTGCGTGGTTCTTCTGCCCAGGTTCAGGCATATCAGGAAAGCATTGGGCTAGAGGGCTACTCTCCTTTATCTTTCCCTCCTCAGAACTATTGCTATGGCAGCGTTTTCTCAGCAGGCATCTGGCAAGCCTTGATAATAAAGTAGGAATGAAGGGTCTTACCGATGTAGCGTAAGAATCCATAGTTGTTTCTGCCTGCTTTAGCATGGTCTTCTTTGGAGGATTTTCCAACAAGATTTGGAAAACGTGCAGTCCAGAGCTTCCAGTGTAGGTCCCACCCCTAAAGTTGCTCTGATTGGTTTGCTGCCATTCTCTGAGAGGTCTGAAACCACTGCTGATTGTTCAAGGGTGGCAGGGCAAGTTGTTGTGCCTGTATCATGGCCTAGGGGGAGGCAGAACTTCTGAGGCCCTTTGTACAAGCCATGCACTAGGAGGGTGGGCCTTCAAGCCGGGTGATTTTTCCCAGTCACGGGGCAAACCTTCTGATGTCACAGGCTACGTGACAAGGCAGGGGCTTCTGGGACCAACATGGCAGCCAAGATGATCACCAACACAGTGGTAAGGGGGTGGGTTTTGGGTCAGCTGGGTGGACCTTCTGATGCCATGGATCATGTGATGGGGCAAGGGATTCTGGGATCAAAATGGTGGCCAACATAGCATCCAACCTGGCAGCAAATGGAGTGGGTTTTGGGTTGAGGTGGGTGGGCCTTCTGATGTTACAGACCATGTGACAGGGCTAGACTTCCAGTTCCAAGATGGCAACACCCTCCCAAAGAGTACTTCTGGGGAAAGGGGAAGAACTTCCAGTGGCAGAGGTCAGGGACAGGACATCCAGCTCAAAGATGGTGGTCAGGGAGCAGGGAACCTGTCAAGAAGTGAGGTGTAACAGTTTTACAAGAAGTGTATCCCTTTATACTACTCAAACTGCCCCTGGTCCCCAAAACCACTTATAGCAAATTTTACTGTTGTTCACAGATCCTAGAAGCCTGATGGAAGTAAGTCAGGGTGGGGGGAGGGGTGGACAGATTGAGAGAACTTGTGGCTCCATGTGGGAAAGGTGGGATGGAGTTTCTGTCTCCCGCTCCTGGAATTAGGTGCTATTTTTAGCACCACCCCCCACCCCCAGATTAACAACCACCGCCATGATCCCACCACCCCTCCCTGCACCCCAAACTACTTCCATCAGCTCCAGGCACCAGTGATTGATGATAAAACTGGCACTGGGAGTGGTTTGCAGGATGCAGGATTGGCAGGCTTGGGGGGCTGTTTGGTCCATGGGGGGGTAGGGTGAGGGGATAGGGAGCTAAAAATAGCCCAGTGGTGGAGGGGTGGGGGATGAGTACATCAACAGCTTGGCTTTTCCAGCCCTGGGGCTATGCTGGGAACTGTTCAAAAGTTCAGTTAGATTGGTCTCACCGGACCCCAACCTAAATTAAGCTACCTCAAAGGTACAATTAATTTAGGTCAGGTCAGCCATTTTTATAATGACCTAACCTTCCTGAATTTCTGTACAGTTCACACTTAAAATGACCTAACTAGGGATTAAGTGTAAGGTCCACAACTGGACAAACTAAGTTAGATTGTGTGGTCATTGTTAATACAACCTAACCTTCCCTAACCTCCCCAAATGTTTGTACCGAGACCAGACATTGTGGAAGGTGACAGTTTAGCCAGATTAAAAAATGAACAGATTCTTGGAGGAAAGGGGCATAAGTAGCTATTGAGCATGGGAGTTAGGGATATAGCCTCTGAATTATAACTTCCTAGACCTTAAATGTTGGAGGCTGAAAGTGAGAGAGGGACAGTGGGAACCTCCCCACAGCATCAAATCCAGTTCACTCTCCTTTTCAGCATCCACTCTCTGCCACTGCATGACACAGGATACTGGGGAAGACAGACCTATGGTCCGACTCAGTAAATGGCAGCTCTCATGTTCTTATGATAGACCTAAACTACTTAGATAACTTCTATGTGCTAATTTGTGAGTGTAATTTGACTGGGGGAGGTGGTGAAGTCAAAGGAATGCTCCCTAGAGTCACTGCTCACTATTGGGTGGGAACAGAGTTAGACATGACTGGCAAGTTATTGAAAGAGGAGGGCCTCCCACCTCCCCCTGCACTGGATAGGAGCTGAGCAGCACTGAGACTGGGGGGAGATATAGGTCCCCCATGTCCTGACACTGCTCAACTCCCATCTCTCCCTGGCACTCGGCAGGAGCTAGGACATGGCCTGGGGACCCCAGCTCATTGTTGGCCTCCCTTTGGCTGAGCACCTTGTGAAGGCAGAGTGACCCCGAGGTGCAGAGGACAGCACTCGCTGAAAGCCAGCCCCAGGGACCAGAGCAGGATCTGAGGCAGCTAAATTGGCAGATACCTCCTTACCTTTCTATTTTACTTTCTATTTGTATTATACTTTCTATTTGTAGAGTGCTGCTGTATTTCCCCCAACTTTAGGACAATGACCATAATAAAGATTTCCTTGTTTGTACACAGGGTAAATGAGTTATAGGAACCCAAGAGATGACAGACATATAAGGAATGTCCATGAGCATGTAGGTACCAAATACAATTAAAAACAAGGAAAAACCTCTGAACAATACAACCAGTACAAGATTTTTTTTGCAATCCCCTAACCCCCATTGAGAGCAATGGAAATTTGGGATAGTCAAAAAATGTAGGACATAATTCCTCCTAAGAAAAAAAGTTCATTCTGTTTTATCACCTGAATTTCAAAAGGTGCTAGGATTCACTCATTTTCACTAGTTTTCAGCAACTTAGAGATACCAGGCCTTTAAACATTGGTTTTCAGGCCACTGATAAATAGACAGTAAAATAAGCCATTCATTTCAATGGTCAAAGGAAAAAAAAATTAAAAACCCCACATCAAACATAGTGTCATAAGAAATTTTAGGAAGCAAAGAAAATTGCCTCATTGCAGTGATAAGCTGTTCTTGCATGTAATTTATGAAAAGCCAACTGTCATCAAAATTCTTAATTTATACTGTTGAACAAAATGGTACTAAATGAAGAAACATTAATCAACATTGCCAGCCTAATGCACTTTGTCAAACTTCTCAGTTCGTTCTGCCAAAGAAGATCATTTTTGACAAGTGGATGGATTAGTGACCTAACATTATTTGACTACAGGAAGGGTACGTGACAAGATCCTTAGAAAAAGATATTCGTTTTAATTCTATTTGTTCACAGACAAACTGTTGACAACAGTATTATTTTGCTAACTGTATGTCAAAAGGAGTGATGCCTTCTTATATGCCTGTAAGAAATTGTTTTGAGCTTGATCTTATACTCAGGTGAAATAATGTATAACAAATCAGAAACAAGCAGATAATTTGAAAGCTTTCCTTGAGTCCTGGAAAATAATCAACTGTAAAGCATTTTGCCAACTCATGTGTTTTAAAAATGTAGATTCTAGCCTTCATGCTCAAATAAACACAAAGTAAAAATAATGAACTTGGAACTACTAAAAAGCGTTTCTTAAGGAGTGGCTATAGTTACTCCCCATGTAAATTATAAAGTAGATACTCATTGGGTGCGCCTATGTGAGATGCTTTACTGAATATTAGACTAATCTAATGCATAGTAAAGCATCACAGCATGTTTGCAGCAATTACTGCACAGTAGATTAATTTAAAGTGCTGTTTGCTAGTACCCACAAATACAGTGAACTGTTTTTGGTCAGCCCAGGCAGCAGCTGACCAGCACTGCAACCAGAGAGGCCCATGTCTCCCCTGGTCCTGGTGCTTTCCAGCTCCTGCGTCCCCCCAGCACTGGGTAAGAGCAGAGGTGTGGGTTGAGGGAATCCCAGCTTATTGCTGCCCTCCCTCCAGCCAAGTGCCTTGGAAGGCACAGCAACCCCGAGGAGCAGAGAATAGCACTCACTGGGAGCCAGCCCCACAGGCCAGAGCAGGGTCCAAGGCCACTGAGTAGGTGAATGCCTCCTTACATTTCTTAATGATAGACTGATTCAGCAAGTTCATCTGGGGCTCCTCCATCACCTGCAAGCAAAGCGAAGGGAGAGATCAGGGAGCTGCCAGCGCCATCGAGCAGGGCTGCAATAGCAAACTCCATGTGGCTGGGAGGGAGCTGTCCCCAGAGCTGGCACAGCTCCCTACACCTCCCAGGGCTTGGGGTCAGCACTGATCTCCATGTGGCTGGGAAGGAATTTCCCCCAGAGCTGGGACAGCTTCCCCCTAACCCTCCAGAGCCCAGGCCTGATCCCCATTCCCCCTGCCAGACCAGGCCTTCTCCCAGAGCCTGGAGCTCCCACCGGCTGCTGCAGAGGGGCAGATCAGGGCAGGAGCAGCCCTGGATGCATGCCTTAAAGAGCCTTAAATTTCTGCACAGAAAATTCAGGTGCATTCATTTAATATGTACATGCACCCACGATGATTAATTTTCAGTCCAGAATGTCATAACTTCCTCAGAAATAAACCTCTTTTTTTTAAAGAATTTTAAAATTGCAAAACTATATCCTTGGTCTCCCCACTGTCCACTCTATTCCACTCTAGTGTCACAAATGGAAAGGTGAGTTGCCCAGTTTGAGAATTCCTCATGGACAGGACCTCCCCTATAATCACAGGATAGGCACAGTCACTCCAAATGATCTATTCTTGCTTCTCCAGATATTCCAGGAATATGCCAAGACAGGAGGGAATATAGCTAGTGTTCTATGCTCAGCTGATCCTTGGCAGAACAGCCCAAGTTGGAGCAACCTTTAGGTTTCTCTAAAAGTCAGGCAAAGGTCAAACAAGTTCCAACATCAAGGGACCAGAAAAATCAGATGAAATTATTTATATATTTTTGTTGCTACAAGATTAAGAGATGGGGATGGGATTTTGTGGCAGTGGAAAAATATTTGGAAGCCTTAACTACTTCTTCCCAGACACTATAATATGGATATTTTACAAAAATGTTATACCTTTTACTGAAAGTATGAGTGGAATACCTAAACCAACAGGACATGTCTTCACTCCAAACACTTTCTAAAATTAAGGTATTTATGATAATAAAATAGGGGTTGATAGTTCAGTCCAGAATCAGGAAGCCTAATGACTTGTAGAAAATAAATAAGAATTTTACATGGGCACTAATGGATCAAATAGATAGCAATAAAGAGAATGAACTCTTAATTGTTTTCAGGGAAGAGTGTGCAGCAGCTTTATAACCAAGGTATGCCAGCAAGAGAGTGGCATAGATGTCATGGAGATAAAGGTAGTAATAGTAAATTGTCACAGTCCTGTATAACAGACATTTAGTCACAAATTTTTCATTATTATTTTATTTGTATTGTTTTTTTAAAATGTAACACAAAAATCAGAAATACATATATCTCAAATATACATCTTGGCCTGAATCATGTATGTGTCTATCGTAAACAATTAGTAATAAAAGGGGAAATGAAAAAAAAGGAGGGAAGAAGTAGGGATGGAAGAAGAATAAAACAGAAGTATGCAAGGACTGATAATTTAGTTACCAAAATATTCTGAAAATTCTTTTGAAATTGCTCCAAACTTTTTGAGTGTGCTAAGCCTGCAAAATGCCAGTCTTTTAATAGTTTCCAGCTGCATTATCTCATTGTACCAGAATTCAACTTTTGGGGATGTCTTATTTTTCCAATGCAGTAATTTTTTCAATGTGTATCACTGATAAGGCCTGCTCTAAGGGTCCAATCTGGAAAGGATTCAGTTTGAATTCCTTAGGTACATTCTGAAGAACACACATATTTACCAAAAGTTTCAGAGCTGTGTTCAAAACTGTATTAACTCTGGTTATAATTTCTTTCCAAAAAAGAACTGATAATAGGGCATGACCAAAACATGTGACCAAATATTGCCTGAACTGCATCAGATCTCCAACATGTATCTATTGGCAGTATATTTAATATGTTAAGTTTAGAGGGAGCCTAGTGCACACAAAACATGACCTTTTGTTGTGTAAGATAAAGTTTAAGATCAATAATAAATGTTTGAATATTGAGAATTGCTAATTTCCATTGAGATTGTCATACACATACCAAGGTCTCCATTGCATTTCAGTCTTAAATAGTCTGTGTCAGGTCTGCTGTGCAATGTTATACTAAAATTTCTTAGCAAGCTTTTGAGTTTGAAAACCTTTCATCAGGGTTTTCAAACCCGAAAGCTTACTAAGAAACTTGTTTTACAACTATTTAAGTTGGTCTAATAAAAGATATCAGATTCACCCAAAGAACCTTGTCTGTTCAATTTCCACCCATCCAGGAGAGTGATCAGTTATATCAGTCATCCAGTATATAGTCCAGTTTACAACGAAGACATTATGATAATGTTGAAGGTTTGGAAGATAAAAGCCACCCATTTCAATTAGTAGTTGCCTCTTTTTTGATGAGGTCAAGCCCTTTTATCCTCTACCCACAGAAACCCATTAACCATTCAGTTCATTTAAAAAAACAGGATTGGGAGATTATAACTGATAGATTATGTAATACATAAATTAGACAAGGTTAAACATTCATTTTCAAAACACTAATATGCCACCACAAGGATATTGCTAAACAGCTCTATCTGTTCAGAACCTGTAATATAACAGTGAGAATCCTCTGAAAGTTTTGACAGACAATTACATTAATATTATTAGCTATTTTAATACTCAAGTTATGTGTTCTGATTGCCACTGAAACTGCCCTTTGCTAAACATGTCCTTTATGGTATGCTTATTTAGTCTAAGTAACTCAGAACAGTCAAATTAATTTTATAACCAGACATAGTGGTAAAATTTTTTGTTAATGACACAAGGGTAGAAACTAATCTCTCAGGGTGTAAAAGAAGTATTAGTGCATCATCTGCATACAACAGGATCATGTGTTCACTATCACGTACCTTAACACCCTTATTCTTTTTAACTGTAGCCAATGGTTCCAATGGTAAATTAAATAGAAGGGGGATAACAGGCAATCTTGTAGAGTACCCCTTCACAGTGGAAACAGGTCTGGTAACATCTATTGTTTACAGATCTTGGAGTGGGATTTGCATGTAACAAGTGTATCCACTTCATGAATTCCTTACCATTTCTCATTTTAGGTATAACTTTTCTATATGCAGAACATCTAAATAAATTTAGTATGGAATGTTGTAGTGATCACAAACATTAGGACTTATTTCTGATTATTTTTCCTCCAACTGTTTGGTGATATAATTGCAATATTCCTTAGTGTCACTGAGTTGGGTTAGAATTTGAACTACTGATGCTTTCCACAACTTATTAATTGTAGAACCTGAGTTTTCGTATGTAGTCATACTGCATGATTTATTTTGCATTCTTCCAGCTACATCATGTAGGATCCTATGTATTTTCTGTCTTGTAGCTATAAGCTTTAGGGAACTTTCTTCACTAACTCTGATTGCTTTTTTAGTCAGCATGCTGTACTACTATTCCATTTAATAGATAGCCTTTTCTTCTCTGCTCTGCTCTGCTCTTTAACTTATTACTTTAAATTTATCTTCAGTGAATTTATTTCCAAGTTATTCTTGGACTCTAATCAAAATCGTTCTATATTGTGCCATGTTGTGATATATGACACTGTATCATTTTGCCATGTTTTGTCAATCACAACTGTAGCAAACCCTCCTTTTTTCAAACTGTAGAGGGGAACACAATGTAGCTCGCTACCACTTGAATAACAAAACTAATGACATTAGACAGTAGCAAGTGGCTAGTGATAATTGGACTGATAGCTCCACATATTGGGTCTGGGACAGGAACTGGGTAAAACTTAGCCTATATCTTTCCTTCTGGATTCAAGATGGCATGTGACCATGAGAGGAGCCTGATTCAGATAATCCTACTGCTGTCCCCTACACACATAGGGACATGCACATGCTCCTTTGTCAGCGACTGGGCACTTCCAATACCACAGTGGCTACTCCTGCTATTTAAGTACTGGCGTGGGCATGGTTCTTTAGAAGGCTTATCAGTTCACTTCTTTTGGCAAGCTGGCAAACTACCAAACTATTCCTCAGGAACGACAGCCAGAGAAGTGAAACAGTAATTTTATTTTCCCTCTAAGTCAAATTTGACCAGAATTTAATGGAGATAAAGAAAAAACAATCTTCTCTCTAGGTCTGGAGGTTTGACCTTCCACATATTGAAGGTCTGCTGTAAGTAACAAAGACTCTAGCCCTACTTCATAATATCAAAAAGTCCTAGACAACCTAGTAAAACATTTAGGGTAGTATAAAAAAGGGCTTATGATGACAAAATAGAAATGTATGTGGCCAGTAACTTTGTGTTCCTTTGTTGACAACTCAAAATTTTCATGAGCCTTCCAATGTCAAGGTTATTCTTAACCTCACCATCCTCAGCTGCTACAAGTGGGCAGTGGGTTTCTCATTATTTCAAAATCTCAGCTGCCTTTGAAAATGTTCTTAGCTCTACAAGTGTGACAGGGAAAAAAAGTCTTGAACAGGTCAACCATAAGACCACCAGTACATATTTTTAACTATATGTGTGTAAAGCATAGACTTTCTTTGGGAGGGATGAGGCTAGAAGAGGAATTAAATACTTGAGGCTGGTAATGCTCATGTTCCAGATATTTGTGTTTTTAAATCAGGGCTCCCTCGCTTTCACCTTCATTTGATTTTGCAATCAGTCATAGGGCACAATCCTATTTCCTGTTTTAGCAAAAGCAAGATCAGGCACAGAGCCTGGGCTTAACATGATGATTGTCATTTAAAATACCTGGCCCTTTCACCCAGCTTACTATACTTTGTAGTACACTACAATATTTCTGTATGCTTTAGAATAGGAAATAAAAACAAAAATCTCACAAACATCGAACTGAAGTATCTGAGAAATGTTACTTAATGTCATGCTGGGCCATGGATGGTCAGGTCTGGGGGTCACCTCAAGGTTGGGACAAGCCAGGAATTCAGAATCCAGAAGATCTCTCTAGGGAACCAAGTCAGGGATCCAGAGGGTCAAGTGGAGCATGCAATTAGGAAGCTAGCTGGATCCGGTATCCAGGAAGTCAGGTCAGAGCCAGGTCTGATATCCAGAGGGTCAGGTGGAGAGCTAGGTTAAGAGGCTAGCCTGGTCAGGAATCCAAGGAATCTGTCAGTCAGTGTGTTGAAGTGCTAATTAATGAAGTCCTAATTGACTTTCAATTAATCAGCCTACAGTAATATAAATGAAGGTGGTGGATGGCCTGCTCTTGCCAGGATAAACCTACCACATATCACAACATCATGGTAACAACAATCAATTAACAACACAAGGTACAATATTAACAACAATATGGGTCAAACCTCAACATAACAATGCAGGTGCCAAGCAGCAATACAGTTCCCAGGCTCGGAGGTGCTAGAGAGCAATGCGAGCTCTCTCATTAGCAACTCACTCATGCTGCAATAGCAATACTCACCTGCCCTTACTCCGGCACTCAACTCCACCTAGACACAAACAACTCAGACACTCAAAGAGGGAATTAGCTGCCTTGGCTCTCATCCACTTGTACACACTCAAACCAAGAAGTATCAGCAGTGCACCTGCCCTCACATGGCCACCAATCACCTACCTCACTGCAGAACCACCCTGAGTTGTGGTGGCCTTTAGCCACCCAGGCCTTCCAGCTACACACAACCCAACACAACTTCAGCTCGCATGCTAACACACTCAGATGGATCAGGCAGGAAAACATCTCTCCTCAGATCAGCCCCTTTTATACCATCTAACACTATCACCTGTCAGGTCACCCACACAGCCAATCACGTGTCCATGCACATGGTACTCACACTCCTTCACATGGCACGCATTGGTGCACCCTGCACCAGGCTCTCTCTCTGAAGTACAGGTAACTTGTATCTCTGAAAACTCCTGCCAAAGACTGTGCTTCAACTGAGCATGTGCACAACTTAAAACAGTCACAAATTCTGAACTTCACTCAGCATACATGACCTAACCAAGACCAGGGGATAAGGTGCCTTTTGCCTCCAACAAGTGTTCCCTAGAGGAGGTGGCAGACTGGGGTGAGCTGCTGTAACCCCTTCTAGGTTCTAAGATAATCTTAGTTTTTCTGGGTGGTCCTTGTGGAATTTCTATACCAAATTGGGAGCACTGATGTTTTCTGTGGGCTCCCACGTGTATTCCTCTGGTCTGTACCCCACACAATCTACCAGGTACTGTAATTTCCCCCATTTTCATCTTGAGTCCAGGATCTCTTTGAGCAAGTTTTCTTCCTGTTGGGAAGTGGTGACCAATTTGGGATCGGTATGGGTGGAGGTGAAGACTGGGTGTATTTGCAGTGTTGGGCACAGCTGCAATTCTAAGGTGACAGGAGTGATTTGTCAGGTGATACAGAAGGGGCCGATGTACCTGTGATTCAGTTTCTGCAAAAGCTGGTGGATGCAGATGTATTCTGTTGGCAGCCATACTTTCTGTCCTACTGTGTAAACAGGCACCTGCTGCCAATATTGGTCAACATGTCATTTGTATGCTTCCTTTGCTTTTTCCAACTGGATTTTAAGTTCCTTCTAGACTTCTTGTACATGTTGTACCCAGTCCATAACTGCAGGGCTATTGGAGGTAACAGGTAGAGTGCGGGGGAGGTGGGGGGGAGGGTAGCTGGAGGTAGAACCCATAGTTGGCAAAGAAAGGCATTTGCCCAGTCAAGGCATGCATGGAGCTGTTATAGGCAAACTCCACAAGTGTTAGGAGGGAATCCCAGTGGTCTTGCTAAAAATTGAGGTAGCAGTGGAGATATTGCTCTAGGACCTGGTTTGTTCTTTCAGATTGACCATTTATTTGTGGGTGGTATGCGGATGAGATCTGGACACAGAATCCAAGCAGACAAAGAGCCTCACACAGACTTCGGAAATGAACTGGGACCAATGGTCACAGGTTATGTGGTCCAAGAGACCATGAAGTTGAACTACATAGTCAAACAATAATCGATCCATATCTTTAACTGAGTGCAGACCTATTCATGGAATAAAGTGGTCCACTTTTGGTTAACAGGTTTGTCACCACCAGGACGTTGAAATGTCTGTTGGATTTGGGGCATGTTTGTAATGAAGTCTAGTGAAATAACAGACTAGGGTTGGGTGGGAACAGGAAGAGGCTGGAGAAGCCCACAAGGTTTCTGCATGGGTATTTTAGTGAAGATGCAAAGCTCACAGGAGTGGACAAAGTCTCAGACTGATCTCATGCAGGTGTGGCTACCAGAAATATTGGTGAACAAATTGATAGGTATTTTTTGTTCTTGGGTGGCCTGCTAGCAGTTGATCTTGGCTAACTTGGAATACAGCAAATCTGGCTAGACCCAGAGGCATATAGATCCTACCTCTAACTAATATGACCCCCTTCCATACCTGGTGGGGCCATTGGGAGAGTACTGCCTCGTCTTTGTGGGGAATTTTTTCTTGGGTGGTAGCCTAAAGAAGGGTCAGCAAGTTTATGGGTCACATGGTGCTGATGGTATTGTGTGGCTTGAGAACAGGGCTGGTTTCCACTGGCATCTGTGCAGCATCAGCATAATATTCCATATTCTGGGATAGCATGTCTGCCTTTCAGTTTCTGGACCCAGGTCGGTACATGATTTGGAAATCCAAATAGGAGGAAAAAGTGCCTAGCACAGCTTTCTCTGATTGAGGGCTTTTGCCTTATGGAAATATCCTAAGTTCTTGTGGTCTGCAAGAATATGTCTCTTGTGTTGCGCTCCTTCAAGGTAGTGCCACCATTCCTCGAATGCCACATAGATGGCCAGGAGTTCCCAGTCTACGATATCATAATTCTGTTCACCTTGGGTAATTTTGTGGAGAAGAAAGCACAGGTGAATAGGGGCTGTTCTGGGCCCTGTCATTGGAGGAGTGCTGCACCTATGGCAGTGCTAGATGCATCCATCACTACCACAAATGTCAGGGAAGGGTTTGGATGGGCAAGCACAGGGGTACAAGTGAAGACCTATTTCAAGTATGTGAATGATTGCTGGCCCTCCTTGGATGTTCTTTTTCAGTAGTGTAGTGAAATGACTACCTGGGCAAAGTGGGTGATGAACATGCATTAAAAGTTCACAAATTCTAGGAATCTTTGAGCTCTTTGACATTCTAGGAGGCTTTCCACTCACAGATGGCCTGAACCTTCCCTGGGGTCATTTTCAGGTCTTCAGGAGAAGGAACAAATACAAGGAACTCAACTGTCATTTGGTCACATGCACACTACTTCAATTTCACGAACAGGCCGCATTGGTGCGGCTTTTACAGTACAGTTTATGTGTGTGTCACATATTGTCTGGGTTCTTCTGAGAAAATTAGTATGTCATCCAGGTAAGTGATCACAGATTGATCTAGTAAGTCCCATAGCACATCATTGATAAAGTATTAGAAAGTAGCTGGGACAATGGTGGCTAAGGGCATAACTAGGTATTCAAAATGACTATACTACATCATAAAAGTGGTTTTCCACTCAACCCCAGCATGGATTCACAGTGGGCTATAGGCTTCCTGAAAGAGTCAAGTTTAGTGAAAATATAAGTTGTTTTGTGTGATCAAGCAGCTCCAGGATGAGGGGTAGAGGACACTGGTTACAAATAGTAATCTGGTTCAGTTCCCTATAACTGATACATAGATGGAGGCTTCTGCCCTTTTTAATTTTTTTATACAAACAGGATGGGGGCTCCCACAGGTGAGGTAGACCTGTACATAAAAGCTCAGGGTGGGTTCTTTTCTTGGTACTCATGGAGGGAAGAGAGTTTGAGCTCTGCAATAGCATAAATATGTCCCACAGGAATTTTTCTCCCAGATATAGGTCAATGAGACAATCATAATCATGATGTGGAAAATAGATATGTGCATTTTTCTTTCTGAAGATGTCCATGAACTCCTCGTATTTCCTAAGTAAATTGGGTTTCAAGTTCTGAAGACAGCACTTCCAGAGGGACTGCAGCAAGTGGACCTCCACCTTAGACCATAACAGTATAAGGGAGGGAGTCTGTCTCCCTGGCCTTCCAACAATGTAGTTGGCAATAGTCTTGAGCTCAAGTGGACTTCCCAGGCTTTTCACTTGGTCAGACAGTTGCAGTATGTGAGCCAGGGGAACCCCAGAATCAAGGGGGAGTGTGGAGTGAATGGCACCAAGATATATTGTTACCCTGTGTCCAGGGAAATTAATCTTGAGGATGGTGATCTCTCACTCCAGAGGTCCTGAAGCCAGGGGTGATCCATCTATGGTTTCTATTGTCTCAGGTTTGTGCCATGATTTTAGCAGGATTTTTGGACCTCACACCATGGTCTCATCTATTAAGTTATCTGTGTTTCTAGAGTCCAGCAGGATGGTCAGCATGGGGAATGACTAGTTCTGCCCTGGGGCTTGGAGATGGGCAGATAGCAGTAGTTAGGGATTTTGTGGGCTGGGTTTGCCACAGGTTTCACAGACTTCCATGGGCTGCATTTGTGTATGTCTTGGGGACTTTGAATGACCCTGAGCTGGTCCCCTTCACTTGGCCCAGGATCACCCATTTACTTTGACCCCCTCTCTGAAGGTATATAGCATGATCATGTCCTGGGTCCCCACCATTGCAGCACTGCTCCTGCTGCTACTGGTGTACCAGTTCTTGTGGTATGGTGCATGGGAGTCCCTGCCCACTAGTGTGTAAGCTGTAACAATTTTCCTCCTGATGCAGAGGCTGCAGCATGATCTCTGCCCTCTGGGTTGGATGAGGATCTCCAGATATGACTGTGAATTCCTTGAGGAATGTTTCCCAATCTTGGAGGACCAGGCTGTTGTGCTGCAACAAAGCTGTGGCTCATTTCAAAGCATCTCCTAGTAGAAGACTAATTACTAGACTCACTCTTATTGAACCTTGGGGTAGAGCTCAGGCTGAGCTATGAATAGTATGTGGCATTGCACAAGGAATGCATGAAAATGCAGCTGGTTACCATTGTATCTCTCTGGTAAAGGGATGGGTAAGCACTAAGCAGGGTTCCAGGCAGGAAGCCTGACACATGGAAATCTCAAGGTAGGGCTGGTAAACCTGGAAGCAAAGAAACTGATTCTCAGCCAACAACTGTCCGACCTGATCTTCTAGCAGTTGCTAGGCAAAGGCCCTATGTGTCAGCTGGTCTGGCCCAAGTGGGTCTGGGAGCCCCAGTAGTGTTTGGCTTCATGCCAAGCCCCCTTTCTATAAGTTGAGGGCTGAGCAACTTATGCTGGGCCATGGGCAGCCAGGTCTGGGGGTTACTTCAGGGTCAGAAAAAGTCAGAAATGTAGAAACCAAGAGTTCTGTCTGGGGAACTAATTCAGGATCCAGAGGATCAGGTGGAGCATAAGGTTAGGAAGCTAGCTAGGTGAAGTAGCTGGAAGGTCAGGCCAGAGCCAAGTCAGGTATCCAGAGGGTCAGGCAGAGAGTGATGCAACAGTGTAAGTACAAGGCTGAACTTTCCCTTTTGCATTAAGGGTTTATATGAGAAGGATTGGGCACAGTTGGAGTAGTCTGGCCACGTGTGTCTCTCTCAGTGTCCTATTGGAGAGGTTGTAAACTAGGATGAGCTGCTGCATCAGATAGGTTCAAGGCCATGGCCTGACACTTACTTAACAAGAGACAACCAAGAAAACAATTGTGACTAACCCCAGTACTACAATGATAATACTAACTGCACTCTAAGCCTATGAGGAACCAATTCATTTAACACTGACCTTTTCCTCATGGAACTGATGATATGCAAATATGCTACAATCATGATAATAAATTAAGATAAAATTATTTAAGTTCTTTCTATTGTGTATTTGACGTTTTGCCTAGGTGCCTTGGCTATATTGCAACATAAGAGGCATTCTATGCATTTTACACTTCATAAAGTACTTCTGAAGACTCTCCAATAAGTAAATACATTTTTCTGTAAAGGATGCTATCAGGCAATGAACAATTTAAACAGCAATGATAAAGATACATTAAAAGCAGCAAAGATGTTATTTCTCCAACCTTATTTTTAAATGAGGACATAGAGTGGGCAGCAGAAAAGGCTTCCATAATATCTTAAAAAGGGCATAACTACAAAAATCTATGACTCACAATTCACAAGATTATAGTGTAGAATAAAAGTACAGTCTGAGTCATCAGGTTAATTAAAAGCTTGGAAAATATATAAAGAGAAAATTGGTCAAATACCACAGCCTTTCAGGGCCTTGAAAGAAAGTAAAAACCCTTTAAAAAATCTACATAAAAAAACCCAGGAAGCCCTAAGTGAAAAACATTTGAATAGGACCCATGTGTAGAAAGAGTCATGTACCAGTTACAGATGTAAAATATACTGCATTCTGTATAACCCTCTGAGAAATAATACAGCCGGGAACTACTGAAAATAAAGCAGTATCATAATCCAGCCTTGAAAAAATAAAAGACATTTGCTAGGCATTTTTAATGCTTCTTTTACTTGGGAGTCTTTACCTAGTATCATTTCCTAGATGATAAAATTTTCAGATATCAATTATGGCTTTTTATTTAAAAATGAAACTACTTATACCCTATTAAAAAAATTGGTGGGATAATTCTAATTTTTCAGCAAAAAATCATTGTTTAATAAATTGCAAGGTCCATAATTACTCAGATTGCTTTTGGAAGTCACATAAGAACTGGACAGAAGAACCGACTATTATGTCAGGGTAAAATGTGAGATATCAACTCAGAGTAAATAATAGGTAGTAGTGTAAATGGGGGAGTAAATGATTTTAAAATATTCCTTAATTTATCTAAACTCTTGAAGGCAACCATGAGGTGCTAAAATAGGTTAAAACAGCCTCACAACTGCTGTATGTTTCATAAGTCAACAAAATATATATGCTCCTTTCACTGTCAGGAGTTAGAGAGGGTGCTCCAGTCACATTCCGCAATTCCACATTCTTCCCACAGCCAGGAATTTTGTCTTGGCTTCCAATTTAAATGCTAAGTTGGTCTGATTTCCATTCCCTAAACCAAGACTGTCCAACTCCCAAGCACTTGGGAGCCTCACACCCCACAAGCCATACCAGCAGGGGGCACAGACCCCCAGACTGTATGGTATATGGGTAGGTTCTTCCCACTCACCCCACTACACCATACGTGGACAAGTAAGGGCCACCACCCCCAATGCAATACACTGCTCTGCCTCACCTGCAGCTCCCTGTGGTGCTGCACTGCAAGAGCAGTCTGGGCAGCCACCTTCCCCCTGGGGCTGGGTCAGGCAGTGGAAGCCAGAGGAAGGAGGGGGAGGGTCCACAACCCTCTCCTCCCCATTGCTGTTGCAGCCGCAGCAAGGGGCAGTGGTAGCTGGGTGGGTGCTCAGAGGCTTGATGTGGCCTGTGGGCCTCTAGTTGGACAGCTCTGCCTAAATATTTAATCCATTTTTCAGATGCTGCTAAGTCAAATTCCAATGATAACTCATTTCCAGAGTTTATAAGACCTCCTTCTTGGAAATTCATTTATTTATTTGGCATTTGAAAAACACCAGATCACATCCAAGACCTCATTAGATTTGCAAGAGCACAAAGATTTCCCTATACAGCTCAACATCCTCACCAGTTTATATTCCAGCAGCTGTCACCTGTACTACCACCCCACCTACAGCCAATTTAACCTTTGGGTTGTACACCACCCTGATCCCTGCAGGTTTGTAACTGTAACTTTATTTCAAGTCCCACTGTCATATACTGATCCTTCTGTTGCCAACCAAACCATAAGTGATGTCATGAAGAACATAGGTTAAGGTGGAAGGGACAAAAAGTATGTGTACTGTTTTTTGAGCAGACATCTAAGAGGTTGGCCAGTTGGCGTGCCATCCGATTGTAGCTGACAGGACTACTGTAGTGTTTTGGAATAAAACTGCAGGACACTTAACATTTTTATGAGGGAAGCAATAGATATTAACATCCCAGTACTCTCATCCTCTTTCATACCAAAATAAATTAAATGTGGTGCCTTGTTAGTATATTGAAAAACTAGGCTCCTTCAAGGAAAGCCTTGTCATAGGAAAAATATTCTCTGGATAACTAGCCAAGGACAAAATAAAAGGGCACTTGGACATAAAGGAATTGGTCAGACTTCCCATTTAGAAATGGGATAAAGTAAGGCAAATCTAATTAGCTTCAAGGAAGTGACTGTGAGAGCTTACAGATGTAAGTAGGATAGCTAATCTTTGTAGACTTCAAAAGGCTTTCAGTAGAATACCACAAAGAGAGACTAGTATAGAAAATTAATAAGTATAATAGAAATAGTGAATTGTTTCGTTGGATACAAAATTAGAGTAGTATTTACTTTTGGAGGAAATTCAGAGAATATCCAAGTGACAGGCAGGAAACTTACTGAACATGAATGTGCTAGTGTTAGGCCCCATATAATAAATACTGAATGCTCCAATTGTTTCCTTTCTCTTATATTGTACCAGGTGTATAGGCTAACAGGAATATATTCCACTGTTGTATACACCTACATTTTTTTTAGCTAATAGTACTGTAATGGCAGTATTATCGTAACTGGGCCCCACACTTTATTGGGCACTGTATGGAACATGAAAAGTGATAACAACGATATCTGAAGGAACTTGTATTTTAATGGCTCAATCATGCAAAAATACTAAAACACCCTTGCCTGATTCAAAATTGTAAGTGATCAGTGATCTGATATACTTAACAATATGAATTATTAAAAACATGGGAAGAGGTAGGAGACCAAGTGAGATTCAAACAGGGAGATCATGAACAAGAGAGTAGAGAAAGCAGCAGGCAATGGAGAGAGAAAGGAAAGGCAGTTAATGATATTGCCAACCACATCATGGTGAATAATCCAAAAAATGAAAATGATAAATAAATGCATATTACTCAACACAGAAAAATAGGAAATGGACGACAAAGAGGAGGTGGTCAGTCCAGCAGTTAATCTCAAATGTTTTACAATGAACTTTCATAGATGTTCTGCAAAACCATTATGTAGCACATATAAGATACATGTAGCTCATTTGCTGGGCCTTCTAGAAAATCTTGTTTTCTATCATGAATAATCTAAAGCCTAAACAAAGCAGCAAAGATTGCAACATATATGTGTGTATATAGCATACATGTTAAAGTAGACTCATCTGGACATTAAAACAGAAAGAAGTCATTGATCAATCCAGTCTGCATTTGAGGATTTAGATGCAATATAATCTGATAAATTTGCTTTCCAAAACATGTAAGTGGACAATGGAGATTCAATTTTTGAACAATAAAAAGAATCAAAAGTTTCACAAACATTGAGGTCGCATTTAACTTTTTTTGTATTCCCCGCAGCCAATTCATGTTCAAATGACAATATAAGAAGTAAAAAACCTTTGCACATTTGCCTTGCATATTTTTTTTTAAACACAGGACCCTACATAAAGAATACTGCTACAACTCATGGGCCATTTAAGTAGTACATATTCTAGTTAACTACAGGCTCTATAAAGAATACTAGTCAACTGCACTTGAAAATCTGCAAAAAGAAAAAGCCAAAATAAAAAAAATTCTCTTAAAGATGGGTTGTCATGGGATCTTTACATTTTAAATAAATCAGCCAAGGTTGTTGTATTATAGTTTGCCCCACTTTATACTCAAGCAACAACAGTAAATCCAAGAATAGATACACAATCTCTAAGGATGCATGAAAATTGCAGAGTAACCTGTAGGACTCTGTTCTGTGAATGGTAATTGCAGAGCAGGTGTTGACTTGAGATAATGTAACAGATTTCACGAACCTGTAGTATAATATTTGTTCTGTTCAATGGATAAATGATTTACATAAACATCAACGTTGACTATCCAGTGGGAGGATTTGGTGAGTAGGATACTACCCATGTAAAAAAGCTGGTGAACTCTGGCCCAGGGTCAACAGGCATTTAGGCTAAGTACAGACAGCGAAAAAGCCCAAGACTGAATCAATTCAGTCTTTGCAGGTTAGTCTACACTGCAGAGATTAAACTGAAAAACAGTTTGACAGACATTTACCTTTGATTCAGGAAATGCAACCACATGCTTGCAGTGGCTCAGGCTAGAAGGCAGGGGGTCCTAGAGCATGGCTCTCTGGCACATAGCCAGCATGGGCTGTGTGTTTGCTTCCTCTTCCTGCTGCCCCCAAGGTCTCTGGGAATTGCAGTCCAGAATCATAGCCGCAGTACTCTGCAGGGTTGTGCATTGCTTCCTCTTCCTGCTTCCAGGTGCCTCTGGGATTTGTAGTCCACAGTCACAGCCAGTGGTAAATTTGAGTGGGGGAAGGAGTAGTTAACCCCCCACTCTGGCCCCAGACCCCACCCTGGGTTTTCTTGTGTGGGGGGGAAGGGAGAGGAGCAGTGATCCAGTCAGTGAGGCCAGTAAGCCAACTAGGGATTAGAGGAGCAGGGACAGCCCCACTCTCTGGAGAAGACAGACCAGCCCATGGTTGCAAAGCATGATGGGATGCTGGGGGACCCTAATTTAACTTGAACCAGGAAAGGGTGTGGGGCAGAAGTTTCATAAACAGGTCTAACCTAAATCAGTTAAGCCTGATACTACATTCAACCAAGTTTATCTTAAACCAGTTTCAGCCATTTTGAAACTGGTTTATGTGCACTGAACTTGTATTCTGTTACAGCTTTAAAACAGTTTCTGATGACTTAAGATGGTGTATGTGTAACTTCTGTCCCTAGCCTTAGAAAATACCAGGAACAGTATTAATGTTAATTTAAACTATGAACCAGTAATTAATAAACACGCAAAATAAACTCATAATCTTAGGTGTTAAAATTCAACTTGTATCTCTGCTCCTCATCTATAGAAACAGAGAAGCCATCCTTTGGTCTCCTTCTCTCTCTCTCTCTCTTCCCCTCTCTCAGTGGTCAGCCTCATGGTCAATCTATTGGACTCTGCTGATTCTAGTCCCCAGTACGGCTGCGTGAAATTTCACTGAGTGTTTCATTTCAAAGTTGTTTTGACATGTTTTGAGCTTGAAACAGTAAAACCAACATGAAACAAAAGGCTTCAAAAAAGCTTCAAAATGAAACAAGGTCACTCAAAAGTTTTGGAAGTTTTGAAACATTTTGATTTTCAAAGCCGGGCTTACTTGACTTCAGCACCAGTCCCAGGTGGGAGAGGCAGCCTCCTCTCATCTGGCTCACAGATCCAAAGGCTTGCACCCCCAGAAGGAGTCCAGAACAGCCCAGCAGCCCTCCCAGGGGTGCAAGCCCCCAGATCTGCACACTGGATGAGAGGAGGCTCAGGCTGCTGCTGCCGCCTGGGACAAGTGGCAGCAGCAATCTTCTCCAGTGCTGGGTGCAGCCCACATCCAGCACCAGTCTTAGGTGGAAGAGGCAGCCTCCTCTCATCTGGGGCACAAATCCAGGGGCTTGCACTCCCAGGAGGCCTGCTGGGCTGTGCTGGACTCCTCCCAGGTGTGTGAGCCCCTGGATCTGCATGCCCGATGAGAGGAGTCCTGGCATCAGCAGCCATCTTCACCAGTGCTGGGTGCGGGCTGCACCCAGCATCGCTCTCAGCTGGCAGCGGCAGCCTCCTCTCATCTGGCATGCTGATCTGAGGGCCCAAACCCCCAGGAGGAGTCCAGAACAGCCCCAAAGCCTTCCTAGGGGTGTGGGCCCTCAGATCTGCGCAGCGGAGGAGAGGAGGCTACCACTACCATCTAGTGTCAGGAGTCGTGTTTTGAAGAGTTTGAGGTGCAGTTTCCCAGAAACTTCTGCACTTATCTCCTTGAACCTTTGTAGTCTTTATGCCCTCAGAAGAGGCTACCATTCCTGAATTTTTCATCCAAATCAGGCAAGAAATGACAAAGTTTTAGGCATTTTCATGATTCCGCATTATAGCCTATGGGTGAAAAGTCAAAACAGTGAAACAGTTTCGACAAAACAAAATGGGACAGTGCTTCAAAACAAAATGACAAAATGAAACACTGTCCGTTTGAAACAGTGAAATGGACATTGAAGTGAAACAATGGTGTTTTGCACAGCCTTAGTACACCATACATCTGCCTATTTTATGCATGCTAGGCATGATTTTTTGTGGGGGCGGAAAGTAATGGGTTTTACCTTGAGCTATGTGGTGTATTTCATTTTCACCCACCATGTTATTTGTAGTACTATACTTGATATATCATGTATGTCACAAAATACATTGCAATTGAGAAGCTGTCTTTCATAGCTTTAGTCAAATAATATAGATGATTAACACTGTGAATGAATGTTAAAAGATAACATAACTTTTCTCCAATGAAAGATAAAGGATTACATCTCCTTAGATACGATAAACAAGTAGTTCTGTATGTGACTGGTGAGCATTAGATTTGCAAGTCTATATAGGTCAGTGTTCCCTATTGCCATACAATCTGTCTGAAATTGAAATATAATCCCAAGTGTCAATGTAACTAAAGCTGTAGAAGAGCCATAGACACATGTTCTATACCTACTGCTTAGTAGATTAATAATTTTAGACATAGTACAGATAACTCCAAATACTGTTATGTTTAATATTTTCAATAATATCAAATTTAAGTGCACTTACCCTCTCCCCTATTTGCTCTCAATGTGTAGTTTATATAACTATGGGAATCCCCTCTGTGAAAGCCCAAGTGTTATATTTCTATGATTCTCAGCAATACTGTACTTAATTGTGTAAGTAAAAAATCAAACTTTACCTACAGAAAATCTGTTCCTACATGATGTCTGCTCCCTTACAACAAGGCTTTTTTACTGTTATTGATTATTGTACTTGGGAATTGGCAAGTGGATTATATATTCTTAATGGAAGTCTACTTCAGATATATAGCAATGCTAGGAAAAGGCACTTTACTTGTGAACAAATTTTTCCAGAACTGAGATGGTTTCATCAAAAGTCATTTTACAAATTTAAGAATATATCATTGGCATTTCTACCAGTCTCATTAATCAGCTATCACTGCTTATCCATAATGCATTTCTATTAGACATGACAACACTTGTGATCATTGATAAAACTGGACAGGAATTTTCTGATGAAAAATGTATTCATCTCTGAGATAGAATTACATCCTGTCAAAGCTAGCAACATCCAGCACAGTTACCTACAATGTGCGGGAGACAGGTTTGAGTTCTTCTGTCCCTGGTAGCCTGTTAATGCAAGCCAGGGATCTGCTCTGAAACAGGTAGAACCAGGGTTGGCCGTATATGGTCGGTGGGCTTGATCTGGCCACCAATCAATTCTTTCTGGTCCATGAAGTAAATTGTTGACCTGGGCCATCAGTGGCTGGTCAGCAATGTGGCGGGGGGGGGGCAGAAATGGCCCATATTCCATTAATTTGGCCTTCTCCTAAAACTCCTAAAACTTGCCAAACCCTGTGATAAACCTGGGTTCCTTGTTGCCCTTGTGAGTGCCTTAGCCACCCTCTTACTCTCACTTACTGTCCACTGTTCATATAAATATTTAAATTTAAATAAAAATTCAGCTGCTTATAAAAATATTCATTGGATCAGAGAAAGAGAAAAAGAGAGAAACTAACTCTCAAACCCAGTAATCAGAGAAATAACTCACTCAGGGTGTAACAGACTCAGGTTCAAGACACTGGTACCAAGTTCATTTATTTAAATCAAGTGAAACATCTGCAGCAAGAGAGAATGAACGTCCCTGAACATACTATCTGGTGGTGAAGGCACTGGCTTCGGCTTTGGGAGACCCAGGTACAGGGGTATTCCTGAGTTAAATTTGGGTCTCCCACAACTAAGGTTTGCATGCTATCCACTGTGATTATTCTTTTTCTTAACTAGAGAGAAACTAATCTCAATAGCATTCTAATGTAAAATTAAATACAGTTTCCCTTCAAGTCTATTGATAAGGCAGATTATGTCACCCTAGGTTTTCCCATGATATGTTGATAAAAGGAAGACTTCCTGCCTCGCTTCTCCCAAGTGTCAGTATATAACCAATTATGGCATTATTTGGCCAGCTAAGTACTTTCATCTTGGCACAGGGAACCAATGGAGAATTCAGTCCATTCTGGATAAACTACAAGAGGAAACAAACGCTTAGGTGTTCTCACCTACAGGAAGCTACTCTAATTCATAGAATTGGGCCCTTCATTATTTTACCCAACACACACACAAATTCTAAGATACTCCAATATATTTCAGTCTATCTAACTGGGTTATCATTAAGCCCCAAACTCTGATTGTACCACTTAACTTGGAGCCACTCCTGCATTCCTTGAGCACCCAAGATTTTCGTGCCTATATAATGTAGCAATAGACATTAGAGGACAATTTGTTTTTTTTACTTTAAAAATGATTATTCAATACAGAACATGTGTTCGTTCAAATGTCATTCTACAAAATTCCTGTCAACTTTCAATGGGAGTATTTCATCAGTTTGTTCACAGCCTCCACCTTCTTTCTTCAGTTTTGTACATTCAAGTTTAGGGATTTACTTTAATACTGACCCTGTGAAGTGGGAAGACAGACTACCGAACACAGAGGTAGTGGAGCACACAGAACTGACACACTTCCCACGAAGAAACATATGCATAAGGTAGTTGGGAATTTCAGTAAATACTTAAAACTGAACAATTAATCCCAACATACAGTTGTTTGGGATAATATTCAAGATTTATTCACATTACTATTTGCTTTGTTCCCTACCTACACAGAATTGTTCCTTCATTGTGTTTGTGGTCTTTTCATGTATGTATTTTGAGGTACAATATTTAAACAGCTCTATGCCATTTGTGACATGAAAAAAACCCTCTGATATTGTATAGAACCTCAGTATTTGTTGAAAGGATATTTTTTCGGGGGGGGGGAGGGGGGGCAAGCAGACTGTATTTTGAAACTTAGCCCTTCCTCTTCACATTCCCTTATCCTTACTCCACTCTAGAATCAGGATTGGGCTATTTACATGCAAGCCTTTTGACAAATCTCCAGTATGAAAAATAATGACAATAGTATCATAACACTTTAGTAGCTCCCATAGGAAATCACAAAGAATTGCATGACAGGTGTGAAATAATGTTATCACTAATACAGAAATTACCATAATCTAAATCCCTTGTCTTCTAACTCCCCACCCCACTTGCAGCACACAGAAATTTGTAGAAGTAATAAACTATTATTTTAAGATTATATACTAATATTCAGACTATTTATGTTCCATAGTAGAATATCTTGTATCTACAAGGAGTGTATTATAAATGAGACTACAATGTTTTAAAATTGTTAATGCAAATCAAATTATTTTATAGTTTCCCTGTGAACAAGCACTACTATTTTTTTCTAATTACTAAATACATTCTCTTGAATAACTCACAAATATTTAATAAGTGCTTCTGTCATTAGCAGTAATATAATCAAATGTTCACATTTAATTACACTTTATTTGAATGACTAATCACCAGTTATCACATTTGTAAATAATGATGTGAACATTTTTACAAGCTGAAATGTACTTTCTCTATTCATTATGTGCAGACAATATACAAAAGATAGACATAGATATCTAGCTCCCATTTTATATAATTTTTTTTCGATATATATTATGGAACATGGCTAGAAAATATTTTTTCAGTCCTTGCTTGGAGGGAGGGTCAATGGTCAACAAAGGATCAAACTGGCCTTGTGCATCAGCTGCAAGTGCTTTCAAAGAGAATTATCCAAACTACTTCCAGAAATACTAGCTGTGATTGAAATGTTCTCAACCACTGGCATTAGTCCAGTAAAACTGAGGGATCTTCTCTCTGAAGGATCACAACTGCACTCTAATAAATGTGTTATAAAACAATTAGAACAGATGGTAAAGTCATAATAAACAAATACCAGGGTGCATCGATGTTATTATTTCTGTTTACAATGAACTGGGGAACATCACCATACCTTTTGAGTTCCAGAATAGAGCCCTATATGTCTAAGAGAACTAACTGAATTAAGGAAAGCCATCTCAACAAACTTGTACTTTTGTTGCCAGTTATCCCCTAATGAATCATAAGCAAGGAGGGTGTTAAACTGCTTATTTTGTCATGTGTTTCCCTACTCTTCAGGAGTGAAGAAAGCAGGAAGAAATAACAAAAAGGAACAAGAGCCTGCAAGTCAGCACATTTTCTAAGCCAACCCCAAAAGATGTGCAAACAAACTTCTAAGTTGTCCTGTTTTCCCAATTTCCCCTTCTAATGCTGGTCACTTGAAAACCATTTAGACAATAGTCTGAAAGCCATTTGGCCAAAGTTGTTATTTTTTTCCTTTTTTTTTTAATATAACTGGTTAAAAATGGCAGAGCAGGGATTTTTGATCAATAAATGCTATTTCATTCTTGCAGGAATGTCAATTTTGATAAAATAGTTGGATATTGAAAAATTTTGGTTTAGCTGTCAAAATGTTTAAGCAATTTTGGTTCATTGATATTTCATTTTGTTCTTATTGAAATGTTAACAATAACATTAACGTTTATCTCATTTGTATATAATAGAACCTAGATACGTATAAGTGATGAGGGCCAGATTTTGGAGGGGATTGGATCACACTAGAAAGGGCATGAACCAAAAGGGCAAGTTAGCCCATGTTGACCAGCAGTGCCAGTTAGTAATGCAGGCTAGGAGCCCAACTTGGTTTCCTGGCATAAAGGTGTGTCAACAATAAATTAAAAATAAAACAAATAAGAATGTATTAATAACAACAAAAGGAAAGGAAAATAATAACAGTAGGTTCTGGTGCAGGCTTGGGACCAACAAGAACAATGGGACAATACAGGAACAATATAATCAATACTTTACCAAACAACAGTGGAGACAACAGAGAGGAAGCCCAGTTAATTAACTGATGGAGCAGTGGTCAATCTTGAAGAGATGGTCATATTAAGCTTTAATAGTGCACCAGCATACCATGGCCTTACACTGAGCCAAACTCATTTGCTACACAGTGTCTGGACCAAACTTTGAATGTATGCTGGCAACACAAGAGTTAAGTTTGATCATGTGCAGACAAGCAGACAAGGCCTATGGAAAATTCCACAGTGTGCCCAACATGTGCCCCCTGTGCGAACCTTGGCTTGTCAATCAAGGCTGACCTAGTTTTGTAAGAACAGGCATGCTCAGTTCTGCTTGGCAGATGAAGTAATCTGACCAGACGCATGCTCAGTCTACAGACTGCATGATGTAATCGGACTAGAAATTTCTTTAGAGAAGACAACCTGATTGGCTACCCGGTTGTCATAAAGACTTGAAGGGAGAAGAAAAAGAGAGTTAGCGAAAGAGAGTTAGAGAGAGTTTTAGGGGGTTCTGACAGCAGTGCTGACAGGGAAGATTCGTCCTGAGAGCAGAGACTGGCCTGACAGGGACTGCTCCTCAGGAGGGCTTTAAGCCCACTGGTTTCCTGTCCGAACCCTGAGATCAGAGGCTGCTAATGCAGGGACTGCTACTCAGGAGGGAGACCGCGCTCGACCTGCGAACAGATACTGCCTTAGCAGAGACTGTCTCACAGGGAGAGATTCGACCCTGAGAGCAGAGGCTGCTATTCACAGGGACTGCTCCTCAAGGGGGAGACTGGAGAGACAGGAGAGATCAACCCGATCCTGAGAGCAGACGCTGTTCCAACAGGGACTGCTCCTCAGGAGGGCTTCTGGCCCAAGGGGGAGACCCACTCGACTGGCGAACAGAGGCTGCCTTGGCAGGGACTGTCTCGCTAGGAGAGATCTGACCTGGGAGCAGAGGCTGTTCCAACAGGGACTGCTCCTCAGGAGGGCTTTCTAGCCTATTGGTCTCCTCCTCGCTGCAGTTTTGCAGATCGATCCGACTCGTTTTTGCACTGATTCCTTTGGCTACTGACCTTGCTTCTGGCATTTGGCTGACCACGGTCCTGGTCAACCCGAACTGCTTCTCGGACACCGACCACGGCATTGTCACCTCCTTCGGCATCGACTTCGGCATCTCATCGACCACCCGTTTCGTCCATTTGGACTGGCGTCACACCATTCGTTGTTACAGTTCTGTTGTTCGTATCCCGATTGATGAGCTGTTGACCAGCCCTAGGACTATCGAGTTGGGCAGCCGCCCCTAGCTCTGGCTAGAAAGCAAGGGCTCACTCGAGAACCCCGTGGGCCAACAGACCCCTTTGTTGTTTGTTCTCATTAACACTGTAACTGAGCAAGCAAGTTCCTCTGCCTACGCTCCAAAAGCGTAAGTAAATAAATCAACTTTATTTGAAACCGCACGAGTCCCGTACCGCTCAGACTCCTCACCGCCAATCCCACCTGTTTCATATCGAAACCCTCAGCCCACCGTGACCTTTGGGCCGCTGTTCCCCGACACACAGTTGTAGCTATATGTCAGTGCAAACAACACAGACATGCACTCAAAAGTTCACTCACCCACCTGCACTATGGCGCCCCTAATAAGGGTTCAGTAGCTCCACAGGTGAGCGGGGAAGAAGCAAGCTACACACTAATGTGGCGATCACCAGTCTCCTACTGAGATCAAGGAGATAACTACTCTCCTTCTCAGACACACAAGATACGCAGATGCGCCACACATGGACCCTTTGAAGCAAAAGCCTTGGCAACCTGTTTCATGGCTCACCTTTCTCTCATCAGCCCACTGAAATTCAGTGAGTATGACCATTGGAGATGATCATTTGCATATGCAGAATCTGGGTTCTATTAATAGAATATTCCATGAATCAGAATAAATTAATTGCTAATTCAAATCAAAATTTGGGAAATTTGAAAAGGTTATTTCATTCCAATTTCCCTAAGCAATTGACATTATGATTTCTGACCAGCTGTAATTATTGGTTGCTAAAATTGCAACAGGACCCCCAGGGTAAAAAAGTGATTTTTTAGTCACTACTCTCAGGGAAGTCAGTGGACAGGGCAGAGGAAGTCAGTAGCCAGAGAACAGACATTTAACATAAAAAATAATTGCCAATAACATTAAAATAAGATGTACCCTCTACCAATCAAACGTGCAAAGAATAACCAAAGACAATTTTACACAATCCCAGATATGGGACTATAGTTTTTTGATGTAATGGGAATCTCATTTCTGTAGAATTTGTTGTTTTTTTATTTTACGTTATGCACACCTACATTCCATTTACAGCTGTTTGTAAACATCTCATATGATTAGCCAACCACATTCTTGTATAATCCATACAATGCACAGAGAAATTAAGTTGCTTGCCCAAAATTATACATGAATTTCATGTCAGAAATGGATATTATGCCTCTTTCTTTTAAGGCCCAGTCTCAGCCCAATGCTTTAAATTCCAAGGCCACTCTTCTTCACATTACTCACCTTTGCTTCATAGAAGCTTGAGAGAGAGGAAATGGAAGGAGGAGACTGTTTTATGAACTGAGGTAATCTTAGAGCAAATATAAAAGGAGAAGTGTGGGGACTGTATAAATCCTAGTGTGAATGGAAATTATTGTGTGGGGTATACTTTGTAGCTCTGGTATATATATCTATTTCAAGCAAAATAACAGCATTACAAAAGACTTCCCTTTAAGATTATCAGGGAAGATTTTGAAATGGTATTAATTGATTTCAGACATGTTTCTAACTAATCTGAATGAAAGAAGCATTAACACAAAAGCCTACTCACCAACTATATCATTTATTCTTCAGGTATCTCAGAAATGGGAAAGGTGGAGGTACTACTAAGAACATAAAGTGTTAGATATTTCATCTGTCCTTATCACCAGCTATATCACCTGCTAGCAAAGCCAGAGAAGTAAGCTGCACCCACAACAATTTAAAAAACTCTAATTACACAGTACTGTTATTAAGCTTTTTGGAAGCACCATCTACAATATTCTTTAATCCATGTCCCAAATTAACTTCTTTCCACCGAGAGCATGACTGGGGAGAGGTGCAAGATTAGCCAGGACATGACCAGCCTCCTCTTTTCTCCAGATTAATGGAGCCAAGTCTCAGGGTAATAAGTGGTTGCAACACAGAGCATTGCTCTTGCCCTCCCCCTCTTGCCCTTCATCTCTTCTATGCCCTAAGGGACAATTCTCCAAGGAACTAATACGAAACTCACAAAAGTCCAAAAGAGCCATTCATCAACCATTTGAGCTGTAGAACAGGTCCCAAATAAGCTGAATTTCTTGTGGCCAACAAGCTTCTACTGCATGACCACCAAAATTTGTCACCATTCTTTGCCTGCTCCGTAATGGTATATGAGTGGTAGTTCTGAATAATGGATCTGTCACAGGTCCTTTTGGGGTTAAGATGGGAGTTAAGCAAGGCTGCATCATCTCTTCAACACTCTTCTTGATATTCCTTACTACAATGTGACATCTGACCACTACAAAGATCAGCCAACTCCAAGCTAAAACGAAGACCGCCCTGACCTCAATCATTGAGCTCCAGTATGCTGCTGATGCTATAGCATGTGCTCACTGAGAAGCACACCTTCAGGCAATCACTGACAGCTTCACAAAGGCATACAACAAAATGGGACTGATGCTTAACATTCAGAAGACTAAGGTCCTCTATCAAAAAGCTTTTAGTGAGCAGCCCCCAGCTCTGGTAATTCAGATTTGTGGTGAGACTCTGGAGAACACTGAGTATTTCCCATACCTTGGAAGCCATCTCTCACAGAAAGCTGACATTGCTGAAGAAATCCTCAAATGTGCCAGTACAGCCTTCAGATGCCTTCAGATGAAGTAACAGGTGTTCAAAGATTGTGACATTAGGTCTGAAACCAAACTCAAGCTGCCATGATGATGATGATGATGATAACTTGAGGCTTTGAGGTACTTAACCGAATTTAGCCAATTCCCTCTCCAATACATTTTGTAATTGCATCCAGTGCATCAACAATATCAATAACTCAAAATCCCCATCTGAAAAGCTTTCCTCCAAATGTACAGATATAAGCCAAAGAGGTAGAATAAAATGCTCTATCTCCCTTTTATCTCGCCCATTCTGTCTCCTTATCAATTGGTTTACAACACAAACAAAATCTGCCTAGAGGAACAATTTTCCATAATGACTGGCAATAGAAATTATCATATTTTACTTACTCAAAAATTGTACATCCTTAATATAATTTTTTTCAGTAAATAAAATATGATCATCAAGTGCACTAGCAAAACTGGAAGTGACAAATTATGCTCAATATTGTATCCAATCTTGAAATTTTTAATCTGCCAAAGCCACCATGGTAACCAGCCTGAGTGGCATTCAAGGTAACCAGGTTAGTAATCAGCAAGCTCTGAGAATTATTTAGCTATGCCTCCTTCTTTCCCCTAAAATTAATAGCAATTTGTATATCATTTAAACATGGTGAAGTTGTTCTTATTTTGTGGGGGTTGACTTCTTGGAGATGGGGAGGGAGGTTAAGAAAAAGATCAATCCCAGTTGGCAAATCTAGATGAATGAAACCACATGTTCAGTTCTTTAATAATTGTGCTGTTGATGCTAAAAGTGGATATGAAGCTTTAAAACTTTTAAAAAGATGTAAAATGAAAACAGCTGATGCCTCAGAATTATTTAGGTCATTAATCACTATACTTTTCTACTTTGGGTTGTTGGTTCCCATAATAATGCTACAAAACAGTCTTGGATTTTATGTAACAACTTATTATGTATTACCCAGGTCAGGGGGCAAGGACTCCAGCCATTACAACAAAATCTTCTAATAAACCTGACAAAAACAAGAGAATGAAAATTAGAAAGACAAAAAATGGTTGTTGTTCAATTAATGTTGTGGTGTCTGCAGATTAGTAAGAGTCCCTGTTTGCTTTCCCATTTATATTACTTTCAAGAAACTTTAATTGCTGTAAGAAAGGTGCCATAAAATTATTTCTCCAAGGACTTCCCTCTGAAAGAAAAAAAAGTCTGAAGATTTTTACTTGACAGGACAATTTTTCACAGAAAAATTTCCTTGTTAGGAGAATCTGACCTGTTCTGCCTAAATGACACCAAAGGACAAATAGAACTGCGCCTGCTTTAGCATTGAACTTTCCTCTAATTGGTTGATACATATGCATGTTTTGATAGTAAGTTATATGCAATTCATATCCCAAGAGGGCTGTTGGAACATCTCTTGAATGTTCACTATTTTTAAAGGCAAAACAGTATATTAATATTGTGAGACTGGTCAACAGAAAAATAACAGGAAAAAGTTCTCACACCTAAGTTAACAACACCATGCCCCATAACAGTACTATTCCCTATCCCTCTTTTGGGCAAAAACTTGAATTCTTGTCCAGTTTCCCCAAATCTTGTGACCATTTATTTCCTTTTTGATTACCAGATTTCAGAATGGTTCAGGGTCCTCAGTATGAACACAAAATGTATCAAACACTATTTTTTAAAATACAAAACAATATATTACCTTCATAGCAGAGGTGGGCAAAATGCGGCCTGCGAGTTGAATGTAGCCCATCTAGCCATTCTATCCGACCCGTGGGACCCCTAAAAAATTTAGAAAATTAATATTTTCTAATATTAGAAAATGTGGCCCTCTATGGCTTGCCAAAACTTAGTAAGCTGCACTCTGCCCAAAATAATTGCCTGCCTCTGCTCTATAGGAATGAACAACAGCGACATGAGGGTACATGTCTGGCCTATATTTAGGTTTCTCTGTGACCATTCAGTTTCTTTAGGATATAACCTTTATTTATATAAGAATACTGCTGAGGAAAGCCTCCTAATGTTATGCCAGCTGTAACCAACAAAGTGCTGCCTTCCTGAGTCAAAAGGCAATATGAAAAAGTGGGTCTGAACTAACAAAGCCTTAACACTCAAATTTGAGGTGTAAATTCTTGAGCCTAATGACAATATTTAAATAACGTCAATCACTTTTTCTTTGCAGGTCATTTTAGTAGACCATTACAAACTCTTTGTGCCAATCCACAGGGGATACAAGGTATTAAAGCCTTTCCCTAACTCCCCAAATGTTCAGACGTTTGGCCCTTTAGCTCCAGATGTAGCAGCTCAGGATTTTTTACCTCTTGATATCTCTGTTTTGATCCCTGCTGCGAATAGCAGAAGTGTGTCTGAGAAAGCAGGTGACCAGCCCTGGGTTCCAGTTTAAAGGGGAGCATCACAATGTTGGTGTACCCTCTGCCTATGCACAGAGGCTGAGGTGCTGATCTTCTGGGCCCTTCTACACTGGTTGCCCCACTCCAACTGCAGACTTGTGGATGTCAGAGGTCTTACCCACCATAACTTGATGGAATATGCTGACTAGAGACAATCTCCCTGGCAAAACAGGCTCCAGGATATTCAACCTTTGTCTGGACAGGGGTCTGAACTGCCCACCCCGTCCACTGTTACTCTACCTCTGCGCTTTGTGGCTTTGGGCCCACTATTCAGGGTTACAGGCTTCAGGTGCAGCATAGTCTGTCCTAGACTCACAGTGGCCAAGCTGGACAGTGCTGGTGTTTATCCATCTCAGCAGGCACTTCCCAGCTGAGCTCAGAGCCAGTCCTTTGCCCCCTGACTTGGCCTATGACAGCATCTCCTGGCTATGCTTCGTGTCAGCCCCTCAGTCTTCATGCAGTTTCAGTTCCTTTTCTCTCCACTCCAGCCCACTTCCCAGAGTCAAGGCTCAGCCACAGTCGTGAGTGGCAGTCTGATTCAGGGCGCATGTGTTCTGCCAGGGTTCACCCCACCCGAGGTATTTACATCAGAATCCCCATCAAAAGTAAAGGAAAACAAACATAAGTCTGTGAACTTAGTTGGTTCCTTCATATGATGCCTTCCATTGTCCTTATGTGGCCACCAGGGCTGGATTAACCCATTAGCGGGCCCCTAGGCAAACAAACTTGTGGGCCCCAGACCAGTCAAGACCCCCCTCCCCCCCCTGGCACTGCCACCCATGGGGAGCTGGCCTCCAAGCCACCTCTGGGAAGCAAGGCAAGGCTGGCAGAGGGGAGGGGAGGGGAGGGGAAGGGAAGGGTGACAGATGGGGATATTCATGCTGCCATCATGGAAGAAAGGATTGGGGCCCCCACAGCTCAGGGTCCTAGGCATGTGCATAGTTTGCCTATGTGTTAATCCAGCCCTGGCAACTACCACTTCCACTTTGCTCCATGGTGCAGATGCCAGCCGCCTGCAGCAGCTCCTGGGAACTCCTTCCCCTCTGGCTCCAGCTGGTGCTCTCTCCTCCTTCCCTCCTCCTGGCCTAGCCATCCTAAGCCTTATGTTTTGTAGCAGTAGGTCACCTGACCTTAGGGCTGTGCAAAGCTTCGGTAGCCAATTAGATTCGGAGGAGATTCGGCATAATTCAGTGGCCCAATCTCCAAATCTGAATCAAATCGGGACTTCCACTAGAGGTCTGAATCAAATTGCAAGCCTCAAAATTGA
>NW_017728992.1:75232612-75247345 GCF_001723915.1 Gavialis gangeticus | reverse complement strand
TAAAAGAGCTATATGACAGCCACATATTTCTGAGTGAGAGATGGCTGCTACAGCAGCTTAGTGAGGGTTCTCACTTGCAGTATGGAAGTCCCCACTCTGGAACCAGCAGAGTACGGCTGTGTGAAGCTTTGGTAGCCAATTTGATTCAGAGGAGATTTGGCCTGATTCAGCAGCTGAATCTCTGAATCTGAATTGAATTGAGAGACCCATTAAAAGGACTGAATTGAATCAGAAGCCTCCAAATCAATTTGGAGAGACTCGGAGATTCGGAAGCCTTGTAGCAAACAGAAACTGAGATGAGGGAGGGGGATGGGTGATCTTCCATATATGGAAAGGGGTGGGGTGGGGTGGGGTGGGGAAGACTGCTCTGATATTAACATCTGTAGCTAACCAGTGACTGTGGCCTTACTCTGAGTCCCCTTCCAATCACAGTGCTCTGGGGGAGGGTCATCAAAACAATATATAAAGCTGTATCTGAAGTGATTTGTGCCTTTTGTGAGCTGTATCTCTCTTGGAGCAGCCGCATCTGAAAGGCTCTGGCTTGCTAGCTAGTCTCTCTTCTTGTAAGTTGTATCCAATCCTTTCCTACTTACTGTTGCCTACAATTCCTATTGTTATCTCTATCCATTCCTTTCAACTTATTCTTCCCCCCAAATCCTCTTATTTGTTCTTATTAGTCTGTCTTGATTCTTTCCCCCCACAAAAAGAAATCTGTTTTCCCTGACAGTGTGACATCACAGTGTGAAAGCACAACATATATTATACACACATACACATTTTGCATCACATCAAACATTATGAAGCATGCTGGAAAGGCAGGTGCCTTTATGAAGCATGCTGGAAGGCACTTGGGAGGTGGTTGTGGGGGCAGGAGGCTCAGCTCCTCCTGTTGTTGTGCCTCTGCCTGGTGAGGAGGGGGAGAAGGCAAGATCCCCATCCTTAACCCAGAAGCAGGGGAGTACTGTAGTGTAGGATCATTCTGAGGTGGCAGATGATCCCAGGCTTGCTACCTGCCAGCACTGCCTAAGGCAGATCAGCCGGGTCAAGGAGGTGAAACTCTTCACCACCATGGTGATGCTGCTGCATCTCAGGAGACAGCACCCCCTTGCCCTTGTTCCTCCTCAGCCTGGCACCAGTAGGAACGTGCCCAAAAAGAAGTCCTCCTCTCGTTCCAAAGCCCACATCCCCATGAAGCAGAGGCAGGGCACCCTGGACCAGTGAAGGACAGTCAGAGACAAAAAGTGGCGTGCTTCCTGGGAATGTAAAGGACTGCAAATTGCTTTTTTTATCTCCAGGCAGCAGACTGAGGTTACCCTAATACAAGCTAGGTAGCATTGCTCAGAGTTAACTCCTACCTGGGGTGACATAACTCTGAAATGCTTCGAGGCACTTAGCATAAGTAAATAATCTTTATTGTGTGGACTCTTACACTTTAAGTCTTCAGTATGGTCTAAATAAAACATACAACTTCACCCATAGTTCTGCCATATGATTCCAGGATGTATTCTCTATCCCTGGAAGGAAGGGTTTAGTTTGACATAGAGCGGAGCCCCAAAGCTCCATAAGCCTAGTTTATGCTGTGATGGGAATTGCCAGTAATGGTAGAGGCTACTTTCTCCTTGCCCATATTACTATCAGTGATGCAGATAGCTGCTTAGAGAAGAAAAGAACACTGTAGGTAAGTCAGTTGGGATGTAGGTAGATAAGTCATGGATTTGTCCTTTGTTAGCAAATTAAAAATGAAGGGTCAAATTCCATTTCTCATTCTTATATATAACTCCATGGACATCAGTGTTCTGCATTTGTAGATGCTGGACTTGACCTAAGAACCTGAAATGCTAGTTTAGGGAAACTACATGTGTAGCCTTTCTTCTTCCCAAACCTCCCTGCCTCCTTAAAAACCAAGTCTGAATCTGCACATTGGTAGTTCAGTGTTGAAAGACATTATAAAGAATAATAACAGTAAAGCACTGCTTTAATAATTGCCTCCCTCTTGAAGGAAAAGGTAAGGCTGAGGATTTTTCTGTTGTTCACGACTGTTTCTGAATATAGAAGAGCCAATTATAATACAAAAGAAAGGCATATACCTTAACATGGATTCACACTATCACAAAGTCACTACCCCTAGCCAGTCTCAGATTGCAATCTTTGCTTCTCTTTTAGCTGCTCTGCTTACTATATTTCCATAGCCATTGATCAAGGAGAAACATCCCAACCTACTTCTGCATGAACAGCTTGGAAGAAGTCACTGAGGCCAGGATTTCACCCAATAAATCTATGTGACAGAATCTGCACTGTAACTGATGACTAGTGGTACCACCTCTAGAAATCACTGGAGCAAATCACTGCTTTTTCTTTACATAGCAAGGGCAGAAGTTGCAAGCTGCAAGTCAGATCCACAATTGACAAATATTGCCAGCAAATGTAGTTGAGGATGTAATTCCAAAGATAGATCATAAAAATGCAACAGTGTATTTTATAATAGCAAAATGTGACACAAGACTAAACATGAGAACCTACTGGACCATTTAATATGTTAATAATAGAACAATCTAATCCTATCTCTAGGTGTAGAATCCATATAATCCAGCGATCAGGAAGTGCAAATGATTCAGAGGATCTCAAGAGCTTCTCCAAAACTCAGTATTAACCTGAAAGACCCATAACAGTCTCCTGCAAAAATGTGAATGCCTTGGTAGCAATATGAGAATAATTTTTCATTGTATTTTGTCACATCTACCTCCAGTTTCAGCCACAGTTATGTGGAGGAAGGAAAGTAAAAGCAGATTTATTTTAAAAAAAAACCTTCTAAGAGAGGTTTAGTTTGAGGCAAAAAGGTTATTTCTTCTTTTGTCCAAGTTTGTTCCCTCCTCATAGATACTATTACAGAAATGGGGAGGATCGGGAAATAGCAATCCCAAATATTGTAATACGGTTTGTGCACTTTAGTGGTTGCAAAATAAAGCTCATCATTTTCCAAAGTGGTGTTTGAGATAATCCCAGTTAGTCCTCAATCCTTAGGATAGGAAATATTCATCAATATAATGCAATGGAGGTATAAAAATAATTTAATAATGGTTTCTACAGTACCTATTTCAGTAAAATAGGTTGTGGAAAAAGAAAAGAATCAGTAAAAGCCTGAATACTATATAAAGTAATATTAGACTCACAGCATGGGGTGACATAGTGGCTCTACCACTGCTATATATTCAAGAATAAACTTGTTCTAGGATGACAATTATAAATGGAAAAAGATTCATGGTGCTTTTGTCTGTGCAAAAAGCATTATCGTGTATTCAGAAAAGCTACCTGGGCAGTACAAAATATGATTACAGTGTCACTACTCTCCCAAAATAGATAAAGAAATGCAAATTTCCTAATAACTTTTGCAAAAAAGCATCAAGCTGCAATTCAGATCCATGGTTGTCTTTATTGGATTACCATGCAGCACAAGGAGGCTGAGAACTAAATTTTGCAGAACAGCTAATGGGCTGAAAATTGGTAACAAAACATCCCATAATCAATAAAGGACCATTGGACAATGAATTCTTGCATAAAAATAGATAGCTAGAATTGCAAAAAAAAATGTTCTTAAGAGTAATGGTATTAGAGAGCTGAACATAGTACATGCAAAGGAAATCAATCCTATCAAGAAAAGGGTACAGTTCTGAGGCTAGAAGTGCTTAGATTACATATTGAACTGAAAGATGCCATGATTCAAAATGGACAAGTTCATAGAAAGAGTTAAAAGACATTTTCTAGAAAGTGATGTTTGAAATTTGAAATTGCGCAAATAAGATGATTTTAAAGAAATAGCTCATAAGGTGTATTAGAAGAATCTGGAGACTTGAAGATGACAGTTTTATAACGAGTTTGATAAAAACAGCTTAAAAGAAACAAATACAAATCCACAACTATGTTTAACATATGAAAAATGAAACAGCCACACTGTGGACTGACTCACGGATTTGGACTTGATTTGGCTGATTTGGCCTGGACAATGAAAAATCCTTTTTTAAAAAATCATGTGTGCGCATGCATGTGTGTGTGAGAGCAGGCGTGCATGCAACAGGGGAGCTGCTTGGGCAGCAGGGCTGGTGGGGTAGAGGGCTGTGGGTCAGAAGTGAGGGACACCAGTAGTGCTGGGGGGCAGGGGGGTTGTAAGTTGAGAGTACAGGGGGCTGGCAGGGCTGGGGGGCAGGAGCTTAGGAGTGAAGGGCAGAGTCAGGACAGGGACATTTCACTGCCTCCCCACAATCCTAGACCTCTCCCAGGTATCCTCTTTTTGATGCTGGCAATATGGTAACCCTATAATAGTATCATAGGACTGAGGCAGCTCTGCACTGAGAGGCGGGCTGCCAGTGCTTAAGCCTGCCAGCCCCACTCTCAGTGCAGAGCCACTGTGTCAGTCTCAGTGAGATGTGAACTGGTCTCGCTGAACGGTGGTGGGGCCACTCTGGGCTCCTATACATGTGCAGGGAGTCTGCTCTGACATGGTGTAGTTGTGTAATTTCAGCATGTCAGAGCAGACTCAATTAAACTATTAACTGAGTCTGCTGGAGCAGGATAATTACTGTGCTTCAGCAGATTCCAGCATCATGTGTATCAGCATCCCCACACTGGAAAATGGCAGAGGGATTCAAAGCTCCTTGCCACTATTTTTCAGCATGGGAACGCTGATACATATGACTCTCCAGGTGTTTTTAATTAATTCCCCTCCACCTCCTGGAGCATGTCTGTAAATGCCGTCTTTGCCCAGTGGGAGCAGCAAGCTGGTCCTGCTCCTAGTCCTGCTCCTGTTCACCAAGCCTCTAGGGGCGAGTCACAGCTGTGCAGGTGAAGGACAGGCAGAGCAGGTTTTTCACCTTACCATGTGACCACTCCACTAGGCTGAACAACACAGCCAATTAACATTTGTTGAGCTTACACTGTAAGGTCTAACAAGGCCCTTAGTCTGACTTTACAATGCATGAAGGACGTTAGGGACCTCAGAATGAGTTACAAAACAGCTAAGACTCTGAACTGCTTAGCTGCTTAGAGCTATCAGTGGGAAATTTGAAGTGTGTGTGTGTTTCTATCCGCATAGCATCCTTTCCTAGATGTAGGCCTCTAAATTTGTTCTTTCAAAGAATTGAGTGGGGCTCACTCTTTTCTTTTAAAGCACAGCTGGTAGTTATGGTTTATGCATTTTATCCAATGATTGCTTAACACAAAATAGTTTTTGAAGCACGGGCCAGAACCAGGACTTTGCATCTTCCAGGCAAGTGTCTCAACCATGAGGCTTGCAATCTCTCTTTTTCCAGTGAAATGACCAGTGTCACATATTAAACAAGAGGGCTGAAGAGTGTCCAGCCTCCCCACTCCAGACCAGTCACTAGCAGGCGGGTTAAGCTACTCCTTAGGGAAATGTTGAGATGTGAACCAAAAAGGTCGAGGAGAAAACTGAACCCAGATCTCATGTTTCCTGAGCAGGTGAGCTAACAATATGACCAACTTATAAAAGGAAAACTGCACCAGCACCACCACCTTATGTTTCTCCTCCTCTGGCCATGTGCTAAAAGAAAGTGGCCCCAACTTCATTCTGAGGCAGCCTGGCCTGTCACTGCGGCTTAGTCATGCTCTATGAGCATGTAATAGTCAGGAAAGAGGAGCAACACCTAGCTCCTGGATCCCAACTGGGATCTAGCACATGCTAGATATTCAGTTCTGTTAAAATTGGGGCAAGCCTGAGTATAGCACAAGTATAGACCCTGGTAGAATTTTAAAATGAAAAAAATAAGGTGCCTATGAAGTATTGGTAGCTTGGGGATTAGGTGATAGGTAAGCAGGATTTTTTTCTCACACTTGTGAATTTAGGCACTTAAGTCCTGCTTTAAGTGCCTGTGTCCTTTTTCTGATCAAGCTGGACTTGAAATCTGTTTGACCCCAACATATACATAAAGTTGAACATTGTTCAGTACAGATGGACTATTAAAATTGGACTTTCTTGCCTCCAGAGACAGTGCCTGGAAAGAGTGGGTAATTTTGAGGTAGAATCTTACCTTATTTTTTCCAATAGAATTTAACAAGGATGGGTAGTAAATGTCTATACTTTTAAGAGTTCCCTTTCTAGAGAGCAGATGGGTCATCATGGCAGCAGAAAAGAGTAAGTAAATTTCCATTGTCTGCTAATTGGGTTGTGTAATTGCAATGCAAAGGAAAAACCCCCAAATAAATATTTTTAATTAATAAATGTGTCTGTTTGATCAGTATATGTAGTATGATTCATAGTCATCTTCCATTATTAGCACATACCTAGTAAATACTTACAGAGTAATTAGAGGTACAATAATATGCAGCATTTATACAATATTAGCATGATTGCAGCACTGTGCAAGTATTGGCAAATTATTGTTATTAAATAGATCTTAATTAACTGGAGAAAAGTTACTAATTACTTTTATAATGCATACTCATTTATGAAACTTGATATATCTAACACACCTGTCTATATTTACTTCTGTATTATTATACTTCTGTGGCTTGGAACAAAGAGGCAATAGTGAAGAGGTAGAAAACAAAAATGTATGATTCATAACAAAATGTCTGCTCTTACTGGTATCTATCATTAGTAAACAATTTCTGGTTGAACTGTACTAAAAATCATAGATTTATTAAACATGCCCCATCTATTTAAGGTTTGATAACTATAGCGCACAGGAGCTGGATCTAAGGAAGAGATTATGGGCTTCCAAAGGAGGTGGTGCTCTCCCCTGCCTTGGGGGGTCTTTAAGAGAAGGCTGGATGGGCATCTGACTGGAGTCATCTGACCTCAGCACTCTTTCCTGCCTAGGCAGGGGGTCGGACTCGATGATCTGTTGAGATCCCTTCCACCCCTAGCATCTATGAATCTATGAATTATGGAAATAATAATATTATTTTATTAATAATATGAGTCTTTGGCATTCTAACGCAGACACTTCCTCACTATTCAAGAACTTTTTAAAATCAAAACTAATATTGAAAAAGGCAACTTTATGTTTTGAAATTGTATTTAGCTGAGCTTCAAAAATATAGTTATTAGAAAAGAAATATGATTGTAGTCAAAAGTATTAAGAATCTTGAAGAAAAATGTAGACACCATCCATTTCAAAGTATCTGACTAATTTTGTTGGGTTTTCTTGTTTGTGTTCTAAATACTCATATCTTTATTTCAAAATATGATTTAGCATTATGCAATTCTCATTTGACCTTCCAGTTTTGCAATGTTTAAGCAAGCATGTATACTACATAGCTTTAAGGATGTGAAAAATCCCACTTATTTTTCATGGATGTATTGTTAGACTTAAAATTGAGCACATAAGTAGTGCATAAAATGAAGGTTTTATATGGCAACACAAGTTATGCCATTACAAAATTAAATACACAATCAAACAAAAACTATTGTACAGTTCTGTCCATGTGGGCAGAATTAAGCCTTTACCTGAATGTTGGTATGTCCTCATTTCAAGACTACACAATTTCAGCACTAAATATAATTTAATGTCATAAGGTGTTTGTTGATTTTGTTTAAATAAAAAAGAATGGAGAAATAGCCAGTATCAGTCTGTAAAATCTAACAGATATTTGTCACTGAGTACTCGTTATAAGAAACCTCTATAAAGAATAAAAACCCAGAAATTCATGCTCATCAATTTCCCACGTGGTAGAGAAGTCAAGGATCAACCTTGGGATAGGCTACCACAACCAACTAGTTGTATGAACCAATACAGGAAAGCTACAGCATCACCATACTAATCCAACAAATGACCAATTCACTTCAAACCCTTTAATAGGGGGAAAACTCCCCAGCAGAGTAAGGAAGTATTTCTTATGAACCTTAGCCAGGGAATAGTGCAAAGAGGTGGCCCTCTGGCCAGCTTTAAGTCAGAATGCAATAACTTTAATATCCTAAATTCCAGTAATATTTCTATAATTACTGTATCTTTTCAATGTCTTGTGCTATCTCAGTGGTTATGGACTAACAGGGCCCCTTTCTTTCCCACATGAAAGGATTCAGTGGGCACATCTACATGTGACTCTACATCACCATAGCAACGCACTTCAGTAACATAGCATCTGCAGGCAAAAAACATGACCCCACTACTACATCGCCATAGCAACATGCTCCCTCATCGTAGCATGCTGCTGCAGTGACGTAGAAGCTAAAATAACTGTACAGCGTCATTTAGTGCTTCCAAAAGGAAGTACTAAATGAGGGCTCAGTAACAACAGCATGTAGACGTGCCCAGTGTATAAAAACATTGTGCGCAAATGCTACTTTGTGACTGAATACAGAAGAATGTGCTTGGGCATATCTACATGTGCCCCTGCGGTGCCATTGTTACTGCGCCATAATTTAGTACTTCCTTTCAGAAGTACTAAATGACGGCACAGTAACAGCCCGTACTGCACCATGCTGGTGGTGTATAGTTATTTTTAGCTGCTACATCACCATAGCAATGCGCTATACTGAGGGAGTGTGTTGCTATGGTGAGGTAGTGGCAGTGTCACAGTTTTTGCCCGTGGATGCTATGTCACCGTAGCGCGTTGCTACAGCAATATAGCATCACATGTAGATGCACCCCATGTTCCCTTCAGTGACTGGTTGTCTAGACATTTTGGAATTACAACTTTCTGTACCTCCGCATTCTGGCAGCTCCAGAAAAAAATAAATTGTAGAGATAATACAGAAATAAGTCTCAATATTTAAAAAAATTAACTCCCTCGATTTCTCAAACAAATTATAGCCTGATTGAAGTTAATAAGGTTGTACACAAGTGCAAAGGTGTGCTTCAGATTGCAAAATTGGTGTTTATCCTTTATAATATATACTTCAGTAGAATTTTAATATAACTCATATAACTTTGAATAAATTATAAATCATGTAAATTATACTATGCACTACAGAACCATTAAACATAGAAAATACAGTCTATTGTAGCAGAGTTTTTCCAAGCTGCCTGGGAATTTGAATCTCCATCTCAGATTACAATGAATATTGCACCTTAAACTTCTTAGGGAAACTTTGAAAGCATGACTTCTTTGACTTTCGCACGTCCTTGTGACAAGCAGAATTTGCAAATCTGTTGGAATCTGACATAGCTATACCATAAGCGCTTCTGCTGTGGCTTTGAACTCTCAACCTCTAGGCTTCCAGATGCTTGCCCTATGTCCACATTACTAGAGTGGGGTAAAACTTAACTGATCTCTGCTTGTGCCTCCTGCCTCCTTAACTAACACATGACAGAAACAATCCAAAACATTTAAATAACTAATCCTATACAGAGAAACATACAAGTAAGGGTGGTTACATCATTTGCACAATCTTCTAGGCATTTTACAGAAGATAGGAACAGATGCTTTTCTCTACTACTGTTACCAGCAAGAGTCCATGTGCTCCAATATGCTTTCTGAAGTATGACCTCTGAACAAAGGCCTGGGCTAAACCTAATAGTTTGATTGTATCCAAGAGTCATTTCACTATCTAGGAATAAAGTTTTATCTTTAAAAAGGAAGAAAAAACACAGCACACCACTTTGGGTGTTTTGGTGATCATGTCAGTTGTTTTTCCTTGTGGCCATCTAACAACAATTACAGAAGTATTCATGTAATTTAAGTATTCATTAAAATATGATACATATATCTGTCAGGAAATAAATTTACATCAATTGTTTTTAAGCAGTGATGCCTTATTAAGAGAGATTAACGAGACCACCTTGTAACATTATTCACTGAACTAGTTTGCTAGTACTTAAATATTTTATCTAACATAAAATGATTTTTGGGTGGATGCATAAATCTTAATTGAAAAACTTGGCAGAGACATCAAATAATCTAGTGGTCTGCACTTCATATATAATGTTTGGCCGCCTTTCAGTGAATCTTGCTTCCTTGTATGGAATCATACATTTATCAAGCATGACATATACATTTTGTCCAAGTACCCATAAAAAATGATCTTTCCAATTTATTTTTGTTTCTGTGAAGCTTTAGTGCATGCAAAATTAAAAGTTGAAGGGATAATCTAACCATGCAGTGCTATAGGAGGGAGAGAAAACTGATTCTAGCATCAAATGAATATATATATATATATATATATATATATATATATATAAAACAAACAGCAGGAATATAAATCACAGTACTCATTAACTGTGCAGCTGAAATTACCATTTTTTTTTTTTTAAGATTTGCAGTCTGTGGCTAAGAGAAGATAACTCAGGAGAGACAACTGCTCACAAGTACTTGCATTCTTTCTATCCTTGAGTCAAATGCTTTCCTGCTGAAACAAATGTTTACTGGATGATTTTGACTCATAACCCCCAAGAATGTTTTTCCCTGCTTTTTTCCCCCACACTGCAATGATTAAAAGACATCAGTGGAGGTTTGCATATCAGGATCACTCTAATTGTGTGGGTTTGATTTATGGTTGCTGAATACCTACAATCATGGGCAGATCCAGAATTCTGTAAAGGGAGGTGTGTAGCTTTTCCCCCTTCCCCCAGCTTTCCTTACACTGGGGAAGGCAAACCATGCTGTGGGAGCAGCAGCTTGTTTAGTTCCCCAAATCAGGTAAGTATTCCAAGCTCTACTTTTGGCACGCTTCCTTTCCCTCCATGCTCAGCAGCATCTCCCTTCTCCTCCCGTTTTTTACATGCCCTACCCCACCACACCCCCACTGCTACCACAGTCCTCACTGTCCCTAGCTGCCCCAGAGGTGGGAGTGGCTCCAGACCTGCTCCTGCCCTGCTTCAGCTGGGTTACATTGAGTTCAAGGCTCAGCTGGGGCAGTGGCAGTGGCAGTGTGAATGGGTTTCCCTTCACTGATCCTGCTCCCAGCCTGGCAGGGGAAACCAGAAAGGGAAGAGGAACCTGTCCCTGCTGTTGTCCTAAGATGAACCTGGCTCACCATGAAGCTCAGCTCTTGAGTTTCTCCTGCCTTGGGGCATCCAAGGGTAGCAGCAGGGATAGGCGAGAAAGGAGAAGAAAGGAAAAGGGAGATGCCACTGAGCATAGAGAGGAAGGGAGAGGGGGAATTTTTTACCTGCTTTGGAGATTTAAAAAGGGTGCCCAGCTGCTGCTCCCCTGGTATGGTCCAAAAGCAGGTTAAGTCTGTGCTCCTCTAAATATAGCTCTGTCTGCAACATACAGAGTTTGGAAAGCTCATCTATGTCAAGTACTCAATAGTTTTACTCTTGATACCAGGGCTTACTTGTTATACCAAAAGCAAAGGATTTTTGTGGTTCTTTTATTGAACCAACTTTATATTGAGGAGAGAAGTTAGACAAGCATCCAAGCACAAAGTGCTTTATGTCAGGGACCAGCATCTCTCCCAACTATATAATTGGTCTAATAACAGATACCACAAAAATAAATATTAAATTAAATTAAACCCTTGCCTCATGTACATTTTCAGAACTACTGTGGCTACAATTACACTCAAAACCTTGCTATACCAGATCAGAGGCCTTCGGGGGGGTATTCTTACATATAAGAAGTAAAAGTGTGCCTACTTGTATGCGTTACCCTTAATATCATACAAGTATTAAAGTATACCAATATGCATTATGAGGTAAAAGAATTCTGGATTTGAAACCTCTATTGGCAGAGTATTCAAAACCAAAACTACTGAACAGACTATCAAAAAAGGTGGAAGTGGTTTAAAGTTGGTGCGCAACTAAAATGTATCGTAAATCTGAAGTAGATTTAGATTCAGAAGTGCGTATTGTTGTACTTTTACGTGCTCCTAGTCTGAACAGTCTGGTTTTGTTTCATTTTCACATTATTTAAATGATTTAAAAATGTAATTAATTTTACATGAAAATGTAGTTTTTGAACCAGAAGTTCAATATTTTAATGTAGAAAATAGCAAGACAAAATGTTTTAGCATTCCTAGAAATGAAACATTTCATTTCAAAATTTTCAAAACTGAATTATGAGTTGTCCTTCCTAATCTTTATGACAGCCTGTGACAGGGTGGCCGAAACTCCCTGTCACGAGAACACGGGGGGGAAACAAAGAAAAGAAACTTACTGGGGGAGAACCTGGACAGCCCAGGCAGCCCATGGCGAGCCCAGGCAGGAGGATCAAAGGATGCCGTGGGTTCAAGCCCAGAGCAGGGAAAGAGACACCCAGCAAGAAGAAAACAGCTGCACTGAAGACTTAGAGAGGGAAGAGCTGGGAAGCCAAAGAGGCAGTGAATTGTGCTCTGCCACAGCAAGTAGAGCTGGTCCAAGAGGGAAACTTAAAGGGATGCTGAGAATATAGTTGGCATTGGTCCTGGGAAGAAAAGAAGAGAGAAGCAGCAGAGAGGATGGTGGGAACTGGGGCAAGGAGGGCCCAACCTAGGGCTTGAAGGGGGGTCCCAGTGCCTGACTTACTTGGTGGGAGCCAGCGATGAAGCAGAGAAGCCTTTCAACAGCAGTGAGTCCAACACCAGAGGGTGAAGATAACCTCTTCGGGAACCTAAAGGGATCAGAGAGACAAGGACAAGATTACAACCTGGTGAAGGGCAAGACTGTCCCGACCCTGAAGGTTAAGGGTAGGCTTAGAGCTAAGATGTGGCTGTTTTGGGACCCATGCAGGGAAGAACGGGGCAAGCAGCCAGTGTAGGGAAATACCCTCAGCAGGAGAGTCCATAAGACAGGGACATGAACCCTTGGACCGATAGACAGAAAACATCACAACTGGAACATCAGTTATGGTTAGGGCAGGGGATGGTGGAGCCCTGCTAAGAAAAGCTGACCTCTTGAGCCTATAATTCATCTTTATCTCCCAAGAAAGTGTTTGGCATCTCTTTCTAACATCAAGGTGTGGCAGGAATTTTCTAGGGACAGAAGACATCCTATTCCAGCAGAGAGGCAACTTGGCTCCAGTCGGTGTGTCACTGACCTCTCACACAGTCTTTCAACTATTTGAACACTGCTATCATGACCCCACCTTTATTCTCCTTTTCTCCACCCTAAATATACAAAGCTCTATCAACTTTTCCTCATATGGTTTGCCTTACAATCTTTTCATCATTGTTGTCTCCTGTCTATGGACACTCTCTAACTTATTCTCCATGCCCTTTTTAAAATGTGGAGGCCACAGCTTCACCTAATACTTTAGATGAGGTCTAACCAGCACTGAATAGAGGGTGCTATCACTTCCTGAATGTATCTAATTTCCTGTGAAATTAATTTGATGCAATAAACTCTGGCACAGTTTGTGCCAAAATTGATTGCTCCCAGGTGAAGCATTTATATGTGCACCAGGACCACAGCATGTTGAGCTGGGGCAGTACAGCTCTGGCTGGCCAAGGGTCCAGGGGCTCAGCTTGCAAGTTCAGGGCTACTTTGACCTGGCATAAATTCTGTGGAGGACTTGCTGGGGCATGGGGGTGCTTCAGTGCAGGGGCTAGCCAGAAGGCAGCCCCTGCAGTGAAGCATCCACATGCCCCAGCCAGTCCCATCACCATCTGCATGTGCATTGCGGCGGAGTAAATAAGTCCACTGTAGGATAGTACTTGTATCTGACAGTACTATTACTGTTAATTAGTTAATTAGTTTACTCCATCCTAATAGCACCACATGTGTAGGTAGTGACATTTTACCGAGGAACTAATTAGTCAACTCTGTAGTAAACATCTTGTGTAGAAGCGCCCAGAGTGCATTACACTTAATACTCCTGTTGATGCAGTCCAAAATTATATTTGCCTTTTTTTCCTGGAACTGCGTCACATCGCTGGCTCATGCTGAGGCTGTGAACACCAACATTCTCACAGCCTTCTCAGCAACGCTATTCGAATTACGAAGAAAGTCAGTGTTTACATAAAAAGGCAAATGTAAATGCAAAGGGCTGTGTGTATCAAACACAGGCACTCTAGTCAATGACTGATACTGAAATATTAAAAAAATGACTCACTGTAAGTGCTAGTTACAAATCCTGATAATCTTGGGCTAGGCTTTCATCCTCTGCACATAGTCATATATGTAATTGTAGTTCAGTAATGCGTCGTTGTTGATTCAATAAAGATCTAGCCATAGACATGAAGAAGAGTCTGGCCTGTGCACTGTATCAGATTTTATCTTCCAATTATACAGTCAGCCATCATGTTGCATCCTGAGGCAGAGAAGGCTCATTATTACACCATAAATACTAGAGAACAAGTTAGAGCTCTGACTCTTGCCTTATAACCCTGGATAAAAGTAAAAACATCTCTGTAGCTTAGTAGCCTAATTTAACTTGCAGTTCTCTGTCAGTCTTCCAACGTACATGTAGGTAAAACAACTGTTCCAGCTTAGGATTACTAGAGGTAGCAGAGATTGTTAGACAGATCCTGAAGCATGCTGAGCACTTTATAGAGCACAGACATTCCACTGTTCTATGTCCCAAACAGCATTCAGTTTAAGATCCTGATCTTGCAATATGCACTTTGAGGTTGATGGTGATCTTTTCATCTGAAACTCATTGCAGGATACATTTGGATGTGATACCCCCAACAGAGGAAACACTAAAGGAAACATATTACAATGAAGTTTGAAGAAACAAGAAGGAAGGAAGGAAGGACTTGGAACAGAAAGATAGGACATAAAGGGCACTTGTACATATGACAGGGGTTTAGTCCCGTGAACTGAAAGGGAGGGTTTTCAATTGTGATGATTAAAAACCCATCATTTCAATTTAGGAGCTTCTTCCTGCATTACAGCAAGGAGCCTGATCCTTTTTTTT
>NW_017728992.1:75231081-75232461 GCF_001723915.1 Gavialis gangeticus | reverse complement strand
GCTGCCAGCCTTGCCACAGCCAGGGAGTGAGCTGCCAGCAGGCCAAGCAGCCCCTGAGCTGCAGGGGGTCCCAATCATTCCTTCTGCAGCAGCAGCACTCCCCAGGGATACCCAGACAGGCTGGTAGTGGGATGGGGGATGCCTCAACTCAGAGGCACCTGATCCAATGCTTCCTCAAATGCACCTGTGTTTCTAGCACACCGTGCACCACCCCTGCTGCCTTCTCCAGCTGCTAGCACACCCAGCTACTGGATGAGCCCAGGTGAGTTCAAGAAAGCATAGGACCAGGCACCTTTGAGCTGGGACAGTCCCCTGCTTGCTAGCAGCTTGCCCAGGCATCCACAGGGGGGTGCCACCACCACAGAGGGAAAGACAGGGGCCCCCCACAGCTCCGGGGCCACTCAGCCCACTGGCAGCTCACCCACCAGCAGCAGGAGAGGTGGGCAGGCTCTGCCAAAAAAGTAATAAAAGGACTGGGCCTCACACCACTTCTGCCTTCAGCCCACCTCTCCCATGGCCAGGAGATAAATTGTCAGATTAAAGGCTGCAATATTACAAGTAGGTATGTTGCAAATTAAACTACATGCATATGTGGTTTAGTTTGCAATGTAACAAACTCATTTAAATCACAAGAAACCCCATATGTGTAAAGTATGACACAATTAGACCACAAAACAGACCATTTTCATCAGGCGTATAAGTGCCCAGAGATGAAGTTTAGGATCCAGAAGAATCATGTAAGTAGTATCATGATGGAAAAAGGCAGGAGAGAGAGGAGGATGGGGTTGGAGATACAAGTGAAAAAAAGCATAAAAGGCAGCCTTAATAAAGTGAACATGTACATTATAACAATGAAATATAGTACAGAGGTAATATCCCAAGGAACATGGAAACAAATATGATGCAACAGTATTAGAAGCTGTAAAAGACCTAGTAGGAGTCTATGACAACACCTGCTAGTATGAAGTACCACTTGAGAAAGCCACTGACACATCATGCTATTGTTGGGATGATGTCTAGCAGACAAAGGCCCCAGGGGAAGTCCTTGCAGGTACCTGCAGAACGTTATGTTGTTCCTAGCACTCCACTCATTCCTAAGGCATGCTAGGAGCAGAGCAAATGCTTTAAGAATATTAAAGATCTGACTTAAACTTAATCATACCATCATACAGCATGTGGCCAGAAAAAACACCTTGAAACAAAATGATTCTGTCCAATATCTTCTTTTTGTCAAGTCTGTCATAAATATTCTTTTCACTCTCCTAATAACTGGATAACATGTTTATTAATTCATAGACTATGTTTTAAATAATTACTAAAATATGTGTGGATATCATTTCCCCTCTTCTGACCAGGAAGATCTTTTCCCTCCTACTCTAA
>NW_017728992.1:75217768-75226081 GCF_001723915.1 Gavialis gangeticus | reverse complement strand
TTTTGAACCCCACTTCAGGTGGTTGAAGGCTTCTATTAAATCTCCTCTGAGTCTCCTCTAACTTGTATCCTGTATGATTCTCCTGGGTGGTGAAAACACCCAGTATCCCACAGTCCTCTGCTCTCTCTCCATCTCTGGCTGTTTGCCAGGATGCTTGTTGGGCTCCCACCCCACCCCCACTGCACTGGAGCTTTGCCAGTTCAAGGCTCCCACATAGTAAGGAGGCTAGGAGCCTGACAAATAGCTTTATCATCCCCTGCCCTACACCACACCAGAGTCCCCTGATCATATGTTCATGGAGTAGAACAATGTTAGCTCAACATGTTAGGTAATATGATGTGGAGATACTCCTTGCTGGAAAAGACTTAATTTTACTATGGTGACATATTATGATAGCAATTAGTACATGCTTTACTGCTTGGACACTAAGAATGCAGTTATACACTACACTTAGACCACTAAGGGCACTTAAAATACAAGCAGCCACATGTTAAAGCTTGTTAATTTGTGCTAAGTGTCCTCTGAGCATCTCAAAATTACGCCACTTCAGGCAAGAGTTAACTCTGGGCCATGCTACCTACCTTATCTTAGAGTCACTTCCATCTTCTTCACAAAGAGAAGACAAACCATGTGCAGTCCCTCAATATCTCAAGATGTACCACTCCAACCCCACTCCCCCCTCCACACACTCACTCAGAGCAGGGATAGAGGCCAGGAGTCCTGGTGCCTGTCCACACCCCTACTCATCAAGTCTACAGTGGCAAGTCAGAGCTGTGCAGGCAAGAGACAGTAGTAACCCTTAATGTGTGATTGCTTATAGCATGTTTTAACACTGCTTAACATTCAAAAGATTTAGTATGGTCTAAGTGTAACATGTAACTTTATCCTAGCATTGTAAATGCAGTTAGCATGTGCAAAGTGCAATGAGTAACAATACCCTTAGTCTCAGCCAATAACCTAATTCTAAATAAGGCCCAATCAAAGGTTTTAGCTTACAAACACATTTAACATTTGCTTTGACGCAAAACATAATTCTATGCAAATTATAACTACAGTATTAAATGTATCTCAGGTCAAAATTTGGGCTTTGATCAGAACACAGTATCCAACCTACAATTTAACTATAGCTTGATGTGCATGTATTGTTTCTAAGTCTAGTTGGGACTCAGACATAAAACATATAAGAAATTAAAAAGAAAAATAACTATAGGAGCACAGGCAGAAAGTGAGGTGGGGGAAGAGAGGACTGATGTCAGCTTCATGAGTTTTTGTGAAAAACATAAAAGAGTATATTGGAAGTCTGGAGAAAAATGGCAACATTAAAAAGGAGTGAATATACAAATCAAAATATTATGGAACCTGTGGTTTCTGAATTCAACTTCCATATTTGATATTCAGTGTTGTGTACCTCCTTAATGACTAATGATGTACTTATTTCTGTGTGTTCCACATAAACCTTAGTTAGATGCCAAATGGTCAGTATTTTAAGATACTTCTCACCATGATGTAATCTGTTCCTGGCAGCTTCTTTGTCCTTGTTCAATTGGCTAACCTAAGATACTGCCACATTTTCTCAGGTCAAATCTCTACTGTCTATTCCAAGCTGCTAAGACTTGGTGAACCATGTCTTCACAAAGATAAAGAGCATAACTTTGGTGCTTCTCTGTTTCACTGGTGCTATAATTCACTTAACTACTATAAACAGGCTTGTTGGGGGGAGAATGGACAAATCATTCTGTCATTTTTATTTCACTATGAATGATTATCCTAGACCCATTACTGAATAGCTCACCCTCCATCTGTGCCTTTTCTCTATTAAATACAGCCAATTTTGCACAGATGTCATGTAAAGCTGCACTTTAAAGTTTCTTCTATTTATTGGTGCCTAGTCTGAGTCAGTTTACTTCCCCTTACAGTTCTTTTTGCCGTCTTCTTCACCTTCCTCCTGATATATGTGCCCTAAAATCATCTAATTGGCTCTACTCTGTTCTACTTTTCAGATTTTCTTGTAGTCACCAGATGCTACTTTCCCCTTACTTTTCCTCCTGTAAATTAACCTACAGGCCTGTAACATTATCTGATGTAGGTGAGCCGAACTAGATAAACTATTTATTTTGCATGGCACTTTGTTCCCTGAACATAGCCTAATGATAATCCAAATGTTGCCACTTCTATTGTTTTAAAAAGCACTTCCATTCATACCCATCCAATGCACTATAAATAGCTAGATATGAGATACTCTGATAATAATGAGGTTCTGAGCATTATTTTTAACTTTACACTTGTGGAGATTTCCTGTGATTCTTTTTCCTTCTGTCTTTACTAAGCTAACCAAAACTGTTTCAAAGGCAAAGATGTACCTTCAGTTTATACTACAAACAGGCTATTCTCTATATTCATGCCTTTATTAATTCATTCTTTTCCTCTTATTTATATATGTAAAAAATAGGTAAGATGTACAACGTTATGAGAAAATCACAAGGAACACCAGAAAGATTTTTTTTTAACATGGCATGAGGAATTTTATTAACATATGGAAATTCCACTACAGGAATTTCTAGAAATACAATGTTCCAAAATGTCACCCAAAATCTTCCATTTCCCTCTGCTTCATGGAATAGGTGCCAGTTCCTTCCTCCGTATCTACTAAAGTTTTAAAAAAAACAGTACCTATATCCTAAACAGCTTCCCTTTTCTGATACCAGGGGTGGATACAGAGGTCACATCTAGACCATATTAGACAGTACTTTACTAAAGTATGGCATGCTGTTCCATGCCTCTAACATTTTAAAATGGCTGTAATATAATTGTCTTAGTGTGGCCATGGCCAAGAACTTATTGGCCTAACCCAAGCACCGTTCTAAATTGGCAACACTATATTTTTTTTTGTGTGTAGATTGCAGAGCAGGTATGGTGTAGTTAACTGGAGCACTTTCAAGATCAGTCTAGAAGTAATGTAAGAGGGACCAAAGAGGAAAACAGTATCTGAATGAGATTCTTCCTTGCAATACCCTATCTCCATTCTTCTTCAGCACAGAGTGCATTAGAGCTATTCCTTGCTGCTGCCAGATCTCAGGTGACTGATTGCTCAGGCAAGTGATCTCAGGAAAGTGATCACTAGAAAAATCTCAAGGCTCAAGTAAAAATAGAAGGTTTTATTTTGTTTTCTTTCTGCTTGGAAGAGAAAGCACCAACCAGCATGGCTACATCCTCCCAGAAAATTGGTCGGTGCAGCTTCTGCCAATTTTTTGGAATGAATAATCAACCCCAGCTCAAAACTCACATTTTTGTAGCACTTACAAAAAATGCATCAGCATTTTCACGGTCATCCAGAGAGCAGTTTCCAAGTCTAATGGCAATTTTCCTGGTGCAGCCACAAATAGTCTGAGAAAGGTTTCTGAAGCAGCAGTTTAAAAATGTGAATCCCAGGGGCATGGAATTACAGTGTCCATTGGTCCAACCTTGGAGAAAGTGATGAAACAGACAGAAAGGATAACAAAACAATTCTACAAAACTGATAAGGGCAGAAAAAATACTTTTTGTATATATCTACCAATGCCTCAGATTAAAAAGCAGGAAGAGAAAATGGCAGCCATTTAAGTTGCACGCCCTTGAATTAGTGACAAAGAATAGTATGAAAAGCTTGTGCATAGTTCTGAGGTCACCGCAAGGCTAAGTACAGACAGTCAAAAAGCCTGAGGCTGAATCAGTTCAATCTTTGCAGGTTAGTTTAAGCCGTATAGATTGAACCAATAAGCAAGGGAATAGGCACTAGGGCTGTGCAGAGCAGGTAATATTCGATTCAACAGCCATGTTGAATATTAAACCGGGTCCCATTTCAATTTGCCATCCGCTTCAAGTCAAAGCAGGTCCACTTAGACTCGAGATCAAAGCTGAGTCGAATATACAAGCGAGCTGCTTCGACTTCCCCATAGGCTATAATGGGGAAGGTCGAAGCAGGCTATAACTTTGGCATTTCTTGTCTGATCTTGATGAAACTTGCAGGCCTGGTAGCTTCTGAGGATCCCACAAAGCATTCCAAGTTTCAACAAGATAGGTTCAGGGAGTGCAGAGAAACTGCACCCCAAATTCTTGAGAGCAAACTACCTGTAACTTCTATGTATAAAGCCACAGGGAGCTCAAACTTGCAGAAATGGTAGCTTCTGAGGTGTCCACAAAGCCTGCCAACTTTCATGCAGATAGGTGCAGGGGTTTGGGGGAAACTGCACCTTACGCTGCTGACACACAAAACTCGTGATCCAGATGGAGTGAGGGGGGCAGCATTCGCTCCGTCTGCACCTGGCGCTTGGGAACCCCCGGCAGTGGGAGGTTCACCTTGAGGAACACCAGCTACTCCACCAAACCAGGATCCAAGCAGGTGTGGTGGGGGGTCACAACATCCGCAGCCATGCTGAACACCCTCTCGCTTGGCACACTGGTCAGTGGACAGGACAGGTAATCCCGGGCAACTGTGGCCAGATCCGGCCACATCAGGCTGCAGGTAGCCCAGTAGGCCAAGGGGTCACAGTCCAGAGGCTCCACAGGCTCGGCAAGATAGGCAGACACCACGGTGTGAGGGCTGTCTGCCTGATCCTGGGGTATGGTGGGTCTGGACCCCCTAATGTTTGCCATGGCCTTAGCCCATATTGGCAGCGCCTGTAGTGGAGGAGAAGACTGGCTTGTGGATGGCAGGCTGGGTTCAGGCAGTGGATCCCCCTGTTCCAGTTCCCCCCGCCTCCGCTGTTTCACCTCTGTCACTTTCTTAATGAGTACTTCCCTCCAGTGACTCAGTGTCTCGCTGCCACATATGGTGCCCTTCACCCTTGGGTCACAGATGGCAGCTAGCATATGCACTGTGTTGGACCCCAAGGGTTCAAACCTTTCCCTAAGGCCCTCCTTCAGCCACCTCATCAGTGCCTGCATATCTGGTGAAAGCGGCCTGCCCCAGCCAGGAACACTGGCCCCCAGGAAGCTCTCCATTTGGCTGTGGAGCTCCTTCACTATGGGGACCACTTGGCTGAGGAAAGCATCAGCAGCACTGAGGGTCTCAGTGGCCTCGAGGAAGGGCTTGAGGACCAGCAAGATCTGGGAGATGGCATCCCTCTCAGCTTTGGTCAGGGGGCCGCTGATCCCAATCTCCCCAAGCAAGACCAGCTCATGGATGGCCTTCTGTTGCTCCACCAGCCTCTTGAGCATCAGGTATGTGGAGTTCCACTGAGCCTCCACATCCTGGATGATTCTGTGCTGCGGGATATTTAGCTCTGCTTGTTTGTCCCACAGCATCTTGCCCCCCTTGATGCTCCGGTGGAAGTAGCCTGCCATCTTCCTGCATCTGAAAACAAGCCTGCTGGTGTTGCTGGCACCATCACTGGCAGCCCTGTCCCCCTCCAAGGCATCCCTCACAATCAGATGTAAATTGTGTGCCACACAGGAAATACCAGCAAAGTTGGCATCATGGACTGCTTTGAACATACTGGCCCCATTGTCAGTGACTATGAAGCTGCAGGTGAGCTCAGCCTGCCCAACGCCCAGCCACCCCTGCACCATGCGGTTCATGGCCCCCCTTATCTCTGCTGCTGTGTGAGACTCATCCATCACCTTGGCATGAAGGAGAGCCCACTGACAGCCTGACTGGCCACACCAGTGCCCTGTGAGGGAGAGGTATGCATGATCTCCACCCCAGCTGCTCCAGATGTCCGAGGTGAAGTGTACGGTCACCTGCAGACCTGCCTTGTGCAGCTCCTCCCTCAAGTGCTCCCTGCATGCTTTGTATAGGGAGGGCACCATCATCCTGCTGAAGGTGGTGCATGTGGGCACCTGCTAGGATGGAGCCAGCAATGCCAGGAGCTGCCATCCAGAGCAAGCATATCCCCAATGGTCTGGGTGACCTTGCTCGCATTTGCAACTCATCCCTTTTGCCCCCAATGTTCCAGGGTGCCCTGCCTCTGCTGCGGGGGGACGGGGGCTGTGGAGCAAGCAGGGACCATTCCTGTGGCAAAAGGGTGGTACTTGCGGAGATGATTCAGCATCCCCGAGGTGGTCATGTGCTTTTTTTCCTTGCCCTGGCTGATTTTTGGCTCGGCAGTGCACGCAGATAGGAAACGCAGGATCATCTCCCAGCTCATAATGATCCCAGACCATGCTAGTACTAGGCCTTTCTCTCTGGCATGCAGGTGCATCTGTGGATGCTAATGAAGGTGCCTCTTCAGCAGTCAGAGGCACAGTAAGAGAAAGAGCAGACTCAACTGAGCCACTTGCCTTCACCTGTACAGAGGCACTTTCTGAAGTGCCTTCTGGGAAAGTCCTCTTGGCTTGAAAGGAAAAAAACTGAGGGGTGTAGAGCACAAACTCGACTGATTCCCCCTACTTCCCTTGCCAGGGCACTGAGATCCAGATCTAGTGCCAGCTCTTCTTCTGGCACTGGAAGGCTCAGCATAGGCAGTGACACAGGGGTGGAGTGCACTGCTGTGCTTGTTGTAGTTATTGTGGGAGAGGTTGTGGCTGCTGTGTCTGGACATGAGAGAGTCTCAGGCACAGGCAGTGGCTCTGGTGGCACTGGTGCTCCCCTCTCTTTACTGCTTGTAGCAGCCTCATCCCTTGTAGTGGGAGGAAAGAGGCTGCATCTGAGTTTGGTGGGGGGAGAAACTGCAGCTTTCCCGCTTGCAACCCCCCTTGCTCCCCTTCGTGCAGGCTGGCCAGTGTGGCCACATTCCTTTCCACCCCGCTTCATAATGTGTTCCTTCGTATGTAAACTGGAACCTCGAAGTGTGCTGTTCACCGTGGGTTAGATTTCTGGATGTTATGTAAATGTGTTTGTCTGTGTAGATAATATATTGAGAAGCTTTGGTGTGGTGGAAAGAATGAATGATGTATTATATAAACTAAATTCCTATATATAGAATAGATCCTAGGCTACTACTAACCCTATCCAATATAAGTGTAAACTAATATGAAAAGTAGTTATAAAATAAAAGCACCAAGTTCTCAGAAATCCCTGTTGCTAGCGTTTCAAGCAGGGAATCTGTTGAAGACCAGGGCTTCCAGCCATCGTGGTCTGATGCAGAGGTGCTGGAGAACACCAGCACCTCAGAAACTGACCCCAAGGAAGAAAGCAGGGGAGCTGAAAAACTGCTGCCTTTTATGTATTTTCTCTGGCCCTCCCCCAGAGCACTGGGATTGGAAGGGACCTCAGAGAATTCTGACAGGTCACTGGCCAGCCACACATGTCAGTCATGAAAGCACTCCTTCCTCCTCTCCCCCTCCCTCCTCTTACTTTCCTTTTTTTTTTCCCCACAGGGAATCCAGTATAGGCAAGTCAAATATTCGACCCTTGTCGAATATTCAACCCACACTGTTAATATTTGACTTCCAGTATTCGATTCGACAGCTATTCAACCAGCTGCTGTTCGACTTAACTTTCACTTTTCAAGATCGAATATGTCCAATATTTGTCGAATCAAATATTAACTCAAAGCTTTGCACAGCCCTAATAGGCACTCACCTTTGATTCTGAAAATGCAGCCACAGGCCTATAGTACCACAGGCCAGAAGCCAGGGGGTGCTAGAGCACACCACCCTGCTCAGCTGGAGCAGACAGCTTGGACCAAGGCTAGCCTGCCCACGCTGTGAGGGGGTGGGTTTGTAGGAGAGGTACAAAGCATCCTGGGATGCTGCGGGACTGTGAATTAACTTGAATCTGGAGGGGATCTGAAAGAGTCGTTCAATAAATTCAGCAAACAGGGACTGCCAACAGGGGAGCAGTTTGCAGGCAGTTGCTGGAGGCAAGAGGAGAGAAGCCAGGCCAGGCACCAGATCCTGCTCAGGAAAGGTAAGTGATCCAGCTGCCTGTACCTTTGGTTTAGCTGATTGTTTGTTTGTTTGTTTGGTGAGGGGTGTACTCTGAGAAGATAGGAGTGAGTATTGACTGCTGAATGAGTGTTGATTCATGAACGACGTGTGCCCCCAGTGGCTGGGATGGGGGCATGGTGGCAGTGGGAGTGCAGTGGCAGCAGGCGGGAGCTCCCACAGACACTGCTGGCACTGTCGGGGGGGGGGCATGGCAAGTGCCAACCGGGGTCAACGGCTACCCACAGATGCCTCCAGTGGGGTCAGTGGTGGGGGGAGGGGGGAGTGTAGGGGGTTCAAAGCCACTCTCAGGGGATGCATGTGCACCCCGCTACATGTCACCCTGTGTTGATTGTTGATTCCTGTATGATTGCTGCCTGGGCCTGAGTCAGCCCAGGCCAAAAAGAATATAAAAGGAGACATCCCAGGCCTCCAGGAGGCCTGAAATGCCTCTACACTAATGCCCGT
>NW_017728992.1:75215310-75217757 GCF_001723915.1 Gavialis gangeticus | reverse complement strand
CCGACCCTAGAAACTATGAAACTATGAAACTATGAAACCAGAGAGCCTGTGACTAGGGAGCCAGTGAACAGGGACTGCCAACAGGGGTGCAGTTCACAGGCCCGTTCATGTGTAGAAGTACACACCGTGTAGGAATACATGAGAGCTTCTGACAGAGACTTCAGATAAGTGAATGAGATGGGGGCTACTGTGGAGGTAGTGACATGAAGTGCAGCCAGGGACCCTGCCCTGCTGCTGCCGCCTCCATCCTGGAGCTCCCATGAGGCCTCCACCCAGACAGGCCCCGTGGATGGGTTGAAAGTACCCTAACCTCCTGTCTGTGGGGGTTGCCTGGTGGGACCTCTGAGTCTTGGGGGTAGCATGGGGGCTGGGGGTTCTCCTGCCTGTCCCACATGTGCCCATATTGAGGTCTTGAAGGGGCAGGTGAGGGAACTCCAGGCAGAAGTGAGCAGGCTGCAGGGAATCAGGGCTGCAGAGGATGAAATTGATGGATGTTTTCATTCTCTGCAGGACCAGACACCTAGTGCAGAGACATAACAGGAGAGTCCCAGGACAGCTGAATGGAGGACAGTCACCTCCAGAACTAGACAGTGTGAGGCTGTGACTGCTTCCCCAGCACAACTGGGGAACAGATACAAAGCCCTGGCAGCACTGGAGGATGATGCAGCAGAGGAAGCGGCAGGGGAAGACCTGTCCACAACAAACACCAGGCAGGCTGAGTGACAATTGAGCAGCCAGAGGAAGAGACACTGGCTCATTTTGGTGGGCGATTCCCTCCTGAGAGACATGAAGGGGCCTATCTGTTGACTGGATCCCATGGCACAGCAGGTTTGTTGCCTTCCCAGAGCCAGGATCTGGGACATCACTGCAAGGATTCCTGACCTGATCCAGCCCTCTGATTACTATCCCATGGTCCTCATCCATGTGGCCATGAAAGATGCAGCCAGAAGTAGTCCAGACTGCATCATGAGTGCCTACAGGGCTCTGGGGGCAAGTTGGGGGCACAGGTGGTCTTCTTGTCCATCCTTTCGGTCAGCAGTCACCATCAGCATCAGGATGTCTGCATCAGGGAAGTCAACCTGTGGCTCCAGAGTTGGTGCCATAATCCAGGTTTGGCTTCTACAACCATGATCCACACTTCCATGAGAGAGGTATCCTGGGACAAGATGGTCTTCATCTGTCTTCTAAAGGTCTGTTCTCTTACAGTTTGGCTGATCTCCTCCAAAGGATTTTAAACTAGGTTTGTTGAGGGACAGGGAAGCAGAGGATAAGGAGAACCTAGGATCAGCAAGCCACAGCAATGCACTGGATCAGCCCAGGTAAGCACTAAGATAAGTGCTAAGGGGCTCAATAGACATCAGGACAGGGGGGCACCAAGGGCATTGTGGGGCTTAAATGTCTCTTCACCAATGCTAGGAGCATGGGGAACAAGCAGGAGGAACTTGCATTCCAGCTTGCAAGCAACATCTTTGGCCTAGTCAGACTAACTGAAACCTGGTGGGATTTTATTCACAATTGGGCAGTAGGCATTGAGGGTTACAGGTTGTACAGATGGGATAGAATGGGGAAAAAAGAGTGGAGGGTGCCATTCTCTATGTTAAGGAACAATATACATCCTCTATAATCAAGATGGGATCAGAGGAGGGCCAAACCAACATACTGTGGGTCAGGATACAAGGGGGGGTCAGGGGGAAAGGGACTTGGTAGTCGGGGTCTACTAAAGACTGCCACACCAGGAGGATGAGCTAGACCTGGAATTCTCCAGACAGCTCTCAGAGGTTGTACGGTTGACGATATTGTTGTCATGGGTGACCTAAACTGCCCTGACATCTACTGGGAGGAGAAGTCAGCCAAATCTAACAGCTCATGTAGGTTCTTAATGTGCATACAGGACCTCCACCTAAAACAGGAGGTAAGCGATCCCACTGGAGGAAATGTCTTGCTGGACTTGGTGTTAGCTACAGGGGATGGCATGGTGGGGAATCTGCCCATACAAGGTAACCTAGGGGATAGTGACCATTGATTGATTGAATTCACTATCCAGTGAAGGGTGGGTAAACTAATCAGCAGGGATGAAGTGCTAGACTTCAGAAAGGCTAACTTCAGTGTGCTCAGGAGGTTAGTTATTGAGGCATTAAAGCTCAAGAGAATTTGTGAAATGGGGCTCCAGGAAGGGTGGTAGTTTCTCAAGGGAGTGATCCTATGGGTGCAGAAGGAGACAATCCCATTGCATATAAAAGGAGCCAAGAAGACTTCTTATCAGCACAGAGGTAGAAAAGGATCTTGGAGTCATTATAGACTCCAAGATGAACATGGGCTGCCAATGTGGGGATGCAGTCAGGAAGGCTAACTGCACCTTGTCATGTATCCACAGATGCATCACAAGCAGGTCCAAGGAGGTGATCCTCCCCCTCTATATGATATTGATCAGGCGGCAATTGGAGTAC
>NW_017728992.1:75207949-75210310 GCF_001723915.1 Gavialis gangeticus | reverse complement strand
AAAGGAGGCTAGATAGACACCTTGCCGGGGTCATTTGACCCCTGCATTCTTTCCTGCCCATGGCAGGGGGTCGGACTTGATGGCCTGCTCAGGTCCCTTCCGACCCTACCAACTATGAAACTATGAAGCCCTCTTGGCTGAACAGGGAAGTTCAGGAAAGCCTAAGGGCAAAGAAAGAGGTATACAGACTGTGGAAACAGGGGGTAGCTACCAAGAAGGAGTATACCTCCCTGGCTCTCACTTCCAAGAAATCTGTTAGGAAGGCCAAAGCAGAATTAGAACTTAGGCTGGCAATGAAAATTAAGGACAACAAAAAGTCCTTCCTTAGGTATATAGGGAGAAAAAGGAAGGTGCAGGGTAGCATAGGACCCCTACAGGACAAACTAGGGTAATTTGTGACAGAGAGGAGAGATAAAGCTGAGCTCTTCAATGAGTTATTTGCATCTCTATTCCTAGACACAGACCAAGACAAATTTCCCAATTGGATCATAGATAGACACAGGAGGGACAGCAGACCACCAACTGTTAGGGCAGACTTAGTGAAGGGGCACTTGGAAGGGCTGGATGTGTTCAAATCAGTGGGCGCAGATTAACTTCATCCAAGAGTGCTGAAGGGATGGCCAGTTTCATAGCAGAGCTGTTGGCATGGCTGTTCAAGCACTCATGGTGTCTGGGCAGGTCCCAGAGGACTGGAAAAGGGCCAGTGTGGTCCCTATTTTCAAGAAGGGGAGGAGGGAGGAACCGAGAAAGTGTAGGCCAGTTAGTCTCACCTCTATCCTTGGGAATACTCTGGAAAAAATCATTAAGCATTGTAGCAAGAAACCCTTTTCTCTGCCCCCCCTCCACACTTAACGTGAAGCTCCTTCATACGGCAAAAGCCCCTCTTTTAGTATTTACCCCTTTTTGGAGATGCTTTCTCTTCTCTACCTTTTCTTCTTCCTCTCTCTTTTTCTTTTATTATATTATTATTATTTTATATAAGATGTATTTGTAGTGAAAATAGAGCTTGTAGATGCTTTTACAAATGTATTTTAAGTTTAAAAGTAAGTTGTACCATGTAACAATGTTAGCAAGAGCAGGTATCTCTGTATGGAGCAGGTTCCTGAATGAATCATGGTTGATTGTGTAACACAGTAGCTAGTCTGGATAAGCATGTTAATGAGTAGCAATTAACACCTACAAAATCAGAGACCCAGGAGAAGAAAGAATCAATAAAGAGCCAGGAATTCCCAGAAACTTCATTGTTAAAGGTATGGAAGCCCCTGATTGAACTAATCAACGCTCGAAACAGAAACTTGGGGCTGAAATACCCCCTGATCAACCACTTCCAGAACTCTATTTATCAATCAAAATCAGTGAATCAATCAAAATTCATCAACGGGGGAAAGAGAATAACGGTGGGGGTCTACTACAGACCACCCAACCAAGGGGAAGAGCTAGACCAGGAATTCTTAAGTCAGCTTATGGAGGTAGTTAGGTCAAAGGACATGGTCATCATGGGTGACCTGAACTTTCCAGACATCTGCTCGGAAGAGCAGAGAGCCAGGTCTGACCGCTCACATAGGTTCCTAGCCAAAATGCAGGACCTCCATCTAACCCAGGAGATGCACAGCTCCACCAGGGGAGATGCCTTATTGGACCTGGTGCTGGCCACCGGTGACGACCTGGTGAGGGGGCTGCAGGCACTCAACCACCTGGGCAACAGCGATCATCACCTGCTGGAATTCACCATCCAGCACAAGGTGGCAAAGGCCTGCAGCAAGGCAGCAGCCCTAGATTTCAGGAGGGCGGACTTCAATGAGCTAAGGAGAATAGTCGGGGAGGCACTGAGGTCCTGGAGGGGAGGGGAGCCAGGTGTCCAAGAAGAGTGGTTGCTCCTGAAGGAGACGATCCTCCAAGTCCAAAGGGAGGTAATCCCAACATGGATCAAAGGGAGCAGGAGGGTGCAAAAGCTCCCATGGCTCACCAAAAGCATCCAGGAATGTCTCTTAGCTAAAAGGGAGGTGTACACCCAATGGAAGCGGGGGGCCATCACCAGGGAGGACTATACTGTGGTTGCTAGGGTATGCAGGGAAGTGGTCAGGAAGTCCAATTTGGAGATGGAACTGGGAAAAGCTACCTGCATCAAGGACAAGAAGTCCTTTTTTAAATACATAGCGGGTAAAAAGAAGGTACCGGGTAACGTGGGGCCCCTACAAGACACACTAGGAAATCTGGTCGTCACACCAGATGACTTATTTAACGACTTCTTTGCATCCATCTTCCTGAGCAGGGACTGGATCAGCCCCCCTATTGGGCCCCTCTTAGGCCACAGGGGAGGCACACCTAGGCCAAGGGTCAATGAGGACCTAGTCAGGGAAA
>NW_017728992.1:75200308-75202949 GCF_001723915.1 Gavialis gangeticus | reverse complement strand
AGCCAGAAGGACCAGCTGGTGACCCCCTTCTGAAGCAACAGAGTGCTGGGGGGCACTGAAAGAAGACTCAACTGTCCATCGACAGCGGACTCCAGTGCTTAGCGATAGGTATATCTTGACACCAGTGCTTAGTGTTCAGAACTAGCTACTGTGAGTGTGTGCATGTGCATGAATGTGCGTGTGTTTGAGGGGATCAGCACTGAAGTTTATGGTCTGAATTTTGCATCCATCCAATAAACTAGAATTTTATGATAATAATGTGAGTTGGTCCTTTGTAGCCAACATTATCCTCCACCAGGAGTCGAGGTAGATATCGTGTATCTAGACTTTAAGAAGGCCTTCAATACAGTATCTCATTCTGTTCTCATAAATAAACTGACAGGTTGTGATGTAGATGATTACACAGTCAGGTGGTTGGCAAATTGGCTTAGGGGTCATACCCAGAGAATGGTGGTGGACAAGTTGGTATCAACGTGGAAAGATGTGGGCAATGGAGTCTCGCAGGGACTTTTGCTATTCAATGTCTTCATCAGTGACTTAGACGAGGGCAAGGAGAGCACCCCATCCAAGTTCTCAGATTATACCAAGTTATGGGGTGATGTTAACACACCAGAGGGTAGGGAATGGATCCAGGTGGATCTGGACAAGTTGGGAAAATGGGCAGAATGATATAGGATGCAGTTCAACAAAGTGCTTTCTTGCAAAGTGCTGCACCTGGGCAAAAAGAACCACCAACACACTTACAGGCTGGAAGATCACCTTCTCAGCAGCACAGCAGTGGAAAGGGATCTTGGAGTCATAGTGGACTCCAAGATGAACATGAGTTGTTGATTTGATGAAGTGATCAACAAAGCTAACCACACTTTATCATGCACTAGCAGATGCATGATGAACAAGTCCAGGGAGGTGATGCTTCCTCTATATGTGGCGCTGGTCAGGCTGCAGTTAGAGCACTGTGTCCAGTTTTTGGTGCTGCACTTCAAGAGGGATGTGGAGAATTTTGATAGGGTTCAGAGGAGGCCACTTGTATGGTCAGAGGCCTGCAGGCAAGGCCCTATGAGGAGAGACTGAGAGACCTAAATCTCTTCAGCCTTTGCAAGACAAGGCTGAGAGGTGATCTTGGGGCTGCTTATAAATTCATCAGGGAATGGCAGCAGGGAATAGGAGATGCTCTATTTACTACCCCCACCCCCTGGAGTAACTAAGAACAAGGGCCACACACTGATGGAGAGAAGACTTAGTCTGGACATTAGAAAACATTTCTTCACAGTAAGGGTTGCCAGAATCTAGAATGGGCTTCCAAGGGAGGTGGTGCTCTCCCCTCATTTGACTCCAGCACTATTTCCTGCCTAGGGCAGGGGGGCGGACTTGATGACCTACTAAAGTCCATTATGACCCTAACATCTATGAATCTATTAAACTGATCTAACCTAAATTAATTAAGTCTGATACTACCTCCATCCAGGTTTATCTTAAACTGGGTTTGGCTACTTTGAAAGCAGTTTATGCGCACTGAACTTCTCTTGTGTTACAGATTTGAACCAGTTTCCAATCACTTATACTGGTTTTTGTGTAATTTCTGTCCCTAGCCCAAATGACTCCATTTCATCCTTCTCTAAAACTCTTTGCTACTGTCTGAGCCCTGTGATAGGCAGTGTGTAAACCAGAGGGGTCAACCTGTGCTAAGTGCACCACAACTGGCATAGACAGCCTCTGTGTGACACAGTAGAGCAGAAGCGGGACTGGCAGCACAGTGGCAGGTAAGGCAATGAGGACAGGAAAAGAAGCAGAAAGCAGAGCAGCAGATTGGACAGAGGAAGAGGATCAGAATGGCAGTCAGGGAGGGTAGAGGGATAATTTGTGGCATGCCTGACAAAAAGTTTAGCCCCTACTGGTATAAACAAAGCAAAAAAAGGAGGAGAAACAGGAGCACTCGACTACACAAAGTCAGTGAAGTAAAAAAGATATTGATGAGATTACTAATTTATTTAACACAGAGTGGAAATGAAACTTCATCTGTCATCATCAATCACCTACATATTTCTCACGGCAATAAGCATGCTGTTAGTCTGTTCCTCATTTTACTTAGTTTTGCCCAATTTAGCCTTGCTTTTGTTCTCTTGTTCTGGGTTTCATTTGTGACTGAAGCATTTAAAATGTAAATATTTTGGTTTGTGGCAGTCTGGAAGCTGGCACTTTGCCAATCTGTAGTGTCATTATTTGGGTCATGGTTTGATGAGTGGAGACCACAGGAAATCAATTTTTTTCCCTCCGATCTTCATATTTCATCTCCAGAAGCTCCTGCCACTGTGTAAAAAGTAGCTTAAGGCGAGACTCTAAGATTCTATGACAACTAAATCCCCATTAGAAGATGGTCTTCTCTGTGCCTGTATAGGACGTTCCTTTAACGGAGACATGATATATGAAGTGATATGAATTGACATAAATTTAATGAAGCGGGGGGCAGGGGAGGTAGTGACTAGGTGATCAGACTCATGATGCCACCAACAGATGTCACTACCTAACTGATCTATAGTGTTCCAAACAAAAAAGAGAAATCATAAAATAGACAAGAGAGAAATAAAAGGAAAACAAAAGAACAACAGAAACAATTCTAGAGAAGAGAAAAGATGTTAACAAT
>NW_017728992.1:75163303-75195308 GCF_001723915.1 Gavialis gangeticus | reverse complement strand
TAGGTGATCAGACTCATGATGCCACCAACAGATGTCACTACCTAACTGATCTATAGTGTTCCAAACAAAAAAGAGAAATCATAAAATAGACAAGAGAGAAATAAAAGGAAAACAAAAGAACAACAGAAACAATTCTAGAGAAGAGAAAAGATGTTAACAAATAAAGAACAGAGGCAGAAAAAAGCATGAAAGAGAAAATGTCAGGAAAAAGAGATCCTAGTATTTGAGTTGGAGGATGGCACAAATAATCATACGGGCTGCTTGCAGATGTGGGCAAACAAACAAAGAAACAAACAAACAAACAAACAGTGCTTTACCAGAAAAAGTAGCACATTAGTTAGACCCAGCTCTGTAATCTCTGTATATACCAGACACTTCAATGGGGCTTTTTGGCATTTTTATCTAATAGCTGATTTAATTTCAAATATTTGCATGGGGAGCTATTCTAAAACGCAATTTTCTGATCCATGAAAATATTCCAAATATAATCTTTGTTTTAAGTCAATCAAAATATTTCATTTTGATACCTTTGAATGATTTTATTGTGTGTTGTGCCTTTTTATTGTTTGAAAATGATATAACTAAATTAATCTTGAGCCCAAAAAACTAAAAATTTTTGTTTGAATAATGTTGAAATGAGTCACTTCCACAATTTCTGGATTTTTTCCAGTAATTGAAAAACATTATTGAAATTGATACAGATTTGGGGGCAGGGGTGACTTTTGACCCTTGCCAAAGCTGACCAATTGTGGCATGGATCTTTCTTAAAGTACTATGGGATGATGCTGTGTGGTGTCACTACTATGGGGTGCCAACAAAGAAAACTTTTCCTCTCCACTGCTATTGCATCTTCAAGGTGTCATATGATGAAACTGTTCTGCATGGTGAATGGCTTGGTTAATCTGGCTTGTCTTTGCCTCCAAACTCAGATCACTCTAACAAGTTTGCTGTTTTGCAGACACAGTTGCCTTTATTCCACATGGCTTGAGGACCACCACTTTTGCTGCAGAGTCAGAGTTTGGGGTTGAGGAAGCTCAGTCTTGTCCTGTTCATATGGATCATTTTAAATTGTTATCACACACTGATGCGGAGGATGTGCTTGGAGGGAAGAGGGTGACTAGCTGTAAACTGAACCTTTTCACAGCTTGGGGACTCTGCTGGCAGAGTTTGTCAATGCCTCCTTTCAGGAGGGCAGGGTGCTAAATGCTGTGATTGTCTGTGATTGTCTGGCTGTATCAAGTAACCATCACTTGATGCTGACTCCCTATCCAGTTATTGCTGTCTCCAGCCTCCCCTTTTGTGGGGACAATCATTGAATGGGTGGACCTGACAACTCCAAGCACATCTGGGAGCCATCAGTTTCATGGTCCCTTGTTAGTCTGGCTTTTGTCCTTGAAATAGTACAGAGACTGTGCTTATGACCTTAGTCAATTATTTTCACCCAGAGATCAAGAGGAGAAATTGTGCCCTACTGATCTGATTTGATCTTTCTGTGGCTTTGATACAGTTGGACATGAGGTGCTGATAAACCATTTACATGACCTGGTGGGACAACTCTAAACTGATTAAGTTCTTTCCCAGGAGGGAGGTCCCACTGTGGTTATGGGTGAGTTTCTCTGTGAGGTCCCCCAGGACTCATGTCCCCCTCCCCACCGCCCCAATTCAATGTGTGTATGAGGCCACTAAGTGAGACTGTACAGAGATTTGGAGTGAGATGCCATCAGTGTGCTGATGACACCCAGCTTCCCTTCTCCTCTGATCCTTCAGTCTATGTCTTTTCCCAGTACCTGGCTGTAGTTGGGGACTGTAAGGACATGAATAAATTAAGCCTGAATGCAGACAAGACAGAAGTGATAGTGGTGAGCAGACTATGGGACCTGGTGGGGAATGGGACTGGGACACCTATCATTCATGGGGTTCAGCCTCCCCTTGTCATTCACGCTCCTAGCCTTAGGATTCTTCTGGATCCTCTGCTGCACTTTAATCTTCAGCTGGTGGCCATAGCTAAGAGCATTTCACATGAACTCTATCTGGTGAGAAAGCTGTGGCCGTTTCTTTCAGATTCTTATCTGGCCATCATCATCCATGTCTTTGCAAACTCAAGGCTGGGCTACTCTAATGTGCACCATGTAGGGCTACCCTTGAGAACTGTTCAGAGGCTGCTGCTGGCGCAGAATTTAGCAGCCCACCTTCTGACAGTGGATGGCTGCCAGATGCACATTATTCCATTCGTCCAGCATCTGTACTGGCTCCCAGTAGCTTTCCAGGCGCAATTCAAAGTGCTAGTTTTGACCTATAAAGCCCTAAAAAGCCTGGAACCTAATACCCAAGGGACTGCTTTATTCCCTATGCTCCACTGGGATCCCTAAGGTAAGCTGAGACCAACCACCTGCAAATAACATTATGCCAAGTCCTCTTAACAAAAAAGTCATGGGGCATAGGTGTAATGGTGTGGCCAGATGCCAGGGGAAACTACCACACATAGAGGCAGTGGTTTCTCCTGGCTGCCACCACAACATTGATCAATGCAATTGTGCAGCTGTAGTGGCAGCTATTTTTTTTCCACACAGACTGCCCAGCACCACCAAGCTGGCACCTGGGACAGCTACCCCAGTCACCCTGCCCTAAATATGCCCATGTGGGAAGCTGTGCTCAGGAGTCAGTCTGAAACTCCCTCCCTCTTGAGGCCTGCCAAAGCCTGACTTATTTCAGGAACACTGAAAACATTTCTGTTCAGGGGGGCATTTACCAACTAAAATGAGGCCAAGATGTAATTTGGTGAGTCTCTGTTTTATGTTGTTAATTCATTTTATTTAATCTAGTTTCTCTTTTAAATTGCTCTACTTCCCTTATTGTAATGCCCCTAGAGTTTTAGTTGGGAAAGGCATCATATAAATCATATAAATGAATAAATAGTACCTTCCAGAGTGGTATCACCATCAGTTTTATCCTAGAAAATTAATCTACAAAGTTATTACTCATTGTCACTTAGAACCAAGTGTCTTCTAAGAGAATTTTTACAAGTAGGATTAAAGATTTTCTACTTAAAAATTGCATACACGAGAGCCCAGTTTGTAATCCCACAGCATATCCATGATCTTCCTAGTATGACCAAGTATGAATGTATGTATTTTAATAATTTAACTATCCTCACACAAGAAATATATAAGAAATAAATTTTCTGTGACATCAGGGTCCATGTTACTCCAGACAAAGAGAAAGGGAGAAAAATGTGATGTGGAACTTAGTATTTTTTGTCCAAAACATATTTGGATGAATCTGATTAGCATCATAACAGACTCCAAAAGCATTTACTTGTGGAATATGATGCTACTAAGTATGGTTATCAGAAACTTGACCTTGATTTTTAAATGGATGAATGTGTTGGATCTTAGAACATTACATTATTCCCACTAAAAGTAAAGCTTACATCTGCCAAAAGGATTGAGTATCTTTAATATTTAATAAACAGAAACGTATTTATTTCCACATGAAATATTTCCTCTATGCCCCATCTATTTTCTACAGATAATCTAAATATCTATTATCACCCTTTATGAGGAAAGGATTCCTAGAGGAAAACAAAAAGAATTTACAATATGGAGTAAAAAATGACTCGGCTCAATTTCTTTTTCTTCCTGTCACTAGTGGGTTATACATTCATTTATGTTAATCCTTTTATTTTGCTGTCAGGCTTTAGTCAGGCTTTGGTCAGGAATAGGTCCCCACCCTACAATCATAAATGAAGAGGCATATCTGTTCTATGACCTCACAGTAAGGAAGATTTTCCTAATACTTCTCTCAATTTTTCCTTTCCTTATCTGGAAGAATACTTTTAGTTATAGCCTCTTTTCTAAATTATTCCTTTCCATTCTTTGTATTTACACACTTCAAATATTTGTAAAAGTTATAAATAGTTTATTCTTTCAACCTCATTTTACTTTCTTTATTATTCCATCTATTCCCTTAACTCATTATATTTTCCACTTTTATTTGCTTTTACTCTTCATTTCCACTAAGTTTCAAATGCCATATTAAGGCCCAGGTCATAATCTTAAAACCAGTTAATGGATCAATCCCCAGCTAATATGGAATTGTAATCTATGAAATGGTGAGTGAACTGCAGTAGCATAACTAGGGTGGAGCAAGCTAGGCAACAGTCCTGGGCATCAACGTTGGTTGAGGGCAGGGTGAAGGAAAAATAACAGCTGTCACTGCAGACACAAAATTGCACTGGCGGCATGGTGGTAGATGGAAGTCGCCACTGCCCCAGGTACTCAGTTGCCCTTTTGTGCCTGTGGATAAATGCATACTTTTGGGACTGCAGTTCACACAGCAAAACATGTAAAAGCTGATAATAAAGCATTTTTAGTTAAGAGGGATGTGACTATGGAACTAACTTCTAAAGGAAATAAGCTATATTAAGAGTCTGACCACTGTTGATGCCAGAGGTATTCTGGAAACCAAGAAAGGCTTGAAGAGCCGTTCCCACCAAAATTAAATACTCACAAACATAAATGTAGGTAAGTGTTAATAACAAATTTAACAATGAAATACAGTCAAGATATAAATGACCAAAAAACACAGGTAAGGTATATCGAGCAAATGATTAAAATGTGTAAAATGTGAATTCATCCAAAGAAATAACAATCCTAATAATTGCTGAGAGAATTTTAAATTAATTTATCTAAGTCCTAAAGTCTTTAAAAGTCTTTAAGAGAAGGCCAGCCTATTAAGGAAAAGGACTTCTCTTCTAGATTTTAAATAAAGATTAAAAGTTTATCTTGCTTCATCTGTAGATGGGCTTCTCATCAAGACCTGTAGTTCAGGGCTAAGATGCTGAAGGCAAGGGGCACCCATATATGAGCACAAAGTCTGCTCTGATGTGCTGGAATTTCAACACATCAGAGCAGACTCAATGAATCAAGTCTGCTGGAGTGTGGCAATTACTGCGCTCCAGCAGCCTTCTGCATCTCTTGTATCAGCATCCCCATGCTTAAAAATGATGGCAGGGGGGCTTGAACTAAAGCTTGTTGAATGAGCTTTAGTTCAAGCATCCCTGCTGCTGTTTTTAAGGGCAGGGACACCGATACAGGAGATACAGTGGTGCTTTAATTAGAGCAGCTCTCAAAGCTATTCAAATTAAAGTGTGCCCCTGCCCCCACCCCTAAGGCACACGTAGAACTGTCCATGGTTTCTGAGATGAAGTCAGATATACCATAGATATATATACCTCAGCTAGATATAGTTCGTGCACCAAATGCCCTCATGGAAACTATGTGGGTGAAACTAGATGAGAACTATGTACCAGAATGAGCATTCACAAAGAAATATAAAGGCTAGAGACACTAGAACCCACGCAGGAGAATAATTTAATAGAAAAATTTCTCCCTTTCTGATATCACAGTCCTTGTTCTCAAGGGAAATTTACACTGCACATTCAAAAGACAGGATTGGGAACAAAATTTCATTAGTTTACTGAAAATTAAGAACCAGGGACTTATCAGAGACATTGACTTCATTGCCTATTGTACCTAAATCCCCATAATCTCTCTGTATTCCACAGGTGATCATGACCCTCCTATATGGTCTTGCTCTTCTACTTATCAGATTATGCATTCAACTGCATTTCTTTTGTCAGCTAGCTACCTGATAATGAATGTTTCTTTTATCCTGTTTTCATTTAATATAGAGTTTTGCAAAAGCCTATGTTATTCAGCTCTGTTGCATCTGCATTTTTTCGTGGAGACCTAAGGAAGAGTACACCTCCCAACAATATCAGTTAGTTCAATAAAAAATGTCACCCAGAAAAATCCTTCCCTCTTGTACTTTTTCCTGGGTCATCACAGCTGCAATATCATCCCAAGATCACCAGTTCCTTGAAAGGCTATCTGTGCTTAAATGCACCCCAAAAATCTGCAAATACTCAAAGAAAAAGAATATTATTTCTAAAGTAGTTTTTAGTTTTCTTTCAGTTCTAATAAATAATGTGAATTAAAAGTTGTATTGCACTCTGAAACACTGGATAATGGTCATATTGAAAGTACCTGTGATTCCCTCTCTCTCTCTCTCTCTTTCTGTTTTCTTTTTTTTAAAAATCAACCAAAAAACATTTCTTACAATGAATTATTCTAAATTACAAGACACTCATAGGATCCCATCTCTAAACCAGTTTATACAACAGGAGGCATTGTATATTTGCAGGCAATGCTAGGAGCTATCACATCCCTATACTTTTTTTCCTGAAATTCATGGTGTGTGTCACCAGATGGCACTACGTGCAATTATGTAACAATACAGGTAATGTACATATATGTGAATCCTAATAGAATATATTAAGAATAGAGTTATTGCAATGAAATCTTAGAAGAGTAATAATGAACTGATGTCTATTTTAAAGCAATTCTGCAGACCCATAATTACAGCAAATTGATTCTGTTCAGAACTTTTTCATCAGGTATCCACTTAGGACTAATTTATCACATACCATATAGAGCCTTTGCATAAACTATAATGCAATAGAGGTTAATTATTTAATACATTTCTCATTAGACAGGCTGATCAATATTTTTGACCACTTGCTGTACAGATTTCTTTTTCTGTTAATTTTAACAAATGTTGTTTTTATATTTTGATCCGAATAAAGTTTAAAAAAAAGAAAAAAGGTTAAAAAAAATGTACTGCAAACATATTGAGGCCATCTTTCAAGATTCAATATATCTGACTAAATTCAAGCATAGAACCTTGCAAAAGACTAGAAAAGCCTTATAAATAGGACCCAGAATGTTATCAGTAAGGCCAAAGGTAACTCTATGAAGGTGACTGCATACCTATAATGCACCCATCTGCCATAGGTACATGGCCAAGCAAAATTATTTGTGCTGCTTGTGTGATATATTGGATTAAACCACTTGATTCCACCTGAAAAGAAATGTCTATATGGGATCATACTCTTGTACATACCACACGTTTACTCTTTTATGACCATTTTGCATCTCCTATAGGCATTATTTAGGAATTGGGCTCAGTTCTTGGTTAGTGAAGCCATACTTAATATTGCAAACCAATTTTGATTATAGCTCCATGATTTCACAACTTAGTAATTGTTTTTTGGATTGGAATTCAAAGAGACTGTATTTGTGTGTGTGCATGGGGTGTATCTGACCAAAATCTCTCCATCTGGGTTTACATTTTAGTAAAGAGGGGTAGAAAAACATGCTGAATCTAAAACTCAAAGCCATCTTTTTGATACTTCAAAAATAGAGAAAGTTTGGAATATTTCACTGATATACCTCTTAGAAAGAGAAGTACCCATGTAAGCCAGGGATGGGAGTATAAAAGGGGAAGTATATTGATTGAAGGATTCCTCATGAATGATTTCTAAATTTACAGTAGAGGTGAATTTATTTCTACCTTTTTGAGACAGTATCTCACATTTTCTGATCAGGGATCTTAGGAGCCAATTCCCTATAAAGCTGATGGGGAAACCATTTTGCCTTCCTCAAAGTAGGATAATTTCCAAGAGCCTTTGTTGAAATGTTTTGCTGAGAGGGGATGTTGATATTATTACAATGCACATAGTATAACAATATATTATTCAAAACAAATAACTGCCTTACCTTCAGAAACAGGAGAAAATTGTGTGTATCCCATGGATTTGACTCAGTGAAGTATTGTACCATGGCTTGGAGGCTTAGAAAAAGTAGAATGGAATTAATTGGTATTAATCACTTCCCTGTGAATTTCTTGGTTCTATGGCCTTAAGAGTGGCCACACAATTTTCCTTGCCCAGTTAAAACTATGGAACTTGTATGTGGGTTTGCTAGACTATCAGTTTTGGCAGGTGGCTATACTTTCTAATGAACCCCTCAGACAGTCCTTATAAGTGAAATAGCTCTTAGGTAACAAACAAGTCAAAGAATAAACCAACAAACCAAAAAACCTTTCTGTCCTGTCCTGGGCATTTAAGGAGGGCCCTATGGCTTTGACACTCAGTGCAGCACCTTGGTCTCCTCTTATAGCATGCAGTTGCTGTCACTGCTTGCATGCATTTTTCAACCTGTCCCTTCACAGTCTTCTTCTCAGCCCTCTCCCATTGTAATAACTAAAGGGCATAACTGGACAGGGGCAACTGCCCCAAGTGTCACCTTGGGGGCTGGGGGGGGACAAGTGGGCTAAAACGTGTTTGTGATCTTGGCAGCAACTGGAAGTCAGTGTTTCCACTTTGTCTTTGGCACCCATCCATGTTCCTACCCTGCTGCCCTCTGCTCTGGGATTTTTAAATTCTCATTTGGAAACTCCATCATTATCAGAGAGTCCACAGCTAAATGCCCTTAACAGGGTTGACCGCCCCTTCTTAAGAGGACAGGCCACCCTTTTATAGGACCCTAGTGACTACATGCTTGGCATTAGACTAGAGAAAAGATGTAGTTTGAGAGATTCAGCCATCATCTTCTGAGGGTGAAGAGCTGCCAAGTCCTGTGGAGAACACAATAAGAGGCTAGCAACAAGGTGTTCCCTGTTAAAAAGGGGCGCCTTTAGGATACCATCAATATGCCCACTTTGGAGATACTATGCTAGAGTGGGTCAGGCTGGACACTAGGCCTGAGAACTGATTTCCAGCATCTCTCGGTTCTCTGAAGTCCTGCTGGCATTCAGTGTTCCTCACCCCATTTTCTGATGCTTTGTATACTCATCACCCTGAATCCAGCACCCAGACAGAAGAAAGTGTGGGGTGGCAGATAGTAAAATAAAGGTGTGATGGGATTTAATGTAGAATCCCAACAATTGTGTGACCTTGGGATTCTGCATCAGATCCTATTGTGTCATATTGCCTGTGCAGGAGAAGCATGATCACAGGCTCCCCCTTGCTATGTACTGGCAAGTAGCAAGCTTGACTCCAAGATGGGGGAGTGTTACCCATGTGGGAGGTCCGATCAGCTGAGGAGCCTCCCAACCTCTATTGAAAGGGTCCCATGTACTCCAGAGGGCGGGCCTGGGTCACATGTTCAATTAAAGGTGTGATAAGAACCAGTCATGGGATTATTACATGTGTTTCATTTTATAACTGTGGTTTATTCCTCCATTTAGCACATCATTGATTGAAAGTGTGGTCACTGCTTAAGGTGTCATTAAACAGTTAATCACATCTTCAAGTAATTTCTGTCAGGGTCCTAAGTAACATATTACTCTAGTGCTGGCCTTCTGTGCAGGCTGAATTTTATCCAGTATCAATAAAAATATCTAACCTTCTGAATCCTACTTGGCATTTGACAACAATTCCATCTTGTGGTGAGGACTTCTACAATTCAATCAAAATACATGCTCAGTGTAAAGAAAGATTTTCTTTTATCAGTTTTATATGTGGTACCTTCTGGTGTCACTGATTATGCTTTCACTCTTGTTTCATGGAATGCCACAAATAGCAATCTACATTAATAAAGAAAGAAATAGGAAAGCAAAGCTGCAGGTGCAGAAAAACACAATTTATTCTTTATTCTAGATGTCCCATATAGAATTTTGAATCTGTGCTTTAATGCTGAAGTATCTCCTTCATAATGAGATGTTAAATTTTAGGTGTTTATATGGTCCTCATTACATAGGAAAGTTGTTGATCCTCATTATATAGATGCAAAACTGAGGAATAAAGAAGTTAAAAAAATCTGACCAAGATCAAACAGAATATGTGGGGCCTTAAACCCAAAGACTCAAACCCAATTTTCATAAGTCAATCTATTGGATTGCTTTTCTCTTACCAAGTTCTGTATCCAGAAACCAACTGTAACTTGGGGCTCCCTGTTCCCTTAAGATAAAAGCAGCCCAGCCAGGAATCACTGCAGGCTAGATAGGGTGCAGAAGCTACCAGTTATCAGGGCAAGAGGGTAAATGAGGCAATCAGCAGTTCCAGGCAGCCTGCTGACCAGAAATGGGCAGGGCCTTGGCAGCATATAAGCCTGAGGCTTGTGCTGGCAAGGCAGTCTAGTCCTGCCAGATGCAGGGTTTGGAGCTTCTGCCCAAGAGAGCTACCCAGGGATGCTAGGCTGTCCGTTTCTGTGGGTAGCAAAGCACTGAGGCTCAGGGAGCTCACAAGGAGCCCAGGCTGGGAGGTACACCAGCATAAGAGATGAGGAAAGATTTTCCCTCTTTCCCCTTTATTTTTATGTTGTAGGCCAGGGGCTTGGTGTTTATGTTACACTTTACACTGACAATTTGGGTTGGGACTGTAGGGGTGGCATATAGGGATCCCATTAGTGCCCAAAGGATGTGCAATTTCCTTGAGTGACTATTGAGCCCAGAGAGGGGTGAAGTGCAAGGCCACAGAGCCAGACAGGAGCCAGGGGCCTGGTTCCTGAGAGGGCCACAGCCACACAGGGGCCTGCGCCCACAAGACAGGGGCCAGGGGCCTGGAGACCAGAAGGGATGATCCAGAAGCTAGTGCCTCAAAGCCAGGTCTGACACAGTGGGCCCCGTCTAGAAGGCCTAGCCAGAGTAAAGGGGTGGAAGCTGAGGAGGCCAAATCTCCAATAGGAGAGAACAACATTATGGTAACACCTGCAAGGCTTGGGGCACAGTGTAAGGGAGGACTGGAGCCACATACTTAGCCCTTAAGGTTTTAAGTGCCCTGAAGTGGCACAGCCATAGACAGCCTTAGCAAGGGGCCTGAAAGCAGTAGATGCCAGTGGGGGTCCAGTTGGACTGGGGCCATGTGAAGGCCTGTGGGCAGCCTCCCTATTATTGATATTATATTTTGATTAAGGTGTGGTGGGCAAGAAGAGAAAGTGCCCTTGGGGTGGAGTGGGGCATGGTTGCAGAGCCACCAGAGGGCATCATGGCCACCCCGGGACCCCAATGTGCTACGCCAACCTCCACCCCGCCTTCCCTATGAAAAAAACCCGAAACCAGACAACATCTTCCCTTATGCTTCCAAACTTTCCCATTTTCTCCCCTGCCCTGTAATCCTGTGGCTTTCTCTTGCCCTGGGATGAGTGATGTAATGTAAGACATCCAAGATGAATTAAAATTCCTGGTGCAGTGTGAAATAATTTAGCAAAATAAAACAGTTTTAGAGATTAATTAAACATTTAAATGAGTGAAGCACTACTGTATACTGTATTGATTGTTATGCATTTTAATATTTAATTCCATAAAACCCTCTGTTTTAAACTTTCTTTGATTAATTCCACACTGCTGCAGGAACTGAAATGAAAAATCAAGCATAGATTTGTTATAGAAATTGAGAGTAAGCGACTGCTGCAAAATTTCTTTTTAGCCTGTAAAATACTTGTGGTCTGATTGTGATAAAAAAATACTCTTCTCTTTTTTCAAAACCCCCATCAGGATGAAATGCTGAAAACTACTCCTCAGGTTTTAAGTCTTATTCTATTTTTAGTTTGTTTTTCTGTTAAAAGTTGCTGTCTCCAAAGATTTTTTATATATCATACCAAAAAGTCTTATGCTTTTTTTATAAATTATTAGTATAAATTAGTAGTATATTGTTGTATATGAAATTAGGCAGCATTTTTGGAGCTCCGTAGGTGATTAAAGGTAAGAAGATGATTTGTACTATAGATGGTAAGACTGTAAAATGTTCCAAGAAGAACATGAAAACAGCCATTCAATTCAGATGGCATATCTGCTGAGCTAAAGTAAATGAAGTAATATACATATTACATTAAAAGACTGTTATTCGGTTTGCACTTTCAGGCAGTCAAAAGTTAAGAGATGTCAGATATACAGCTGTAATCTTAACTCTGCTTTTACATTTTATGTACTGGGCGATGCAGGGGTTTTGGGAAAGATAATGTAATTACATCACTGAAAATCATGCAGGATGAATAGATTTAAGGGACAAAAATTGTAGGGGAGAAAAAGAGAATCTACAGATATAAATTGATGTTATCTAGGCCCTGATTCTTCAAGGAGTTCTTTATAGGCACAAGAATTGACAATGGGATCAAATGCATAGCTTTAGAACAAAACCAGGCATTTTTAAGGGTAGCTTCTATACGGGAATTCCATGGGACAGAGTAATCAATAGATGCTAACAAAAGAGCAGTACAGAATATCTTTTACCCTGGGGTCTGATTGTTTCTTCTCTAAGCAATTCTCTTGACCTGGATCTGTTTCTAACTTCTAGCCCTATGCTCAGGGGTTCTTCTTGAGGGGATAATATATTATCTGTCAGTTAACTTTGTGAGGATTTACTAGCTATAGGACTTTGTAGGTTACAGATCCTGAGAACAGATGTTATGGGAAAGACAGACTGACTTAGTTAAAGAGCTGCCAGCATGCAGAATATATATATATATTTCCCCCTAAGGCTTCTGTAGTGCTTAGAAAGTTAAAAGGTACAAAGAAGATAATTTCATATGGATGTCATCTTCATTCTATCAATTCTTGATCCCATTTTCCTTTTCAGTATGAAAAGAAAGTAGTAAGGTCAGATAATCAATAACTTGACTAATGTAACACAGGCTACATTTATTCCTTGGGACTTATATTCCTTTAGAAATCAATGTAACATTTTCATCTCCACACTTTTCTGAAAAAAAGTTTTATGTTTTATGGGTTTTTTTACAATATGTACTTGTGATCCAGCTTCATTTGAAACTCTATCCTTGAGCAAAAAGACCTGCTGATTATCCCAGCCTGAAATGAATGAAAAAGATGAATAAAGCTACCTAATCCCTCATGCTATTGAAGATCCAAATTGTGCTTTTGATTATTTCAATGTACAGCTTGGGAAACTTCACTGAAATTATTTAGAAATTACACAAGAATAACTGAAGTCATAATTTTGCACCTTGCCTTCCCCCACCCTCCACCCCCTCCTGCCAAAAAAGGAAGGGAAGAAATGCAAAGGATGCCTTTGAAGCTAGGTAAATATATATATGATAAACAATGAATTCCCAATCCACAACATTATTTAGGTATCTAACCTGATTTCACTGTAATCAATGGAAAGTTAGATGTCTACACATTTGTACAGATCTGGAAATAGATACATAGTTAGGCGATAAAGCTCCTTAATTTTACTTTGTAATATACAAAGGACAACTAGCAAGAACAATTCAAATCCTTTAACTTGATACTGTAGGCAAGACAAATTATAGTTACTCATATAAGTTTGATTAAGTAGAATGATTAATTAGCTAGCATGATGTTGGAAAATCCTTTGATCTCCCTTGTTCTAATGAAACATCACCACTGCTACAACTTTTTGAGAATTTTTTGTTGCCACATTTCATTTAACAAATTCAGAAGCCCTTAGAGAAGTGCCTTATAATCAAAATATTAGTTGTTTATATATGTACTAATATATTACTAATACTGCCTCTGCTTTTGAGCCACAGAAGGAATGAGCATCTCCATCACTTTTAGTGCCCAGAGGAATTTTTTTTTTCTTTTTTATTCAGCCCAGTTAGCTTCATTGGATTTCTTTATGGCTGTCAGTTTTTCAAAAGTTTTCCAGACGATGGATGGGAAAAGCCTTATTCTAAAACAAAGGCTTCTTTGATTAGTTCCTGAGAAAGGGAGCCAATCAGATATGATGCACATAGTATTGGGCTGTCTACTCCTTCAGAATATAGTTTATGAAATCATAGGGTTGGGAGGGACCTCAAGGGCCATCCAAGTCTAACTCCCTGCACAAATGCAGGATACGTTATTCCTATGCTATCATCCTGCATCCAGTCTGTTAGTGCTGAAATGCCCCAGGCTTTTAATGCTTTTCCCATTCTCCTTGAAGAAACATTGTCTGGGCCTCTCTCAACACTTACTGTCTGATCCTGTTCTGGAGTATGTTCTCGATGCTCTCTTCCATACCCATTCCCCTTGATCTGTGATTGACTCCATGATCCTCCTAAATCCCCTGGGCCTGCTTCTGTCCTTGCCTTTCCAGGAACAACAGAATAAGTATGGGAACAGATGGCAGGTGTGTGGGGTGGTCGGCAATGACCCAGGGAGAGGCAGGCGGGGTTGAACAGGGGCAGCACTAAGAGGGGCTAAGGCAAATTCCCCTCCCTCCCTCCCTCCCTCCAAATGCCACCCCTGAGCTGAACAGTGCTGGCTCTTGCTCCTGCCTATGGCAGATCAAGTCAGAGGGAATTATCATGACACAAGTTGTTCTCAAACAACATCATCTGCTTGAATTTACTGTAACCTGTTCCACAGGTTTCAGTAGCACATCGCATGGAACTGGCTTCCTGTTCTTGATGATGTACTTCATGTTAAAGTCCTATCTATAATCACAGTGTGGATGATGTCAACTTTGTTAACAATTACCTTCACATACTTCATGAATTGGTGAACATAAGGCTCTTTTTATTGGCCTTTTCTGCTGCTGATAAATACTTAGTGTTTTCAAGGGTGTGAGATGATCATAGATTTCATAGACATTAGGGCTGGAAGGGACCTTGGAAGATCACTGAGTCCAGCTCCCTGCCCCAGAGGCAGGAAGTCAGGTGGGGTCACAAGATCCCAGCTGACTTTGTCATTGTGCTTAGCTGATCATTGTGCTTAGTGATATCATTCTACTAACTCACCCTCCTAGCCAGATTCGGGTCATCCTATTAGCTCCAAACCAGGAGTATAAAAGCATAGGTACCTCTCTCTGAGAAGAATGCCCTGTGCATTCAAAAAAGGTCAAGACAAAGATTACAGTTAGGTTTATGTTTCTTGTTATTGAAATGTGTGAGAAGGGTATACAGATAACATACAAAGCAAATGCATTGTGTGTGCAGAATGGTTGAAACTCTACCAGTTTTCCCTACTAGAATATCTTCCCTCTGCCTTAAACATTTTGAAAGAAGAGATAAAATGGTAACTTTTTCTGGTTGCTGCATGGTCTATAGGGTTTTGTGGGGTTTTTTTGAAGAAGGTAAAGTTTTAGACACAGTAAGATTATAAAAGACTCCTTTCACCAGAAGATTTGAAAAGAAATAAAAGGGTCCAGAGGTGGGCCACCCGCATGATCCGGGGACTACAGGGCAGACCCTACATTGAAAGACTGCGGGACCTAAACCTGTTCAGCCTTCACAAGAGAAGGCTGAGGGGGGACCTGGTGACTGTCTATAAACTCACTAGGGGGGACCAAAAGGGTTTAGGTAAGACACTGTTTCCCCTAGCGCCCCCGGCATGACAAGGAACAATGGACACTTCCTAGGAAAGTGGTGCTGGCTCCTACCCTGGGGATCTATAAGCAGAGGCTTTATTACTACCTTGCTGGACTCATTTGAATCCAGACTTTCCTCCCACCCAGGCGGGGGGTCAGACTTGAAGATCTACAAGGTCCCTTCCAACCCTACTTCTATGATTCTGTGATTCTATGATCTATTAAATGGCGGTTAGGTGATGTCCTGGATGACTGGAAAAGGGAAAATATAGTGCCCATATTTAAGAAACAGAAGAAGGATGATCCAGGGAACCTCAGGCAGCCTAACCTTGATACCTAGAAAAATCATGGAGTAGGTCCTCAAGGAATCCACTGTGAAGCACCTAGAGGAAAACAAGGTGATCAGGAACAGCCAATATGAATTCACCATGAACATTTCATGCCTGACCAACCCAATTTCCTTCTATGATAAGATAACAGGCTCTATGAATGTGGGAAAAGCAGTGGATGTGCAATATACCTGGACTTTAGCATATTCTGACACTGTCTCTCACAGCATTCTCATTAACAAGCTAAGGATATAGAGACTAGACAAAATACTGTAAGGTAGATACATAACTAGTTGGACAATCATACTAACGGAGTTCTCATCAATGGCTCAATGTCTACTTGGGAGGAGGTATTACGTGGGATTCTCCAGAGGTCTGTCCTCGGCCCAATATTATTTAATATCTTCATTAATGATTTGGACAATGGAATCTAGTGCATGCTTAGTAAATATGTGAATGACAACAAGTTGGGTGGAGTTGCAGACACTCTGGAGGACAGGCCCTAGGATCTAGAATGACTTGGATAGGCTGGATAAATTACCTCAATCAGTCACATGAGATTTAACAAGGACAAGTTCAAAGTCTTGCGTTTAGGACAGAATCATTGAATAAATACTGAATGGGGAATGACTGCCTAGGCTGCAGTAAAGGCTAAAAGGACTAAGGTTATTTAGTCTGGAGGAAAGAAGACTGAGGGGGAAATTAATACTTCAAATACCTGAAGGGCATTTATAAAGAGTATGGAAATAGGTCTTTTCTATTTTGCCATAAGAGACAGGACTAGGAGCAATGTCTTCAAGCCGCTGCAGAAGACATTTATGTTGGAGATTAGGAGGAACCTTCTGACTATGAGGGTGGTCAAACACTGGAACAGGAACAGGCTACCTGGAGAAATTCTGGAATCTCCATCCTTGGAAGTTTTCAGGAGGAGGTTAGACAGTTACTTGGCTAGGAGGGTTTATTCAGGGATGATCCTACCTTGAGCAGGGGGTTAGAATAGATGACCTTGTGAGGTCCCTTCCAGCCCTATTATCCAGTGATATTATCTCCCCTTAGTTGCAAAATTCAAAGAACAGAATTACAAAGCAGTATACTTGTTATGAAGATAAATTAATTATATTACTGCAGCCCATTAAATATTCCATTTATACATCAAAACTTTGGCAGGTAGAAGAGTTCTTAATTTGAAGGTTTAATATTTTTTCTTTCTTTTTTTTTAATATTAGTTTACATTCAACAGCACATCTGCTCTGGGACTTTCTGCAGATGCTTGACTGTTGGATCTTAGCCAGTCTGGAAGTGATCCCACCTCAACAGCAAAAGTGTGGGGAGAGAAAAGCAATGAAAAAAACCTCCATTCTTCCTACTATGTGCAGATTAAAGAAAAATCTTAAGTTAGCTTGGGGTCTTTGTCATAGTGCGACTGGCTCTGGGAACTCAAAGTCCCATGGGAGGGGGTTAAATAGTGCAGGACACACACATATCTCTTTGATACAACACCTGGAAAGGGCTGGAAACCTGAGGTGCTTACCTGATGCAGGTACAGGACCAGAGACCATGGAGCAGCAAACAGTGTCATCTCTGCAGTTTTTAAGCAAGTGCTCATGACTTCAGACACCTGTGCCAGGCACCCACTATAAGAAACCCAGAAGACCCAAACAGTGGAAGAGGGTGTAATGGGGGGGCCTGCTCAGGGTCTATCTACTGGTGGCCCCGCTCACCTGTCATGGGCCAACTGCCCGCCTTCTCATCTGCCACGCCTTGTTGTTAATTAATTTGTGTTAATTAAGCAGGAGGCTGCCCATTGTATGCCCCAATGCCAGGGGGCTGTATCTGTGGCTCCATTCCTTTCCTACACCACAGCCCAAGCCTCGTGGATGGTATTTGTAAATTCCTCTTTATGTTGGGATATCGGCTGCTCTGGGCCTACCCCTTCTCTCTCTAGCTAGGCCTATGAGTCAAAAAAAAATCCACTAATCACGGTTTCACTCCCAGGCTGTAGCTCTCAAAAAAAACCTCACTTGGGCTCCTGCATCCTCTGTGGCGGTGGGGTCTGCTCACCCCTGAATACTGCACCCTCTCTGGTTTTGGGGTCCCCACACTGCAGTGGGCCCCCACCGAGGCCTCCTCCTTCCCCAAATAGCCTCACCCAAACCACTGGTCTTAATATTCAACACAAAACAAAGGCTTCTAAGGCCATGTAATGGAAAAATGATAACGCAGAAACAAGCGAGGCAACATGCCTGCTTACTTTAGATGATCACGAGGATGGCCCACAGCATGGCATAGTCTTCCGACAGAGACTGCAGCTACAACACTGTGGTCCCCTTCCCTGCTTCCCCTCTGGCCTTCTCCACTTGCCATTTGTAGGATCCTGGCCTTCCTCTTCCTGTCACCTGACCAGCTGGCAGGGCTTGAGCCTTAACCCCTACTCAACCAGCCGGCAATTACTGAAAGGTTTTGGATTTGAAGGGACCACCCTGTCTCTTAGTAACAGGGTTAGGCTTCCCTGTTACAAAGGGGAAGACCGATCCAATGCTGCGGGCTCTGGAACACCCAAGACAGGGAAGCACCAGGCAGATTCCACAGTGGGGACACCTGGAAGGGTATCCTGCCCCCTTAGGCCTCAGGCCAACTTTGAAAAGGATATGTCCTGGATCCCAATGATTGCATCTGGTCCAAGGGATGTATGAGTGAGGTGGGGACATTACCGCTTGTCCTTTTGGTGTTTTTTTATATTACTTTGTGTGCTGGATTGTACCCCAAGGAACCCAGGGTTGGATTTATGCTCGGTGACTAAATTAATTAAGGGTGTCTGGTCTAGAAGGCGAGTTATAGGATTTTTTTGATACTACTGAAGGAGGAGTGCCTGATAGGGTCTCATGGCCTCCCAACTCTTGTTGATTGATTGAAAACTTACCTGATTAAGGACTTAAGTAAGTTACATTGTGGCAGATTATGAACTGATTTTTGGCTTTCTTGCCTTGATAGATGGGGGTCAGGGAGCATAGTGATTGATAGGTCAGTGAGAAAAACCTCCTTCACATATGAATTGTTTATGACAAGATTGTGATTGACAATGCACATAGAAGGGAGGCACATAAAGCAGTCACATTTGGGACATCCCCACAGTCAAAGCATCAACAAGAACAAGGAAAGCAAAGAGCAAAAGCCAGTGTCAAGCGGAGTGTCCCAAGGGTTGGTCCTGGGGCCAGTTTTGTTCAATGTCTTCATCAACAACCTGGATGATGGGGTGGAGTGCTCCTTCAGCAAATGTTCAGATCATACCAAGCTGGGAGGAGTAGTGGATATGCTGGAGGGTAGGGCTAGGATTCAGAGAGACCTAGACAAATTGGAGGATAGAACCAAAAGAAATCTCATGAAGTTCAATAAGGACAAGTCCAAAGTTCTGCATTTAGGATGGAATAATCCCATGCACTTGTACAGGCTGGGTGCAGCAGTTATTACTTATTTCTTCTTCTTCCCCAACAGTCATTGGACTTGTAGCACAACCTCAATCAATGACATAGCACTCAAAGCAGTGGAGGAGGATAAAGGAGAAACTTCAGGGGAAAGCTCCAGGAGGGTTACCTGAAGCAGGCTGCTGTTGCAGGTGAATAGGAACAGACAATGGTACAGTGAAGCAGTAGTAGAACTGAGGGTGGCATCCAGGGTAGCATCTTCTGACACCTCCCTTGTGACAGGGATGCAAAAGCAGCTGTGGCCACAATGGCTGCTAATCGTTCCACTACAGTCAGCACAACAGGAGCCAGAACTGCTTCGTGTGCCAATTGCTGCCCTGGGAACAGAGCTGTACTGCTATGCCTCTAAGTGCAAGCATCAAAAGCATTGCACAAGTAGGGCAGGGAATCAGAGAGGCATGGTGTATCTGGGAGTTTCAGGCCAGAAAGAGAGGTGGTTTCTCTGCAGCCTGTGGTTGCAGCCTTAGAGGCAATGGATGTCACACAGAACAGGGAGATCTGGTGGGCACCAGTGTTTATTCTAGACTGTCACACTGCAACCTGGAGTTGGTCTTTGCTGCCCACCAACCAGACTCCTCTTATCACACTTCCAACCAACCTTTCAGGGCCAGTAGTAAGTCACCTCTCCTCCAATAGCAATTGACATCCTTCCAGCAGCTGACAAGCAACATCTTTTTTGCAGCAGTCAGATTTGGATTCACATTTACATCAAGCCTTGCCAGTTTTGAGCTGGAGAGCTTTCACAAACCAGTGAAAACTCCCATGGAAATCCAAGCAAAGAGCCATTCAGCTCAAATGAGCACCTTTGAAGAAGTCTCAGTATACAATGTGGCATCCATTCATTATTTATAATAGAGCAGTGAAGTTCACTGTTTGCTATTTATTACAGTTAGCTGATTTCATTCACATAGACCCATAGTACAGGAAAAATATGGGTTTTACACAGGAAAAATAATTGAGCCTCATGCAAATTCCATCATTGTAACAGTTGTATCAAGCCACTTGTCATAATAAAGTTCTGTTTTACAAATGGACTTAATCAGAGTTAGAAAAGCAATTTGAATCCCATAAGGACAAACCACACGTAACTTAATTCAGAATAAAAAACGGGGAAAGGACATCATGATTAATGTTAACATTAGAAAATTTGCCCTTATGTTTTCATACATTCATGCACAGTTTCTTTAATTTGCTAATAGGCCCCTTATAATCACAAACATTCAAACTCCCTGACATCACTTTTAAGAACTTCCCTAATTCTGGTCTTAAATCTTAGCAAGTCCACATTCAATCATTCTTCTTCTCTATCTTTTTCCTAAATGTTTCCCAGGGTTTATCACATTCTTCCAGAGAAGCCCTAGAATAGAGTTCTATCATGATAATTTAGTCATAGGATTACAAAATTGTGTCACTACAGTTAAAACTACACCAGACTGGAATATTCCTAATCTTTCTAGAAAACACCCACCTGACATCTAATTAGCCAAAACAGGATTTACCTTAAAAGTGGGGAAGGAAGAGGCCTGATTGCAATCGAGTTCAGGCAGATATTAATTGGGCAACTCACAACTGGAGGCAGACATCTGATTCAACAACCTAGTTTTCATGTAGTGTTTTTTCAAGGGCTCTTCTGCAGAGGAAGTTCTCCTGTATCTGCATTAGAAGCCGTGACCTTTTGTGGTGGTAAACTCTTCTTGTTTCATCCATCCCCCAGTCAATGAGTAATTACCTCATTACTCATTCGTATAAATTCCTGGAGCCTGTAACAGCTCCATCTATAACACTCAGCATACTGAGGTTTTAAAATTCCAGCCATGACTCCTTACTGTGATAAACTGGCACTCCCAAGATTTGGCTCTCGCATCTGCCAGCAGCAGCTGAGATAGGTGGAAAGCAATTGAGATAGGGTGGCACAGCACAGCAATTGGTTCTGGACATGTTTCTAGTCTTGGCCATTATCAAGGGGCCTAAGTCTAAGCCAAGCTTAGAAGCATGGTTAAAGCAGAAGGCCCCAAAGCTGTTTCTGAGTGAACACAGAGTGAACCGTTGCAGATGTCACAACTCCCTGGTCAGAAAAATAAGGAAAACAATTAACTTACCTGGCTAAATTAGTAGTGAGATGAAATCAAATAGAGGGAAAGACCTTAAAAAGAGCATTCTACAAGAAGGCCTTAAGAGAGATCATTCAAACAGTGCATCACAGCTTTTGCTTTAAAATGTTAGTAATGGTGATTGAGGTAACCAAATGTATAAGACGTAGTTTTGCTACAGATGTGTTTGCATTAAAAAGTTTCCTTGTCAGTAAAGACTATAAACCAAGGTGAAAAAAAAATACACTGCCATTACAAGTAACATTCCAAGAGGAGGAGATAAGAAATCCTCCCTACCAATTCTTGTCATTTTCCGAAATTCCCATCTCATTGACGTTTTCCAAGACCATACAAAAACTGGTTCTGCCCCATTCCCAGATTTGGAGTACAACAATGAAATTTAAACAAACCAAGCAGAAAAACATTTGTTAGAGTAAGCCATGAATAAATATGGGGCATAGAATGAGGGAAATTTGGAGAATTCATCAAATCCAGGAAGACCTGCTGCCAACCTTCCTAAAATCCTCCTTCCCTCCTCCTTCCTGAGACTCCCCAGCTGTATAGGTGAGAATCTATACTGCACTTTTATAGGCAGACATTGGGATAAGTGCTTTTTCCTGTGCTTTGGGGCACACCCCACAATAAAAGGGCATACTGTCAACAGGCTTTTTGCCTTTTTTATCAATAGCCAACCTACCAAACACTCATAGTCCAGGATAACAAACTCCTTTTTTGTGAAACTACATGTAAAGACGCATAAAAAGAGCTGATAAAACCCCCAAGTAATCCTGCACCCTGGATTTTCCATTAATCAGCCTTTGTGTATATAATAGCTACCTGGAGGGAAGAAGCAGGGTGCCTAGAATCCTGCAGACAGACAAGGAGAAATCAAAAATGTAATCAGCATGAACCCCCACTCAATCTGTTCTAGAGCCTAACAGGAAACACAAAGAAGTTGAATTACAAACATTGTCTCTTGTTTTACTTGCATAAATAAATAAATAAGAATATTCATTTACAAGCTGTGTTGCTTCTTACATGCCTCTAAAATGTCAAGTAGAAATTGTAGATCAGACCACTGCAGTGACTAAGGCAGATGTCATGCATGCTATTTAAAATTTGTTGCTGGGTCTATGATACCTGTTCCTTCCACACTCCATTTCATTTTCCTTCCTGCAGTGGAACACAGTTCTAGTAGAGATGACAATCACCATTATGCATTTAGCTGCAAAGACTGGGTGTTTCTGAAAACTCAATTGCAGAGCAAATACTCTCTGTTTAAAGCACATCTTGGATGACAAGCTATGTACCAAGAAAACAATAACTTAGTTCCCTCCCAGCCAGTTTATCATTTGTAACACCTCTGGTGGCTTATGCAGTAACCTCCAGGAATGCCCACCAGTATTGCCTTCTGCTACTGGGTATTTTAAAACTTAATGGTGTATGCACTTTAAAATGACTAGCTATCAAACAAGGTTAATAAACCTTCTATGTTTCTATCAGGCATTGCAATTCTGTAGCAAGAACAGATTTCTTAGATTTAGACTTTGATAGCCAAATACCAGTTAAAAGCCTAATACTGTACTTCAGCTGTTTTAAACCTAAATTTACAGCAATTTTTTAAAAACCCCTCATAATAGGTCATTGTATATTTTTCTGATCTGCACGTTATAAATTACCAGACACTAACACAAACAGTTAGAGTTCCAGAATACCCATTTCTACCTACCAATGCAAACAAGAGCAAAAGAAATGCCTTTGTTTTTGCTTTTTCCCCTTCTCTTTCAACATAATTTCACAATTACTTTTTATATCTTTGACACATGTGAGGCCAGATATTCAGCTGGTGTAAAATGGCATGGTTCCATGTAAATTAATGGAGCTATGTTGTTTAATACCAACTGAGCATCTGGCTCCTAGTGTAAAACTATCAAATGCATAGAATTCATGTGTGGGATACACTCAGACCCAGAGATGTCTTTTATTTCCATCTTGCATAGTAGTTTGGATGCTTTTGAAATTTTGCAACTAATCTATGCAATAACATTTCACTACTTGCTTTAATGTATTACATCTAAATAAACTAAGTTGTGTGCTGTATACTAAATGCAAAGGAAGAAACCTTGCATCCATTATAAGCTTAAAACACTATAAACCATTTTTCTAGATCAGTTTGCTACTGAGATTGGGAGCTACACCACTGACAATATGAAACAAATGACTTAACACGTCATTATGTTAAAAACTAAGCAGCTGTATATAACACAGAGGTGGGCAATTATTTCAGCTGGAGGGCCACTTAAGAAGGAGACATCAAGGACCACAAGGCTAGCCCTGCCCCTTGACAGGTGCCCCACCCCCTGGTCACCAACTTGTGACTGGAAATCCTGCCCCCTAGCCCCTGACTTTTACCACCATAAGTCTCTCCCCTTGCCCAGGAAGTACTCTTTTTTGGGCGGGGAGGTGGTGCTTGGAGAGTGCGTGTGTAGGAGTGGGGGGTGTTGGGTGTGGGTATGTTGTGGGGGGTGTTGCGCTGTGTGTGGGTGTGGCTGAGGTGTACAGTATGTGGGATGGTTGGGTGTATGCGTGGGTATGGTGGGGGATGGGGTGTATGGGGCGTGTGTGTGGGGGGCATGGGTATGGTGCAGGTGACGTGTGTGAGGGGTGTATGTGTGGATTTGTGTGGGGGTGTAGTATGTGTGACTGGGGTGTGGAGTGTGTGGGACTGTTGGATGTGTGCATGTTTGGGGTGCATGTGGGTATGTCTGTGGGTGTGGAGGGTGTCAGGAGTATGGGGGGTGTAGGTATGGTGGAGGATGGGGTTCATGGGGGTTGTGGAGAGGTGTAAATGTGTGTGGTGTGGGGATATGTGTTTGCATGTGTGTGGGTGTGGGATGTGTGTGGGGGTGTATGTAATTGAGGTGTTGGGTGTGTGTGTGTGTATGGGTGTGTGTGTGTCTATGTGTGGGGTTTGGGTATGGTGAGGGTGGGGGTGCATTTGTGGATGTGTGGGGGTGTAGGTGATGTGTGTGGGTATGGTGGAGTGTGCAGCTGGGGTGTAGGGTGTGTGGGATAGTGTTGGCAGTGTGAGTGGTTATGGTGTGGGGTGGAGTGTGTTAGGAGGTGTGGGTGAATGTGTGGGGTGGGGGTGGAGTGGGGGTACACTCGCAGGGGCTTCCCCCTGCCCGTCTTTGTAACATGACTGAGCCCAGCCCTTCCACAGGTGGCGGCAGGGAGATTGGTGCTGCCTGACTTATTCACCATGTGCTGCCAAGGGTGGGAAAGCAGCTTCCACCAGCAGGCAGCAACAGAAGCTCCTAGGAGGGGTGGATAGGGAGCTGAGCCTGGCACTGCTGGCTCCTTGGTCTGTGTCCCACACCTGCCTGGTCAGGCTGCAGGGGAGCCAGCGCTGGCTTCTGTTGCTACTCCTGCTGTTCCCACTGCATTTGCCTGTCCCATGCCTGGAAGGGCTGAACCAAGCCCATGCTGGCTCCTGTTGCTTCCACCCCACTTGCCTCTTCCATTCTTGCCCAGCAGCACTTTGTGAGCAACTGAACTCCTTCATGTCCCCTCTCCCCTCTCCCCTCCTCACCCCACCATCTACATTTTCCCCTGCCCAGCCATGCAAGAGCAGGACCAAAGCAAGCTGCAGGCTGAGCCCCATTCCTCTCAGTGCTGCAGCTTCTTCCTCCCTGCTGCCCAGAGCACTACAGCAGGGACAGGTGGAGGAGTCTCTGGAGGCCAGGGGAGCCCACCAGTTCACTGAGTGGTGGCAGCAGCAGCAGCAACAGCCCTGCCCGGAAGCTGTGCCTGTTGGCCGGGACTGGTGCCCTCCAGTTGGGGAGGCTAGAAGTACACCACATGCTGTCCCAGGTGGGAGTGGGCAGGACTCAGCCCCATGCAGAATGCAGCAGAGGCAGCCACCAGCTAGACTGAATAGAATTAATTGGTGGGTGCCTGCCTGTGGGCTGGATCCAACCAGCTGGTGGCCCAGATTTGGCCTTTAACTTGGTCTCCAATGATGTCTTCATGACCAAGCTGGGGAACTGTGGCCTCGACCATCTCACAGTCCAATGGTTGGGGAACTGGCTCCAGGGTCAGACCCAAAGGGCACTAGTTATTGAGAACAAATCAACATGGTACAAGGTTACTAGTGGAGTCCCCCAGGGCTCAGTGCTTGGACCGGTACTCTTCAATACCTTCATTAATTACCTGGATTCAGGCATCAGATGCGGACTGGCAAAGTTTGCTGATGACACTAAATTAGAAGAGAAGGTGGTCACACTGGAGGACAGGCTGGGGATACAGGCCGACCTGGACACATTTGCAAAGTAGGCAGACCAAAACCTGATGATATTCAACATAGAGTAATGGAGGGTACTTCACACTGGGAGAAAAAAACAGCATCATACTTATAGGCTTGGCGGTGCTACGCTCACTAGCACTGTGACTGAAAGGCACTTGGGGGTCTTGATTGACCACAAGATGAACATAAGCCCTCAATGTGATGCCGTAGCCAGCAGAGAAAACCAAACTCTGGCATGCATCTACTGATGCATCTCAAGCAAAACCAGGGCTTTATTTGGCCTTAGTGAGGCCACAGCTGGAGTACTGCATTCAGTTTGGGGCTCTCCACATGGATAAGCTTGAGTGAGTCCAGAGGAGATCTACCCATATGATCAAAGGCCAAGAGAGCAAGCCTTATGAGGAAATCTTGAGGGACATAGGACTCTTCAGCCTGGCAAAGGGAAGGCTCAGGGGGACATGGTGGCTGCCCATAAGTATATAAGGGGGGTGTATCAGGGTCTGGCCAGTGATGTCCCTCAGGAATCCGTGTTCAGTCCAGTGCTTTTCAACATCTTTATCAATGATTTGGATGTGGAGGTTAAGAGCTCACTGGCCAAGTTCACAGACGACACCAAGTTATTGGGGGGCACGGTCATGCTTGAAGAATGGCTGCACTATAAGCAGACCTAGACAGACTGGCAAGTTGGGCAGATCAGAACCAGATGAAGTTCAACATTGAGAATTGTAAAGTGCTCCAATCTGGGGACGAACAATCCCCAACATACTTACAGGCTCAATGGCTCCAAACTGACTAGCACCATGACTTAAAGGGGCCTACGGGTAACAATAGACCATAGCATTTACATAAGCCATCCGTGCAATGCTGTAGCCAGCAGGGCTAACAGTACTTTGGCATGCATCAACCAATGCATCTCAAGCAAAACCAGGGAAGTGATTCTTCCACTTTACTCAACATTGGTGAGGCCGCAGCTGGTGTTCTGCATCCAATTCTGGGGGCTACACTTCAAGAAGGACACGGAAAAGCTTGAGAGAGTCCAAAGAAGAGTCACCCGTATAATCAGAGACTTGCAATGCAAGCTATACGAGGAAAGGCTGAGGGACTTGGGCCTCTTCAGCCTAAAAAAGAGAAGGCTGAGAACGGACTTGGTAGCAGCTTACCACTACATCAGGGGAGTACATCAAGGCCTCAGCGAACAACTATTCGCTAGGGCACCCTTGGGGAAAACCAGGAGTAATGACCACAAACTCCTAAAAGACCGTTTCAGGCTTAACATTAGGAAAAACTTCACAGTGAGGGTGTCCAGACTGAGGAATAAATTCCCTGCAGAGGTGGTACAATCACCTACCCTGGAAATCTTCAAAAGGAGACTGGATGGTCACCTCGCTCGGGTCACCTGATCTCAGTTGTCTTTCCTGCCTAGTGCAGGGGGGCTAGACCCAATCATCTTGGAAGGTCCCTTCCAGCCCCTTACAATCTATGAATCTATGACCCCAAGGAGGTCAGCCCCAAGCTCCAGGTGGTGACATTGGGTAGTGTTATGGATAGCGGGGGCACAAGGGTGCTAAAATGCAGAGTTAGGCAGCAGGCAGCCCCTGTACTTTACCACCCTTGTGCCCCAGCCAGCCCCAGTCACTGTCTACACATGAGTTTCAGTGGAGTAAATTACTCCACTGTAGGATAGTATTGTCCCTGACAGAACTATGCAATGGTGGAGTTAATTAATTTACTGCACCCTAATACCAGCACATGTGTAGCCTGTGATGCTTTACTGCAGAGCTAATTAGTCAACTAGTTGGTATATGCACTCTCTATATCTGGACTTTTTTCTCTGCATTTCAGTTAGACTACAAGGTATTTTGACCAGGGACTGTATTTAAAATACATTTGCTGCATGGAATAAGGATTTGTTAGAGACTGTAAACTCATGCATCAAGAATCACCAATACACAAATCACCATAACTGGCTAAAAAGCACTGGTAGTTTAATGGCAAACCTGACCAAGAAAAAGTTTTATTAAGTATCAGTGTGAAAAGCTGTCTTCAAACTTGTTGCATCTTTACCTAACCACATACAACATAACAAGATCTTGCAAGACCCTGTAATGCTCCATTGCTGGCCCAATTTAAATAAACCAGTTGTTATTTAGTTCAAAAGCAATAAACCAACAAGTACCAAGAAAAGATGGACTTTAACTATCTCCTTTAACCTCCAGATTTCTACCCTTCTTTGGTTCACTGAACTCATATATATCACATTACCTCCAATGACAGCAAAATTGATTTCTATTATCAGTTAGGTCCAGATCCTGTTAAATTTGTTATCAGAGAAAAAACACATTTCATTAATTCACAACCACAAGTTACATCCAACATATTAATTCAAAGAGTTCAGTCAAATAAATTAAAACTCCCATATGCCAGGAACAGATTTGTTGAAGAAGTTTCTATATTTTGGGGGGTGTGACTTTGCCTCCTTTGTGGGCCTCATTCAAGGTTCAACATCCAGTCCTATTCACGCTGATCTAAATGTAGTAGGGTTAGTCTTGTAAAGAGGGTACTAAGAGATTACTTCATATCTGTCATCACCTTTGCCTCATCAATGGAAAAGATTTTTTTTTAATTAGTTTGTTTTTTCTTAAATAAGAAAAAATCTAAAGAAAGGGTTCATTTCTGAGCGCACAGCTTAATACTACATGACTCAATGGACAGATGTCATGAGGAATTTGAAAATGAAGACATCTATTGATGCTCTACAAATTTCTTTGCCCCTAAACTATGCCCTTCCATGCTTACTCAAATGAATGGTGGAAGCAAGGGGAGAACTGTATGACTTCTGTTCTTCCCTTGCCTCGCAAGGAGCAAAGGTACTCATTCCAGGATGATAAAATGCACTATCAGTTTAGCACTCATGTGAAAGTTTTTGAGGTGACCCTTCTGTCTCTCATATTACAATTTGTTTGTTGCATCCCTGAAAGCCTCCCTTTTTTCAATATTCCTTGTTATTAACTACTGAATCTCTCCCAGTATGCCTGGCTTTGTTGTCCACACATAACTGGAACTTATCATAGGTGCACCCAGTTTTCTTCGAAAAACTACCATAGACACATATGTTTTGTTTGTTTATCAGTCAGTGTTGACAGTATTTGTAAGGACACTACCATATTTTAAAATGAAGGCTTATTTTACAATTATCATATTTATCTTCAGGTCATGCTCAGAGATGCAAAAAAATATTGGAAATAGCTTCTGAAAATACTATGCTATTTCCTTGTACTAATATAGTGAAATTAGCCACATTCACTACCATTGTTTAAAGTATTCCAAAAAACCTGCTGGAGGAGAAAATAGATTATTATAAATTTTGTCTGAAGATGTTTCTATTGTTATTGTGCTACCTTGTATAGGTTAATGGGGGCCCACTAAATTAGCTAGGAAATATATAACAATCAATTAGGCAAAAATAAATTACAGAAGGCAACTATAAATATATATTATGCATAATAAATTATTGTTTTAAGTAAGTAGCAGTATATGGGATCACTGAATGTGTGAGATTTATGGATATAATTTTCAGCAAAATTCTACCTAGCTATTCTTACAAAAAGATATTTCTATAGAAGCTGCAAATCTTAGTCCAGCCAAGACAGGAGGAAAGCAAAATAATTGTGGGTTTATTTTAAGTTAATTGCATATGAATATGGATGTATGTTCAAAATATGGTGCCCTTTTAAAATAATATGGTAGCCATAGCCAGCCAAATCAGAAAAAATCCTGCACAGGACTGCCAGTTGATTGTCTTATTTGAACTAAAATGTCTCCTCTCTTTAGAATATTTAACAGTCATTCAAGAGTTAACGTTTCATAGTTTGTAGGGTCGGAAGGGATTCGAGGAGATCATCATTTCCAACCCCCTTGCCTTGGCAAGAAAAAGTACTGGTGTCAAATGACCCCAGCAAGGTTTCTTTTTTAGTGGGATGAGGGTAAGCAACATAAAGAATGCATGTACATGAGTACAGAGGCTGCTCTGATATGCTGTAATTACAGCATGCTGGAGCAGACTCAGTTAATTGAGCCTGCTGGAGTGTAGTAATTACCACATTCCAGCAGCCTCCCACATCTTGTGTTTCAGTGCTCCCATGCTTCAAAATGGCAGAGGAGGGACTTTATCTAAAGCTCATCAAACGTGCTTTAGTTCAAGTGCCCTTGTGTCACAGCATGGTGTCCCTAGGGATGGCTGTGATGACCCTAGGGCTCCATGACCATGCCTGCTCCACTCTACAGGTGCCTTCTAATCTCACCTGCCACATCTTGTTGGTTGAAATAATAAGTTGGGAGGCTGCCCATGAGTTTGTGTGGTCACAGTCCTGCTGAACCCCACTAGATTCTGCTGATCATGGATCCCTTGCCAGGTTTCACTCAAAGTCAGTTCTTCTCGAAACACCCTAAGCCTTATGGGCTAGATGCATGGCTCCAAAACTGCCCCTTTACCATGCCCCATGACTCACAGTTTGTATTTAACCATTGTCTCTTTTGAAGAGGCTGCAGTCAAGCTTAGCCTCCTGTTGTCACTGGGCCCTTGACCCCAGTAGTGGTGCTCTCTGGCACTAGGGACTCTCCATTCCTTGTAGTGGCATCCTCTAGTGCTGGGGTCTCTCCACCCCCCAACAGCACCCTCTAGCACTGCGGTCTCTCCACACCCTGTAGCAGCACCCTCACTGACTCTGGGCTTTCTGCAGCCCTGTTGCTGTGCCCTCACTGTTGCTGGGCTTGCTACAGCCCTGTCATTGTGCCCTTACTGGAGCTGGACTCGCTTCAGCCCTAATGAGGCCTCATCCTCCCCAAATAGCCTCATCCCAGTCCACTGGATTCAAATAACAGTGTAAATACAAGCCCCTGAGCTATAATGTAACAACAATAATAACATTGGAGGTCACACCCTGCCCCTTTAAGGAGGCATGCTTCTCCCTCAGCAATGTGTACCTCCTAGCCTCAGATACTTTAGGAGCTCCTAGAGCCCATTAGTCTTACCAGCAGCAAAACAGGCAACAAGCATCTCTGAGTACCCTTTCTACAAGAGCTCCTGCTCCCTGGCTGTAGACAGAAAACTAACTCTGCTAGCCCCAGTCTGGGGCTCGTATGTACCCAGGACCCTGCTTCCTTCCAGTCAGTTGACCAGGTGCAGGTGCCAGCTAATGCCCTTGTTAGCCTGCCTCCCAGGCAACCTGCAGCTGTGAAGCTCTGCCTAGCTCTCAGGACTATCCAGCTAAGTTGGAAGGAGCAAGCACACTTTAGTGCCCTGCAACACCTTGCCACCATTTTGAAGCACAAGGATGCTGATACATGTGACACTGTGGTGCTTTAATTAAGGCAGCTCTTACAGCTAGTCTAATTAACGTGCCTCCCCCTCACCAGCATGTGTAAAAGCACCCAAAGAGACTAAGTAGCTGTTATTATTGCTAACACATTTTTCTCATTGGGTTGCTAGTGCTCTCTCTCCTAAAGACTTTCCCACTATTTTTCCCCCCAGAAAGGTCAGTGTTCCTTGGGGGTAATTGTGAATGTCACCTCTAGAACAAGGTCTCCTTACTATATAGGTGCTGGCCTCAACTATACCTATCAAATACAAGTCAAGGGGTGCTCAGCAACACCTATTATCACCCAACCAAAACCAAGATTCAGGTTTCATTACAAACTCCAAACTTAAGCAAGGTTTATCAATGAATGGTTCCAGGTTAGTGAGCCAACTTCAATGCCACAATGGCCAATTTATAATTATGCAAGGCATAAGGCACTAAAACTCTAAGAGACAGACTGCTTGTAAATTAAACTTAAATTGTTACTGAGCTGGTTTTTGTTTCTCTTAACTTTCTAGACAAGGAATGGTTTCTTACTGGAATTTCTTACTGATGTGGAAATAAAAGATGAAACAGTGATACCAACTCTTATTTATGGTGGATCATAAATCATGACCCAGTTGTGTTTGAAAACAGGAAGGGCATAGTGTCTGTACTATAGTCAGTGTATACCAAAAGTAGTTTGTCTGTGAATCTCAATAGTCACTATTATTGTCAAGTCAGGGCAATTCTCTGTAGCAGAACTTTCTGATGCTTTATGTGAAATTTCATTTCCCACTAGCTGCCACAAAGGCTTGAATGGCTCATGAGATTATGAGTGCATGACCACTTTGAAAACAACATCTGCTAGTCTCACCTCCATCCTTGAAAAAGTCTTTGAAAAAATTATGAAGGATCATATCTGTGAGAGTCCAGTGGGAAAAATAATGCAGCAGGGAAACCAGCATGGATTCATTGCAGGTAGATCATGCCTAACCAATCTGGTTTCATTTTATGACAGGGTCACAAAACACTTAGACACAGGAATAGAGGTAGATGTTGTTGCCTTGGATTTTAGCAAGGCCTTTGATATGGTATCTCATCCCATTCTCATAAATAAAGAGCCTGTGATATAGATGTTAACATGGTCCAGTGGGTGGCAAATTGGCTTAGCAGTTGCACCCAGAGAGTGGTAGTAAATAGGTTGGTACCGACCTGAAAGGATGTGGGTAGTGTGGTTCCACAGGGTTCAGTTCTTGGACCTCTACTCTTCAATATCTTCATCAGTGACTTGAACGTGGGTGTGAAGTGTACTCTGTCCAAGTTTGCGACCAATACTGAATTGCAGGG
>NW_017728992.1:75150412-75158303 GCF_001723915.1 Gavialis gangeticus | reverse complement strand
CCGTACTTCAAGAAGGATGTTGATAGACTCGAGAGAGTCCAGAGGAAGGCCACTCGTATGGTCGGGGCTTACAGGACAAGCCCTATGAGGAGAGGCTGAGGGACCTGGACCTCTTCAGCCTCCGCAAGAGAAGGCTGAGAGGTCATCTTGTGGCTGCCTACAAATTCATTAGAGGGATGCAGCATGGGATCAGAGATGTTCTGTTCACCAGGGTGCCTCTTGGGGTAACAAGGAACAATGGTCACAAACTGACAGAGAGTAGATTTAGGCTAGATATCTGGAAAACTTCTTCAGGGTAAGGGTGGCCAAAATTTGGAATGGGCTTCCAAGGGAGGTGACGTTCTCCTCTACCTTGGGGGTCTTTAAGAGAAGGCTGGATAGACATCTGGCTGGGGTCACCTGACCCCAGCACTCTTTCCTGCCTAGGCAGGGGGTTGGACTCAATGATCTGTTGAGGTCCCTCCCGACCCTAGCATCTATGAATCTATAAATCTTAAGCAACACAACATTCAAAAAAAGTAAATGGTTTTCCCATAAGGATTGATTTTTTTTTGTGGCTGCGTTGTAAGCAGCTGAGATACCTACAAGGATATCAGCTGTGTCTCCGTTATTCAGTTTTCCAACTTCTATACATGTCTCTGATCCTATGTAAAACCATTTCTTATTAAATTGACTGCTATTTTTGATAGTAAGTGAAAGGTTCCATGTTAACTCATCTAATAGCCTCTAATGATATCTAATTAGGACATCTGTTGAAAGTTCATAATGTTACATCCTTCATTCAGATTTTTTTCAAATTAAATTAAATTAAATTATGGATATTTCACAGATGTCTTATTAAGAACTTTTATAAATGGGAATATTATATGCATTAAATTCAGATACTAGATAACTTTTAAAATATCAGAATATAGCTTCCTGAAAAGGCAGAATTAACCTTTGCTGTCTTTAATTACAACTTAGGTAAACCTATAAAACATTTAGTTTTTATTCTTTTCTCCCTTCTTTAGAATTCCTGTGAGCTAAATCAATAGTAATAAAACAGTCATAGATCAACTGTGGAGTCATGAAATTGGCCTAGTGGAGACTTCCCCAGCTCCTACTGCAATCCTTGTGCAGTGCATGTGCGTCAGTTTTGTTGATTTTCATAGAATCATAGAAGTAGGGTCGGAAGGGACCTTGTAGACCTTCAAATCCAACCCCTGCCGGGACAGGAGAAAACTGGGCTCAAATGACTCCAGCCAGGTAGGCATCAAGCCTCTTGTTAAAGACCCCCAGGGTATGAGCCAGCACCACTTCCCTTGGAAGTTGGTCCCAGATCCTAGCCGCCCCAACTGTGAAGTAGTTCTTACGGATGTCTAATCTAAACCTACTCTCCAACAACTTATGGCCGTTATTCCTATTTATGCCAGGGGCGCTAGGGGAAACAAGGTCTCTCCCAAACCCTTCTGGTCCCCCCAGTGAGTTTATAGACAGTCACCGGGTCCTCCCTCAGCCTTCTCTTGCGAAGGCTGAACAGGTTCAGGTCCTGCAGTCTCTCATTGTAGGGTCTGTCCTGTTGTCCCCGGATCATGTGGGTAGCCCTCCTCTGGACCCTCTCAATGTTGTCCACATCCCTCCTGAAGTGGGGCTCACAGAACTGGACACAGTACTCCAGCTGTGGTCTGACCACAAAGACACCCAAGGTAGGGGAGAGGAGTAATAAGGCAATCCACACCAACCATTTTATAATGCTCAGAGTTTCCTTCTCTGCAAAATGTTAAACAGTTACAGTTCTTCATGGAGTTGAAACACTCAATGCATATGCTTCATTTTGTTCTGTTTCTTGATTCCCCCTTCCCCTCCCCTCTTTCTCCCTGCCCCCCGATATCCTCCTCTGGCCATGTCCACACATGGTGTGGACATTTGGTTCCCTGGGGACAACTAGTGGGAGCAGAACTTGTATCACCACTAGTTGTTTCCAGGGAACACCCATGCCACGTGTGCCCTGGCGCATGTTAAGTTACCCCAGGTGGGGTAGGGGAAGCTGGGGCCAGCACTGGGCTGGCCCCAGCAGCCTTACCTGGAGTCCTGGGGGCCTCCTGGGGCTGCAGCAGTGGTGATTCTGCCACACAGAGCCTGGCTTCCAACTGCAGAATGGCTGTGGCTGGCCCTACTTCGGCTGTGAATGGTGCTTTTTTTTTCCAGTGTTTTTTTTTTTACCCTTGGATATCCAGGGGTCAAAAAAAACCCTTCACACTGCTCCTTTGCAGCATAGAGAAAAACTGAACATGTGGTATATGGCACTGCAAACGTGTCGGAGATCAGACTTGATGACCTGTCCAGGTCCCTTCTGACCTTAGAATCTATGAAACCATGTACTGTGCAGCTGCACTTGTCTGGGTTTATTCAACCTTTTCCTTGGTAATGAACCAAAAAGCTCAGAATTTGCTTCTGCATTAGGAATTCTAACTTCTTGGGAGCTCTTTGTGGCCCAAAGTCATCTAGGGAAAGAGCATGTGGGGAGGGAAGGCATTAAAGATAGCTATGATACCTCCTATAGCAGGGAAAAGACAGCAAGAACAACAAAATGACAGCCACTTGCCTTCTTACTCCTCCCCTATTCCTATAACCAATTCCTATTCATATAACCAATTTCTATTCCTGTAACCTGTGCTGTAACTCTCCACACGTATACATTTGTCATGTAGATTTTTAATGCCTGCAGGATAGGACTATTTCAGCAGTTTCAGAACATTTGTCAGATTTGGCCTCATACCTCATTCTAAATTAATATATAGGCTTTCCTTTAAAAAAAGGGAAAAAAAGTCCCCAAGAAATCCTCCTACCTTCCCCCCAACCCAACCCAAAAGAATCCTTCAAAACACCCATTTTAAAAAAGGGTTAAAACTGAAAAGGTGTTTCTATAAAGTCCAGCTAATACCCAAGAGATATTATGCTTTAAAAATTTTTTTTTAAATCAAACATTAAACAAACTGCAAATGAACAATTACCTACTGTCCTGTAGCTATTTATAATGATACTTTTCCCAATAAATACCACATATGTAATCCCACTAAAGATTGTCAAAATCTTTGTAAAGATCAAAATATCCATTTATAAAATCCCATTGTCTATTCAAAGTATCTATTATAATATACAGTAATTGTTATACATTCTAAAGCAGAATACCTAAGAGTTACTACAAACCCACATAACTCCCCTTTAGAGGAAAAGAAGAAAAAAACATCCAATCCTCTGCTGCTTGCTACATGGTATTTAAAAGTACAAGTTTGAAAAGGTCTATATATAAATCTAGATGTACCATGTAAAACCATATAACATCATTTCACTACATCAGATGGATCTCTCATTGCAAGTCTGTCAGAAAAATATTATTTTACTTGGCATAATTTTGTTATCTAGGGTCATGATCAAATTAGAAAAAACACTCTTCAATGTTTTAATGTGAACTTAAAGCTCACGAAAGGTACTAAATTGGCAGCAGTGAAAAAAGAAGAACTTCATTTAGTTAAGAGAATCCATAGCAGGATATTGCACCCCTGCTAATAGAAATGATGAGCTGTAAGGAATCTGAGGATTGTTTCTCAGCGTGAGAGGCAGCTTTATGCTTATGCAGTTTCACTGCAGAGATTCCCAACAGGGTGCTAAGTTGTGTCAGATGGGGTGGTAGTTTTTCATCCTGGAGGAACCTGGCTTCTTTAGCCATTCCTTCATATTATATCCCCAAGAATATTTTATACAGTGAGATTCTAGATGGCTCTAGAAAGTGGGGTCACCCTTTATGGCAGTACCACAATGTATGCAAAAATTACATGAAGTCATTCAACATCAATGTAGAAATGTGGGAGGAATGTGCAGAATCCCATCCAAACTGGAGGCACCATCTAGCATTGGGTGTAGCTCAAAATGAAGTGGCTTTGATCCAGAGGATGGAACAGAGCAAGAAAGAAGGAAGCTGTATGCTGTAATCTTGAACTCCAGTGCAGACAACACATGGGTCTATGAAATTTGTAATAATCTGGGTTGTTTTGAATTGGGCTCATCAGCCACAAATGGATTCATCAGGCACCTGACTAGAATTCTTATGCATACATCATGATCCAAAGGATCGATGGTGACTTACTAATCATGTAAGTCACCTAAAAATAAGAGGACTCAGATGCTATTAAAACCTAAAGAAAAATGAACCAGTGTCCCAGAAATAAAAGGTTCCATACCCAATTATGAGCTCCCTGAATTGTCCAGATTCACTTTCCAGGCCCTTGGATCTACGCATTTTCATATATCTAGCCTGAGCAAATCATTCCTCAAAATTACTACTGACAGCTCATATAAAAAAGAAGGGTGACAGATCTGACTATTGTAATTATACAGGGATGCTCTTTAATCAATAGCAAGCACATTTCTATCAAGCATACTGCTAAAGCTCAACCACATTTCACTGGAAAATGATTATGGATTCCATGATAAACGAAACATTGTAAGAAAGATCCATTAAACTTGACAAATTGAAGAGGAGTGCCAAGAAGAAAACACAAATCAATTTTTGTTATTTATCAGTTTGACAAAAAACTCATGAGAGAGTGAACAGAATAGACTTGTGAGCACTCGTGACCTAATATGTTTTGTCCCTAAAAATATATATATCCATAGTATATCATGTGTACAGAGGCAGGACTGAAAATGCTGTCTTCCAGAAGAAAACACAAGCAATGCACATCGATGGAATCATGCATGTCATGTTATTTCCCAGGCTTATTATTTCATATAACACGAAGGTGCCTTCTTGCCCTACTTCCATATGATTCTATGATTCTTCTGCACTACAATTTATGGGCTGAATCATGCTTCATTTTAAAATATGCCAAGACCACATAAATCCCTCAAGTGCAAGGAAACAGGCTAAGGTCCCCAGTAAGGCTGTACACCTGAAGAGGAAGGATATTCAGAATTAGAGAGATTATGCAAATAAAACTCCTGCCCAAGCAGCCCTCCAGGAATTCCCAAATTCCTTTTCTTCTCTAACTGTAGCATAAAGCTTCAGTAAACACTCTTACAGCTGCTCATGTTGTAGAAAAACAGTGGTTATCTGGACCCCTTTCTTTTGGGAGTGTAAAGAATTGGAAGTTTGACTTTTTTTTCCTGACTATTCCCATCTTTGGCTTTCTGTACTTTCTGTTTAGTTCGCTATGCACAGATCCTTTGGAAAACCTGTAACAGTTATGTTTCATGGCTTTCCAGTATGCCATTCCCAGTAACTTAGCTGCCATCTATGGAGAGCTGGTAAGGCAAAGACAAGGTTATTTAGAGAATGCATAGCCACTTTAACTGTGCTTCTTCAGTTCCCCTTTTTTTCGGAGCTACAGTGACCTCCACCCTTATATAGCCTAAGCCGGCACTACAATTCAGGAGCACATGCTGCAGGTCTGTGTCCACTAACCTTAAGAAAGACTTTAGGTTACTACTAGGCTAAACATTTACTGAAGCTTCTCAACCATAGGATTAGTATAGGAGGCACAGAGTACTGAGTATTTCAGCACTGAAATAACTTACGGTATGGAAAAATTGGAACTGAGCTAGGTTTAACCCAGCTTTTTCTACTACAGACAAGAGCATAGGTACACATAAATATGGAGCTCAAGACAGGGAGTCTGCTCAAGTTTTTTACTGAACTCAGTTTTGGCACAGCTACACTGCTATCAGTATTCAAGATAGCCAACTGAAAACTAGCTTTATGTCTATGACTTAATTGTAGGCATAATCTTTGTACACTTACAAGAGAATATTAAGATATTTTAAAATAAAAGTGATGTGTATTCCCACATTAAGATTATAATATATTGGAGAACTGCTGTGACAGCTCCCTTCCATGGACATAAAGTTTATGGACCTTATCTCTAACACAAGATATGCTTTTCAAGCAAAAAAGATATATGGCATTTCTATAGGTTATGCCATTATTTCGTTGAGATCACACATGCATTACAGTGAGTAGCCAGAAAAGAAGAATCTTCACCATTAAAGATTTGGTTCATGTCAGACTCTTTAAAATGCAATGCAGAATTTAGAGGAACTGGCCAATAGCCAAGTCATTTAAATGTTAGATAAACAGTTTCACAAACCTGTTTTATTTGCAGCGAAAAGTAGGTAAACAATCAAGATGAACAAAATGCAAGCATCACAGAGGTACTCTGGAACTAAATTTATAATCTTCCAATATGCCAGCAACTATCCAGGAGCCCATACCTTTATCTTGATGTACTGTAATTGGAGAAGATACTGAAAGTCACTGTATTTGCAACAGGAAATGCAAAACATTGCAAAATGAAAACAGCAGCAGCAGCCCATCAAGTTTTATTAAGCTCTGTCTAATTTGTGTAAATGTTTACTTGTGTTTGACCAGCAGAAATGCTACCAATAAAAACTCATAGCCAGTTTTAACAAACAGCTATGTATGTACTCTCATTCTGCATAATGGGAAGCAGCAGGGTGCCAGGGATTAGAAAGTAAATAAATACAGTTATAGCAAGAATATGAAAAAAAACGGTTACATAGTGCTTTACACATTATAGAGTTGTTACATATTATGGCACAGCTTCAAATGGGATTCTGTTTATCAGTTTTTGGAGGGTGATAGTTTAAACCCAACCCAACCCAAATATAAAATCAGCAGCAAAGCTGGAAACTGTCAATCTGCTGTTAGCAGCATGACAGCATTTATTCATTATATATAGAAATTAACAGAAAAAGCAAGACAGGGCATGGCAGGAAAGACAAGGTGGAAGAACCTGTGTCCTTCCATTTAAAAATGAAATCCTGGGCCCATTTAAATCAAGTGGGAGTTTTGCCATTGACTTCAGCAGAACCAGGATTTCTTTAAGCAAGCTTGGGACAGAATAACATATACAAAGGGAAAAGTCAGGAACTGGGGAAGGGACCCAATGAACAGCAGAGTAGTAGAGAATGGGTAACCAAGCAAACATTCCCCTGGTATCCTTCAACTTCTGCTCTGTGCACTTGATTCTCTGCTGTCCTCAGAGACAAATCTTAAAAACCAGTTTGAATGGCAAACTTCAGAACAAGAAGTCATGTACAGACTGGTTTGCACTGGGCGCATCTACGTGTGATGCTACATCACCATAGCAATGCACTGCAGCAATGTAGTGTCAGCAGTCACAAACCGTGATGCCACAGCTGTGTTGCCGCAGCAACACACTCCCTTGTTACAGTGCATTGCTACGGCACTGTAGCAGCTAAAAATAACCATGCATGGCACACATGGTGCAGTATGGACTGTTACTGTGCTGTCTTTTAATAAAAGGAAGTACTAAATGATGGTGCACTAACAAAGATGCCATAGAAACTGTGTAGATGTGCTCACAGAGACTGACCACTTTGTTCCTATGGGTTCTTGGTTTTCTTCTCCCAGCACTCTCTTTCCCCACTATCTCTTTTCTTCAGTCTCCTGCTCCTCTTCCTCCTCTCTTCCCAGCTTTTATATTCAGATCACTTACTTCACTATATGTGCCTCTATGCTATTTTTTCATGGAGTCTGATGAAGTGAACTCAAGTTCATGAAAGCTTGTGCTCCTTTTATGTTTTTAGTTAGACTATAAGGTGCATATGTGTCCTGCCTTCTCCAGTAAATCCAAAGTCAAAGTTTATGCCTTCTTTAGAGCTTCCAGTTCATTTGCAGGAAACTTGTTTCAAGCAAAAGTAAATCAGACAGGTCTCTGGCCACATTCCCTCCATGAAACATAATAGTCTATAAAGCTGCACAAGCAACAAGGCTGGAAATAGTTTTCCTATCCCATGAACATTTTCAACACTTAAGCTGTCATTCCAAATTTGATAAATATATATATATATATATACACACACACACACA
>NW_017728992.1:75147946-75150363 GCF_001723915.1 Gavialis gangeticus | reverse complement strand
CATTACACACACACACACACACACCTCTTGAAAACTGTAATGAACTTTAAAAATATTTGGATATTTTCCAAATATTTTATTCCAATTGTGACTGTTTTTACTTCCCCCTGTAGCAGAACATTCCTGATAAGATATTTACACAATAAAAGGCAAAACATTTTCTAGGAAGTGATAGCCCAGAAAATATAAGAAAGGCAAGGCAAGCGTTGCATTTCAAAGCTTGTCTAAGTTTATTCCAACCATGAAGTCGGTCCAATAAAAGATATCACGCATAGAAATTCTTGCTTCTCATTCTATGAATATATTTTTAAAAAGCAAACACTTTCCTGGTGTTATAAAATGCTTGAATATTGATCAAAAATAAAACCGCTCATCAAGTAAGTCCTCAGAAAGTGAACACATTTAAGTTCAGTTCAAATGTCTTCTATACTTTAGCCAACGGTGGCTAGTAATGCCTCAATCCCATTCAGGTTCAGCTGAGAAAAAAAGAGAGTTGTTGGTCATCATTCTACCCCTCTCAATTTCCTCTTAAGAACATTGTTACTTTTGATAGCACTTTAAAATTCAACCTTCACCTGCTTTTTATATTATATAGAATGATAACAAGAGCAACAACATACTGAACAGGGTTTATAGAACTCTACAATCTAGAGTGTCTCTGAGTAAATCATATTTATACCTAAATATTCAAATTGTGGTTAGATAGAGAAGGAAAGATTTCCTTTCCTGAGGCCGACTAACAACTTCAGGCTATCGCGTGCAAACTTTTCCTATCATATCATTATTGCTCACTAGTTACACCACGTCATTTATTGATTTCAAATTTTATTTCCCTTCATTTAAAATATTCACAGCTCTTTTAATGCTTGTCATTGTTTAGACAGGCTTGAATATGCTTGACTAGGTATTTCCTATATACTCTAATCTTCCTGCAAGCAGAAAGCTAGAGAGATGAAAGGGGACCCTTGCATTACTAAATGGTCCATTTATAATAAATTATTATTCATTATTTATACTACAGTAGGACCTAAGGCTCTCAATCCAGATCAGGCCAACATATTCAAAGAGATAAGTGCTTTTAGCTGCCTCAGCCATTTGGTGCCCCCTTGAAATGTCTCCATTGGGCTGGTCCTGATTTTCAGGTTAGCCAGTGAGTACTTCTTTTCTAGGTGCCTCAGATTATATATTTTTTTGCTTTTAGAAGTAAGAGAGTATAATGTAACAAGCCAAAAATACTGTTACCCAATGTAGATGGATAATAGAGACATAAGTGTGATGTATTACTTCTGGAACACAATCAACTGGTTCTTGTTTGAAGCTAATAGGCCTCACAATGGAGCGTTATGGTCCAGACCTTCCTTTCCATGCATTTTAGTGGGGGGTAATAAGAAATTATGTAGACTTTAATTCCTGACTACAGTTCAGCTCAAAACATCTTAATTTTACCCAAAATTGTGTTTCTAGTTTTTATTAGAATACAGATGCAACCTTGTTCAATTGATGGATGTTCATCAAGTTAAATGCTCATTTAAAAGACTAAAGATAATTGAGCCCAGCAGTCTAAGAAACATCAATCTGATTAATCACATAGCCTGCACTGGTACTGAGGTTTAACCCCCAGTTCAGGAGACCACTTAACCATCACACCATTTCTGTCAGCAAAAATTAAATACCTGCTTTTTTGCTGAATTGGAGCCTTGGTAGGCCGAATGGGAAAGGTGATATCTTTGGTTCAGCATTCACTTTCATAAGGGACGCATCTACACAAGAAGCTACGTCACTGTAGCGATGAGCTCTGTCACCATAGTTTGTTGCTAAGGCAACATAGCATCACCAGGCATGAACCATGACGCTGCCGCTACTGCACAGTAGCTGCTAAAAATAGCCGTGTGGCATCAGGACTAAGCAGTAACAACTGCTTAAGCAAATACTAAATGACTGCGTGTGTAGATGCGCACAATGTGTTCCTGTGCATCTGAAACACAGCAGACACTGTACACAGACAGATCAAAGCCAGAGGCTAGCCATTAAGTACATTGTTGTAGAAAGGCTGGATGGGCAAACAACTCTTTAGAGATGGTCAGGATCTTCTAAACTATGCCTTTTTGTCAAAAATTTACTCCTTTTAAAAATGTGCAAGATAATGTTGTTCAGAAGCGTCTTTTCTTTGTGAAGTACATTTTTGTAGAGGAGTTCCTTTTTTGCGACTCTCCCTTCTCCCTTTTGTTCTGTTTTTATTTTCACCCTAGAAAAAGAGTGAGAAAAAGGAAAAGCTGCATTTTTTTAACTGATAAGCTCCTACCTTTATTTCCTCCTCCTGCATGCCTTTGAGGGAAAAGGATTGCCAGCATTGTCCTCAACATGCTCATGACATTTGAAATTCTGCATTAAGAAAACATTAAGCATTAGGAATATTT
>NW_017728992.1:75124010-75142946 GCF_001723915.1 Gavialis gangeticus | reverse complement strand
TGCATTTTTTTAACTGATAAGCTCCTACCTTTATTTCCTCCTCCTGCATGCCTTTGAGGGAAAAGGATTGCCAGCATTGTCCTCAACATGCTCATGACATTTGAAATTCTGCATTAAGAAAACATTAAGCATTAGGGATATTTCTGGGCCTCAAGTGACTACTTGAGTAGTATTTTATCCTCTGATACACTATTGGGTAGAGGTATATTTTTTCCTTTGATCATGAGGTTGGAACTATTTTACAAAGTTTTATCTTAGATGTCTTGTTGCTGTCCCTTCTTTACATGCTCAGGATGAATCACTTGGCGGGGGCAGAATAGAGTTTTCCCTGATTTCATATTGGCAGGGACTGTGAGGTCTTTCATATACCACATGGGATATGGTTCACCTGCTGATATCACCATTGAATAAACACTGTGCCTTTACAGAGTCATCCTTTATTTTTTGGCATCTCGGTCTCTTCTATTCAAAGTTATTTCAAAAGAATAAAACTGAACATTCTGTAAGATACAGAAACTGAGGTGAAATGATCTAATACTCATTTTTGCCTTAAAGTTATGAAGCTATGAAAGAGAGAAGGATTTTTATGGATGATGAAAATGTTCAAACATTTCTTTTTTTAAAACTTTGAAAAATGTATCCATGCCCCCCTCCCCCACCACCACTGCATCCTGTCTGTTTTCTCTCCGTCTCCACTATTTATGCAAAGTTGAAAAGTTTCTCCAAATTCCATGCAAAAAGCTTTGTTTCTCCAATCTGGAATTCCACCACTGGCAGAAGTTAGAGCAACTTGATTATTGTTTTAATTTGTAAGATGGCAAGCCTCTATTGCAGCAGCTAGAGATTGTTGAAGTATGGTATTCTGCCAGATATACCCTTAATGTTTTCAGGGCTCACTGAAAGTTATCCTATGACTGGAGAATCTTTAGCTTTCCAATCACAACAGTTTAGAGGCCATTTTGCACTGCTGGGGAGAATGCACATAGGGACACCTAAGGGAGCGGGGATATGACTCTAATATATAAAGAGCGTTCTTTCTTCAAGGGAATGCAGGAGCATTACCATTCATTCTCTGGATGATGATGGAAGACATTTCTAGAAAGTATTACTAGTCATACTATGCTTTTTCTATGGCAAGTGTATGTTCTAACAAAGAACAACTGAGAAAAAAATTGCTTTGTTGGGAACAAACCAAATCTATCATTTCAATTACAGGTATGAAAAACTTTTGGGGACTTATCAGAGGAATTCACTGCTAACCTCTTTAATGTCTGTCCACCACAAGTACTAATTCAGGACCTGAACTTGCCTTCCTTATGGCCACAGAATTATCACTGAGAAATGTTGCATCAAGACCCTTGCTTTAACCAGGGCATTCATTGTCCCTTAACTGAGACTTTTAACCCTGTGAATTAGAATAGCCCAAGAAATGCCTCACCTCCTTTTTTTCCTGAAGACATGTACCTTTGTATTCTTTTCTCATGAATACATGCACCTTTAAATCTAATTTCTTGGGATGTATGAATGGGACAAACTTCTACATCTGTATCACATATTGTTTTTCTCTGTTTTATGTAAGTTCTAATATAAAGATACTCATTCTCTAAATCTCATGGCCTGCAATTATTAGCTTTTGAAGTTGCTTAGGTGTGACACCTAAATCAATATTGCTTCTTCTCTTGTATCTGGTATCAAATAAACAATTACAACTTCTGTATCGTCTGCTAAATAATTAAAAATTCAAAGGCATTATCATGCTCTGTGGACCAATTTGAAAGCAGCAGTCATTTTACTCAAAGGGGACTCCTTCCAGATTACTCAGAAAAAGCAAAGCGTATACTTTATTATCTTAGATTGCTACTATCATCTCCTTCCCTTGTGCAAGCACCTCTTAAAAGTCATGCTGATGAGTCCATGCCTTGTGGTAATGAGGTGCAGTGCATAATTTCTGTGAGAGGGAAAAGTGTTAAATTATAGTTAAAAGCTTTGAAATGAATTCCCTGCTAAATTGGCATTAATACTAGCTGTGTGTGAAAAAAGGCAAGAAGTAAATGAGTTGGCATAAGACAAAATATGAAATACTACATTGTTCTATTCAAGTCAAGAAATATTTGTTTAGGCTATAAACAGCTTAGATCCAGATTTGATTCCTGGGAAAAGTAAGTCTTTGCCTTCTGCCATTTTATTTCATCTGGAATCGGAAGGTCAAACATATTTGTCCCCAGGTCAGAATCACACCATGGGGCTCCTTATAGGCTGAATCCAAATCCACCTCTGTGGTGATGGGGTAAGTAGCATTAGGGAGCTGTAGGGGTAAATGCAGCTGTCACTCGCTCTGCCATCTGAAACCCATCCGCTCTGGGGCACCATGCTTCCTACCAGAATTCCAGGCCCCTCCAGGAGCCCTGCAGGTTGGATGATACAGCCATGTTTGAGACTGCTGATCTAAACTTTAACAAAAAGTTAATCAGTGAAGTAACCTACACATTTTACCAATAGCTTTGTGATTAAAAAAGTGGTACATTCTCACTTGATATCCAGATTCTGTTGTGATGAGCCTTGCTTACAAGCCTAGCAAAAGGAGAGTTAAGGAAGATCCTATTAAAGGTTCTTATACCTTGTGAGTCTACTGTTGAAAATCTATTCACTACAAATGCTCTTTTCAGTTGGATAACATGTACAAACTTCTGTACATTCCAAATCTTATGAAAGAAATAAAAATATGAAGACAAATACTTTCTACATAATTGCAAAATTTGCATTTAAATTTAATAAATCCACTAGTAAACATCCTTGACAAGACTTAGAAAATGAAACCCAGAAGTTATACAACATTCCTACCCACACTAATAATGTGTTTTGTTTGTTTAATGTTGAGGTGCCCTGATTAAAATAAAATTTGTAACTTCGTTTGCAGAAACCACTGATGCTTTCATGTCTAAGTGGTTAGCTTATCTGGCATGAATCATAAAAAAGTTATATTTACAGTACCTGATAGAGCCTTTATAAACTTCACAGTGGAAGCCAAATGTGCACACAATTTGCATTCTGTATGTAGAATAAAACCCTTGATAAAGCTTCTGTTACCAAAATTCAGGTGCACAAGGTACACAATCTAAATACAAATACTACAGGAATGGAGCCAGACGTATTTAGTAATCTTAGCACTATTTTAACGAAGTGTTTGATCCCACATAGTTTCATAGTTTCTAGGGTTGGAAGGGGCCTGAACAGATCAGCAAGTCCGACCCCCTGCCCTGGGCAGGAACAAGTGCTGGAATCGTAATACCCCAGCCAAATATCTATCCAACTTCTTCTTGAAGACCCCCATGGTAGGGGACAGAACCACCTCCCTTGGGAGCCCATTCCAGAGCCTGGCAGCCGTAACCATAAAGCACTACCTCCTGATATCAAGCCTGAACCTACTCTCAATCAATTTGTGGCCATTATTCCTCATTATCCCAGGTGGTGCCCAGGGGAACAGAGCCTCGCCTATTTTTTCCACCACCAGATCCCCTCTCAGCCTTCTCTTGTGGTGCTGAATAAATTCAGGCCCTTTAGTTTATCTTCATAGGGCCTGGCCTGCTGCCCCCTGACTATGTGAGTGGCCTTCCTTTGGACCCTCTCAAGGTTAGCCACATCCCTCTTGAAGAGTGACACCCAGAACTAGATGCAATACTCCAACTGCGGCCTGACCAGCACTGCATAGAAGGGAAGGATCACCTCCCTGGACCTACTTGTGATGCATCTGTAGATGCACGACAAGGTGTGGTTAAGCCTTACTGACCGCTTCCTCACACTGGTGGTTCATGTCCATCCTGGAGTCAACAATGACTCCAAGATCCCTTTCAGCCACTGTGTTGATGAGAAGGGTGTTCCTCAGCCTATAGGTATGTTCCAGGTTCCTTCTCCCTAGATGCAGCACCTTGCACTTGTCTGCATTGAATTCCATTCTGTTCTCATCCACCCACCTGTGTAACCTGTCTAGATCTAGTTGGACTCTGTCCCTCCACTCCCCTGCCCACCTCACCCCACATCTTTGTGTCATCAACAGATTTGGACAGCGTGCTTTCCACGCCCACCTCTAAGTCGCTGCTAAAGCTGTTGACCCAACCTGAGCAGTCTTCACTCAATTTTCCTAATATTTAATGAACATATAAGTGAACACTGACTATAGGACACCAACAATACAGTTAATTTAGATGACAGACAGAAATGTCCAGCAACTGATTTGTCTTGTATACAAACACATCAATAATGAGTATGGTGCAGACGAGCAATTTAAGTCATTTCGATCTAGACAGTTATACATGGTGGTATGTAAAGCTTTGAAAATAATGATGAAAATAGGAGGTTACTGCATCTTTAAGGTCTGGAACCACATGTGTGTGGCAAATTGGAAAAAAATTTGCCAGTTGGCAGCAATTTACAGCAGGATCAAAGCTGGAGGCAGAAACCAATCCAGAGCAGGGTTGGGTACAGCCTGTAAATGAGAACTCACTCCTGTACTAATTCAGTTCATTCTTTTGTTGTTACTTTATTTTTCTTGTAGTTATTCTAATCCAATTAAAGTCATTGCCATCAATTAAAATGGCATATTTGGCTTACTGGGCTCAAGTGACACAATCCATATTTGACATCTAAATCCAGCATAATAAGGTTTACAAACATACACATAGGCATGGTTTCATTCAGTAAAACAGTTCTCGTGATGCCTAAACATTGAATGATATGAGGGTCTTTAGAGTAAACCTATAACTTTATAACCTGTAAATTGAAGATATTGAAGTAACTTTGTTTAGTTTAAGTAACACTATAGTAAAGAAATTATATGAGATGGTGAGACAAATCCTCCCTCTGAGATTTAGGGATACTTTAGGGGACAACATTTTGGTTATATTTCCCACTCATTTTGTCATACCACAAAAATAAAGGTAAAAATAGTGCACATAAAGATGAAAAATTCTACCCTCCTCAAATGTAGAATGACTTGAAGTGATAGAAAGAGCTGTGCAATTTAACAGACAGCCTGGGCCCTTGGAACTGGAATAGACAGAGGTCGGGAGATACGGACAGCAAGAGTCAAGTAGAGGGAAAAGTTTACAGGCAAAGTCATTACATAGAATTGGTCCTACCAGCCTCTCAAGGAAGTATGAAAATTTCATAGGGAGCACCCATTGCTTGTCAGAGAGGAAAGAGCCAGTCACTGAAATCTCTCATCATTATCTCCAGCCCTGCCCTATTCCTTTCAAGTAGCACCAAATTCTATATGTAAACCCCATCTTCCAGCACAAGACATACTTGAAAATGGACCTTTTGAAGAAGACATTTGAAATAACAGTAAATAAACAAATAAGTAAGATAAAATGGTTTCCACTGCAGTGCATACCCTGTGATAAAAAGGTCCCAGAAACAAATCCCAGTGGCTTTCCTCAATGCACTTAAATTTTTTAACTCTTTTTCTTCTCCTCCTTGCTGGCTAGCAACTCTACTATTTTTTCATATTTTTCTATCAGTCCTTACTGACATGGAAATTAGAAACTTTGAGTCAGCATATCTTTTTTTAGGAAGGAAAGAGAGCTATGAGGGAATTGGTTTAAGAGGCTAAGACATTAACAAGACACTTTTCACACTATGGACGTCACAAACTAGTATGTGAAAAGGAAAGTTAGTAACTGCTGCAGTTCTGTAATAAAATCCATTATGAAAAGATGACAGAAAAGGTACATACCTGTTAACATTACATCAGTTGTTCTTTTCCTTTTACTTTCTCCATTTGATTTGAAAGGGTTGTTTCAACTGAATTACAGCCCCTCTCTTCTAACCATAAAAGGTTTGTAGCCAACGGGGGAATGGAGAGAGCCTTGAAGTTAGCAGGAATCTACAGCAAATGCAAAAGATATCCTGTGACTGGAACGGCACATGGCTTTCCTCTGTGAACTTTTAAGTCGTGAAGATTCTGGATCATAGTTGTCTTCTATCAGTATATTATTATTACTGTTAACATTGTCATCAGTTATTTCCCCCCTCCAATCCCATTACTATGCAAAAAACAACATCTACCTCAACTGAAGAGTTGATGCTAAACAGAGAACATAGATTGGAGGTTTATATTGAGTCAGAAGAATAATTTTAAAATGCTTTTTTTATGTTCTCTCAGGATAATAGGAAGAGGGGATAGAAGAGCTTGAATTTATGTAAAGGGGAACTGAAAGATTTTGTCTTTCTATGGCAAACAACTTGAGACATCTAAGAAAACCCAGTGGGAGTTTAGACTATTTAGCAGCTGGTTAGAGACTAAAGGGACCTCAGGGATTGTTTCACAGAATTTAATGCCTCAGATGCAGTTGAATTCAAGATTCAAAATTGGTCCTTTCTTCTTGTTTTTTATAAATACATTTCTTTGTGTCTGAAATTATGTTTCAAGGAATTTAGTCTGCCATTCTGTTGGCCTTCACCCTTTCATATGGAGATATAATTCTATGTAAATATCTAGGGGAAAATGTTATAAAAGAGAGAAAATAAATATTCATGCTGGACATCAAACAGGCAAAAATTCACATTTGGACATAGTTAAAGAGAATGAAGTTATACAATAGCACACACAGTAGTTTTAATAGCATTAATATATTTTTAATGTTAAGGTCATGTCAGACAATGCATCACTTCATTGAGTGTGGTAATTTTTGCTCAGTTGACATACTAAAACCCTTGTAAAACAAATGCATTGATACTTATCAGCATACTTACCAATAACATAGATTGGTATGACTTTTCTTCATAAACTGTATAAGAAATTACATGATAGGAAATATGTACGTTGACTGTTCTTCTAGTTCTCATGATTACCAATCAGGAATTCTGAGATGATCATTTAAAAGTGCATTTCAGTAGAATTATATCTGTTACTCTTATTAACAAATATATTATTTGGTCAACTAGCAGCCCAGTAAACCCAAGTGAAAAGTTCCTATACTTATCCTACTGCTAATGGATGTCAGACACCCAATAGGCAGCTCACTAATTATTCATGCTCATAGTTAACTTTTTGTGCATGAGAAGAGGAGTTGAAAAAGTACCAGAACAAAAGATGCTGGGTTTTTGGTTGTGTCCATGTTAGTTTAAGGACAAAGGCAGGCAAGGTTCTTCGAGTAGATGTAATATCTTTTATTACATCAACTGAGCAGAAATTTTTTCCAACTACTCAGTTAGTCTAATAAAAAATATCATATCTAAGAACCTTTCAGAACAAAAGATGACCTTTAGGGCTCCTCTAAACATTCAGGTAAAGGTGTGATAGGATCTGATGCACGATCCATACAATTATGCCTCCTGCCATGCCACGTTACACCACCTGCTCCTCCTCATATCCACAGGGGAGCACTTGTCCCCGCATTCAATTAATGGTGTGATAAGAACAAACCAAAAAGTTATTACACATCTTTTGTGGAATAATTTGTGACTTATTCCTTGCTTTATCACACCATTAATTGATTAAATATGTAGCTGGCTCATAACTTAAGGCATGATTAACTGGTTAATCACACTCTGTGTGATATGTAAATGGGGCCTTAGTCCAGAAGCTGGGTCTTCCCCATGTAGAAAGAAAAGCATACTGTTTAGATCAGGGGTTGCCAACCTGCAGCACAGCTGGCACAAGTGGCATACGCATCCTGTATATGTGGTATGCAGCAGATCAGGGAGGGGATCAGCATCACAGTGGCAGATAGAGCAAGAAGGATAAAATGAAGCGGCAAATTGGGCAGAAATCACAAGGAAGGAAACAGAAAGCAGAGCATGCAAGGAGTACAAGGCTGGGGACAGAAAGCAGAGCAGTCAGGGAGCACAGGTAAGAAAGCAGAAAGCAAAGCACCGGGAAATATGAAGGGGATTGGAGTAGTACTTGGAAAGGTTGCAGGGCTAATTTGTTCCACACCTGCCAAAAAGGTTGGTCCTCACTGACTAGACAGAGATGAAAGAATGGGGTCAAATTCTGAAGTCACCTTAGAAAAATCACAATATTGTACTTTATTGGAGACATCTTCCTAATTTCGATCAACTGCAATTCTTTATCAAACACTGTTTTATTCATTTCCAGCTCAACAGGGAGAAAATAAAAAACCTCAATACACATGGTGAAATGTTAGATATCTCACTTATCTACAACAGACATCTTCTTGTCCCTTTTTCCATATTGTCAATGATTGTAATAATCCGTAAATTAGGACAAAAGAACAAAGACAAAGAGCAGGCATACTGCCACTACAGTTATATAAAAAGTAAATATGGCCCTAGACATCTCATTTAATCTTTTTTCTGATTCTTAAAGTTAAAATTACTGGTTAAGTAATATTGAGTCGGATATGGGAAAGCCATGCCAATCTGCAAAACAAAATTAAAAAAAAAAATCTACAGCAATTGTAGAGGCTTTGGACTGCAGGATTAGAAATAAGCCCTGAGATATATATATAAAACACAGAAGGATTATTTCTCAATAAAAATCAATCTATGGCCAAACTTTCAGCAACATTTTCTCTCTTTTTCCTTTGAATATTTCATCTCTTTAATAGAAACAATCAGACCCTGAAATAAAACCAATTTCAGGACTATTGGAGAAAAAAAATAACTGGGAGGATGAAATATATCCCAATCCTGAAATACATAAGCAGAAGTAACTTTATATAAACCAGACGGACCATTAAAGCCAGCTATTTATAGTGTTTGTTCCCAGTCCTGCAAAGGAAGCTCCTCTGAAATAAAAAAAACATGGAAATCTGTATGGCACAGTGAAAAGAGTGACTTTTGTTTCTTAAATGTGACTGATCATATTACTATATTTCAGGTAAGAGATCTCTGTAATGTGTACATAATCCAGAGCCTCTGCTCCACGGAAAAATTTACTTCTTGAAAACAAATTCCCAAATAAGGGTTAATGTCCCTCTATACTCAGCCACCCTGCCAAGTAATTTCCTTAGTTATAACATGTCTTTGTGTGACTTTGGAGACCCACAGGAGTTTGCCCTAGACCCATTGCTGTTCAATGTGTTTATTAATGGTTTAGATCCTGGTATATAAAGCTTACAGGATGAAGTTCAAAGTGGACAAATGCAAGGAGATACATCTCGGGAAAAATAATAAAAAGCACAAATACAAAATTGGTGACACCTGGCTGAATGGCAGCATTATGAAGAAGGATCTGGGTGTTGTGGTAGATCACAGGCTCACTGTGAGTCACACAAAAGACAAATGCAGGTTTGGGACTTGAGAGGTAATAGTGCCTCTACTCAGCACTGCTTTAGCCTCATCTAGAGTACTGTCTGAAGTTCTGGCCTTCACATTTTGAAAAAGACATGGACAAGTTAGGGAGGGTCCAAAGGTGGGCAACAAAGATAATAAAATTATTGGAAAGAAAGTCGTGTGAGGAAAGACTGTGGGAGTTAGGCATGATCAACTTGTGGGAAAGGTGCTTAAGAGGAAATAAGACAGTAGTCTTCAAATACTTGAAGGCCCATGTGAAGAGATGATAAAAGCCACGTTTTATCAGCAGCTGTTCAGTCTGGATTGGACTGCCCTATAGCTTGACCAGTATTTCTGGCCTGCCACTAGGACCAGAGGGCAGGCAGGACAGATGCTGGAAGAACACCCCAATGCTGGAGCATCGGGATTCCAGAGTGGAGGCTCTGAAAGCTGGAGAGGGGCCTGTCCCTCAGCCAGGGAGTTCTGAGGGGCTTCCATAGCCTAGGATACCGGTGCCGAGTCAGCAGTACCCAGAACAGCCAGGGAAGCCAGTGGTAAGCCATGCTTAGAGGCGGAATGGCTACAGGCAAGCTGGCAACACCTGGATCAGAGGTTATTTTTTTTCACTTTCTTAATACTTTTATTAGAGGAAGAGGAGGGAGAGGGACAAGTCAGCACCAGGCTGGGGATGGGGACGTGCTGGGTAAACACCAGACTCCCTCCATCTGGAAACAGATAGTTAAGGAAGGGATGGGGAAAGGCCCATTCCCTAGTGGGAATAGACCTCTGTCAGGGAGGTGCTGGGAACTGACACTGAAGTGTTGGAGTTCATGACAATTGCCCAAGTTTGGTTGTGAAGTAGACCGGGATATCTCCTATGTTCCTTTAGTGCTTTCCTTTATCGGATAGGGTTGGGCTTTAAGAAACACCCCCGCAGCCCTCAGGAATAACAAGCACCACAGCAGGGTCACCACCACTGGTCATAATGGCCTGAGGGCCAAGAGACTTACCTGAGGTCCAGGTCTTTGCTTTGTGTTCTTCTTCATTTTTCTTCTTTGACAAGCCTCAACAGGATGACCGTTGTGCTAACTTAGCCATTACTTCCTAGAGACAGGCCCAAAAGACCTACAGGGTCAAAGAACAGAAAGAGAACACCCAATGAGAGCCAAGGGCAAGACTGATTCGTTAACAACTGGGTGGTTCTTGTCCAGGGTGTAGAGGAGGTAGGAGCTCCAGAGAAGAATTGGGCCCAGTAAATCTGGGTCAACATGCAGCAGAGCAGACCACCTTCCAACAAATAAACCTTCAACATCAAGACGTGGTAGACAAGAATCAGGTGACCTTCACTAAGTGTTTGGACTGGCTGAATCTGCTTCCTCATGGCCCAGTCAAACTGGGCGCAGGGCCACCAGGGACCACAGCCCTATCCTGTACTGAGCCAACAGCCTGTCATAAAGAAGATGGAAAACACCATTTCTCTTTTGCTACAGAAAGGAGGACATAGATCAATGGCTTGAATTTGCAGCAAAAAAGGTTTAGGTCAGATATCAGCCATGGAGGGAGCTATAGCAGTGGTACATAGATCGGTGCATGAAGGGTCTGGGAGCAGATGGAACCCTGGTGTCTGCACGAGGCAGCATGGGTCTCCAACCCTGCACAAAGCAGGAGCCCAGCCCCTTTGGTGTACAGTGGTGCATGGGGATGGTGGAGAGCTGACAGGACCCCAGCAGCTGCACAAGGCAGTATGGGTCTCCAACCTGTAAGAGCCAGAACCAGAGGAATTAAAAAGCTATAAATATGTGCTTCTTTGGAGGCATTTGGTATTTTGCCTAAACAGGTAATATTAGTTAATATAAAGCTTGTAAGTTTGTAAACTGCAAATGTAACTTGTCTGTCATAAGTTTAACCAAAATGATAAAATTAACTGTTCATGGAACTGACTGGGCCCCATAGGCAAAGCTCTGGCTGTAAGATTAGGAGACCTAATGGTTTTTTGCTCAGGGTTCAGCCTTGATGATAAAATTGGATCTAACTGCCTGGCACACCCAACACATTCCAAGAAAACATATCCCAAGAAAGCATATTCAAATAAAGCCTAAAAGGGGTTGGAACTTAAGGGTGGAGCAATGTCAATTTCAAACATAAAGGTGCTGAATCATAATTTGCTTATTGGATAAACCCTAGTCTGGGTAGTAACCTTTTATGATAATTTTAACACCTTTCAATCCCATAGGGTAACAGCTATAGGGCAACATTATAAGTGGCTCTGAGGCCAACAGATTAACATAAGACTAGGTATAAAAAGCACATGCATCAGGTAACCAGCAGGAAGGAGGGAACAGACCAGTCATTTCTGTTCCACTCCTGGACTCCCAGTGTGAGTGAGGATCAGATCCTGATCAAGGGACCTTCCCTGGTAATCCCTCTGACAGTATTGATCAGGGATGCCTGACTTCACTGACATCACCTGGCATGCACCTGGCATTGAGGGACTATCGATAAGTTGCCAACCCATGTCTGTCTATCTGTTGTTTTGAACAGCCCAGTGGCTAATACCCTCGCAGTGCCCAGTTGGCCTGTGACAGAATTGAACTGTCTATCTGTTGTTATTATCTGTTGTTATTATTTACTATTAGCTCTTTAATACTGCATTATCTGCTTATCGCATTTATCTTTCTGTTAACTGTTGTGTGTGTGTAAGCTATAATAAATTTGCCTTTGCTTCACTCCCAACTTTGCCTCCTCAATCTGAAACGGAATTAAACAGCCCAGATGGCCTGTGATAAAATGAATACACTCACAGTGTCCAGCTGGCCTGTGACACCCACCCTGCACAAGGCAGGAACAATAATGCACAGATCAGTTCATGGAGGATCTGGGAGTGAACAGGACCCCAGAGGCTGCATGAGGCAGTGCAGGTCCCCAAACCTACATGAGGCAGGAGATAGGCCATCAGTGCATGGATCAGTACACAGATCCATAAAGCTGATGGGTCATCACAGCTACATGAGGCAGCATGGGTTCCGGTGCACAGGGCAGTGCACAGTAGGCTGAGAAAGGGCTGATAGGTCCCAGTGGATGCACAAGGCAGCTTGTTGTTCCCGCCCTGAGCAGCAACCGGATAAGTCGACCAGCCCTGAGAGGGAGGATGCTGGGAGTCGTGAGTTACCCAGAGAGAGGGGATTCCTACAGGGGAAGAGGGGCCTTCCTCACTGTGGGTGATCAAAGGGAAGCCCCTGAGGAGAGGGGACAGTTTGCCCCAGGTACAGAAGGGAGCCTAGGGACCCTGTTTGTTAAGAGTGGTGTCATGGTTACAGGGCCCTTCCTAGTTGAACAAACTGGGAGAGGGTAATAATGTGTAAAAATAGGTAAAGGGATTGTAACAGGGGGCCTGCTCGGAGTCGATCTCCACGTGGCCCGCCCACCTGTTCTTGGGCCAACCGCCCATTTTCTCGCCTGCCACACTTTGATCTTAATAATTAATTGATAGATGTAATTAAGCAGGAGGCTGCCCATTTTCTGCCCCAATGCCAGGGGGAGCTATCTGTGGCTCCATTCCTCCCCTACACTGCATCCCAAGCCTCACAGATGGCATCTCGATGTTCCCATAATCACTGGCCCCACTCTGGGCCCCAGAATCCTTCTACCAGGACCCCTGCATGATCCCTCCATTCAGGCAGCCTCCCCGCCTTCATTTGGCTATGTAGCTCCCTGAATCTATTTTTCCCTCTTGGGTGTGGTCCTCCCCCAGGACCTTTGGCTCCTCTAGCCCTGGCCCACCCCTAGGCCAGTTGGGACCCCAGGCCCCTGGCTCTTGGGCATCCCTTGCAGCGGGCCCCTGGCCCTTTTGACGGTCCTGGTCCTGGCCCCAGCCTGAGCCAGTTGAGGGTACTCTCTCATTCAGTCTCTGAGTTTCTAGCTCCTCACTTTCACTAGGGATCCACCCCTTGGGCCCTACTCATAAAGGGGTGACCCACCCAGTGGTGGGGGCTAGGGGTTAAGGCACCCCGACCTGCCTTTCACTGGGGTCGTAACCGGCCTGGCATTTCCTGGGGGACTCCTGCACCACTGAGAGCCCCACCAGGCCACCCACTCCCAGCAGGGTGCAGTTTTTGGTCATGCCCAGGACTAGGAACCTCCTACCATCCCCTACAGCTCCTCCCTTACCTCCAGATGGAACTGAGCAGCCCTCTGGCCAGGCAATGTTGTTGCCTAACTTCCAGCAGCCAAACTGCCTAAAATGCTGGACCTTAAATGGTTGCCCTCATTAGGCATCTGGAGGCTGCCAGCTCCAGGGCCTTAAAGTGTCAGGTGCACACTATGCCCTGCCACAGAGATCTTTCCCTGGGTTACCACTTCTTCTTTGGGGACAGCTGCTGTGGCATTGCTGTGATTTGGTTCCTTATGTTGTTGGGGTTCTTGGTGTAACCCTGCACCCTGTAATGGGTTATAAGGTGTTTTATAAGCCAATCTATTTTATTGATTATCTATATATATATTGGTGACTCTATTTATGTAACCTGATTGTGTTCAATTATTGTTCCATCACTGCTAGTTGTTCCTTTTGTTGAATTGTTAATTAACCTGTGTTTTATCCTTAAGTGGCCCTTTGCCTGCTGCTAGAAGGCTCTGTCAAGGGGCAGGGGCCTGCAGTCTAATCAGAAGGCCACAGGAGACAGGCCTTTCCTGAGTTCAGGGTTGAAAAGAGCTATTGCCAATGTAAACTATATTTGTAAATAACCTATATATATGTGTTTGTGTATATGCCTATAGATATATGTATGAAAGTTTATGGTTATAAATTTTATATTAGTTTGTATCATTAAACCTGTACATAGTTAAATATCACTGGGTGTCTGGGGTCTCTGCTCTGCTGTGCTCTGCTCTGTAGGGAAAGGAAGCGAGCTGGTCTACAGCTAGGCAGCCACACTCCCCACAGTGTACGTGCACCCACTGAATCCCTTCAATTAGAGAGGGGGTATCTTCCACATACCACCCGGGTTACAACAGGTATTTCCCAGGTTTCTGGGCTTTGTTACCTCCTCCTTCCCCCCATATTTCTGTTGCATTTATCAGGGTGTTTTTAAGTCTTCTTCAGAGGCATTGAGTATTAGCTGCAGCCAAGGCTGGGGATTTTGACTGGGGTGTGTCAATGTTCCTGCTGGGACAAAAGTCAGAGGTTGCTGGCTGGAGGGTCTTGCCATTCCACTCAGGGTCAGACTGATCTCTATATTTGTGGTGAGGAAGGAATTTTACCCCATGGTCAGACTGGTACAGATGATAGGGGTTTTTGCCTTTCTCTGAAGCATGGGGAAGGCCCTCTTCCTGGGATCTTCTGAGCATGTATTGACAACCTTTTATAAAACAGGACATGGGTTCCTCTGCCTTACTGGGGTGGGTTAGGGGGTTATGTCTTGTGTTGTGTTGGGGTTGAAAGTAGTTTTATGAGGAGTTTAGATTATGGATTCTATAGAATGGTTTGTATAGGCATGGTCCTTTCTCAGGGAGAGGGTTGGACTACATGAATTTTGGAGGTCTGTTCCAGCTCTACTTCTCTATCATTTCTATGACTGACCACCACTTACAGTGCCTGGTCAATTTGCAGATCACATGGTAACCAAGGCCAAAGACAATAACTATTTTTTTTAAATATCATCCATCTTACAGTTAGCAAATAAAAGGATTATATCTATATAATAAGCATCTAGTAACACCAGTAACAACTCAGGGTAGCCATGTTCTTCTGCTGCTACCCAAGATTCTGATACTTTAATATGGGGATTTCAGTAGAACTGGCAACATCTTAATTTGCCATCTTTTGGTTGAAGGAACAGTCTTTCTGTTCTGTATATTCAACAGAATTATCAGACACTGTTCTGTGTCGAGCTAGAACTCATAAGAGCTACTACAGTATAAATAAGCCTTCCCAGTTTAAGCAATGTTATTTCGTATTTAGGTATTTTGAACTCTTCCAACAAATCATCAGTTTCTTTATAAAACTCTCCCATCCTGAACATAAAAGCAGGCTCAAGCCAACACAGAAAACATTTGAAATTCTCAGCTATAATTTTAAAAATAACATTTTTCTTCTCCAAAAATGCCAACTTCTATTGTGTAGTTTTTCATGCTTTTGCATCAAAACATAAAAATCAGGTAGACTTTGACCAAGAAAGGGAAAAAAAAATCAAAAACCCTTTTGGAATTGATTGTAAAATGCTTTTCTTTTTGTTAGTTGGAATTCCGGCATTTTTATCTTTCACCTAATGTTATCTTAACTGTAGGTCCCAAAATGCAGTAGTATATTACAGCCATTCAGGAGAAAATCTCTCAGAATGTAGCATTAATTTCCTATGTTCCAGTTAGCAATAACTTCTCTTCAAATGTTGACACTATAGGAGGAGGGAGGTCAATGGTAGGAGAGCCATTATATTCCAAGGGACTAATGTTGAAGAGGCTGATAGTCATATGAAACATATTGATGCTCACCCACCATTTTGGAAGGTCCTGCCTTTATTTACATCTTCAACAGCTTCACTTCCAAGGAAGAAAATGTGTTGTAAACCAAGATGCATAACTCTTTGAGGATAAGTCCTCTTTTTCTATGTGTTTTTGTTTTGTTCTGGGTTTTTTCTTCAGGGGGGAGAGGGAGGAAGTGGTTCGTGTTTGTCTGGGTAAGAAAAAAATGAGACTTTCTACTTAAGTTATCTTCTTTCAGCTCTGTGTCCATCCAAGAAATATCTAACCGATTATAGATTTCTTGATGTGCTGTGCATCATCAGTAATGTATCACATGAAAATGTAATTAAAGACTGAACACAAAATAAATTTGATTAGATACATTAATGTGCTCTCTACCTAAAACCTGATCATTAATGCATCTCTGTCTTTGACTGATGACCTTGCCAAAATATAGCAACATTCACAAGATGCTCTTCACCTAATTAATAACTGTAATTTACTGATTTATCACTCAGAAAGGTTAATTAAATTTAGGGATTACTCAAAGTATGTGTGTATTTTTGATCAACTGTGTTGGAAGGAACTGATAAATAGAAATTACTGAAGTACTTTATGTAAGGTGATAAGGATTTTCAAGCTGGGGGAAGAGAAGGAAATTTCAATTGAATAAGTTAAGGGTGTATATTAACAAATATCTGCTCTCTCCCCAACCTAATGCTTAGTACATGTTACTGGCATTTCCCTGCCATCCACTATATATATTTGCCTGATGAAAGACAGCCAACAAAATAAGTAAATAGAAAGACATTTCAAACAAAACTAATTATGCTTTAAGATAGCCTTCTATTGCCGTAATATTTGGCATGTTTACAATCGGTACATTGAGGATTACAGGTTTGGTTAAGCTTCTGTTTAAGAAAAAATAGGCCATTAGGAAGATACTTCCCACCTACTGTTGACAGAACTGTCCTTTAAAACAGTGAAGAATGAACACACATCAAAAGCTGCTCTAGTAATTCTTCCACTGCTTCACAGAAATGCTGGTTACTTTAGCATAGCTTACTACAGCTCATATTAGAATTAGGTGTCATATGGACAATCCAATATCAACTGAATTTTAATACAAATCAGAAAACACAGGAAGTCTGTTTCCTTAATAACTATATAGTCTTTCTGGACATATATGACTTCATAAATGGATTGCCTCTTGATATCTTATGTGCCAAATTTAATCATCCTTATAGAAATTATTCCACTTGTGTATTTGTTTTAAATACAGTTAAGAAAACAAACAAAAATCCAAGAAAAGATGTAGTTTCTATTACAGTAACGTTCACATTCTCTATGAGTGGACAGGAGAACTGGATTGTATGCCCCCTATACAGCTGCCAGTCTATTATAATAGAATCAATACAAAGGAAATGTATGAAGTGGATCTTAAAACTACATGAAACATTGGAGATTTACAGTGTAATTCTGAGAAACACTGTAGATTCTTATCCAGATACAATTATGTGAGGCCACCTACATGAGCAGTCAGTAGAGGATGACTATGAATGCTGACATTGCATCAGGCTGACTTGCTGGGATACTTGAAAGCCATACATTGGACCAGTTTCCTCTTCACTTTATCACAATGAAGTAATATATACTTAAGCAAGTAAGTGCAACTCCTGAGCCAAGGTTTTTCCATATTACTATTCCACAGTGGCCGCATCTACACATGCACATTTACTGTGCAATAACTGAAATTACTGCACAGTACAGGTGCATGTCTATACATCCACATCTGTAATGCACAGTAAATATGGTAACATATGCTGACCTGAGTGTAAATCTGAGGCCTGCATCATGCTGTATGTAGATGCCTTACTATGCAGTAACACTATGTGCGGACTGATTTGGGGCTAACGTTAGTCCCAAATCAGTCCACACATAGCATTAATGCGCTTAAAACACCTGCATGTTTAGACGCCGGCCTATTTCCACTTACCGTGCAATAACTTACTGCTCAGTAAGTTTAAGCCAGCATAAATGCACATGAAGACATACCCAGTGTGAATAACGGTGTCAGACTCTGGAGGTGGAGTGCTCTGTGATCTGATCTATGGCATTGGCACAAGTTATTTCACTTTTCTGTGCCTTCTCCTTCCTTTGTTTAACTTGCTATTCTTCTTTCCACTGCTAAGTGGAAGTGAGGAAAAGGAAACAAAAAACAAAAACCAAAAGAAAAGAAAATCAAAGAAGACTTCTTTGTTTCATTTTTATTTTACTGGAGATAAATCTACATAATATAGATGATAGCAATACAAATAGAAGAATAAGCTTAAAAATAGAATCCTCCAAAGTTTCCTAGTTACAAGTCTGATCTTACTATTTATGTATGTAAGATTCTACTTTGGGAAGTTAAGGTATCCTGGATCTGTCTAGTACTTGACTATGTGAACACCTTAGAATCCCCAGGCGCTATAGCTACAAGCCAAGGAGCTATGGTTGAACATTTGTGAAAAACTATACCATATTATGAGTAGCAATATACTAGACCAATAAATAGCAAGACTTAATTTGGCCATTGATACTGAGATGACGGAAATAAAAGAAGGAACAGTTTTTTCCTTTAGAAATAAGTGAGAAAGCTCCAAGTATCGTTGATCATTTAGAAAGTTCCAAGTATCATTCATATACCTTTGCATTAATTCTTTGATCCTTGAAGTTACGTATTACAGCAAGTTGCCAGCCATGGGAAAATTTATTGACCCCCAATGTATGGGGCACTAGACTAGGAAGCAAGGGAACCTGGTTCTGTTTCTATTATCAGTTCTGCTAATGACCAGTTCTGTGACTTTGGCACAATTTACTACATCTCTCTCTTCCTTCCCACTTTTGCCTAACTTGCTTATTTAAATTATAAACTATTTAGGATGGGGATAGCCTTCTAATGTGTTTTTGTGCAGTGCCTAACAGTAGGATGTCCCCATCTTTTTGTAGACTCTAAGAACTACTGGTAGATATGTGAAACTGGTTAAGAAATGGCATTTTGTAAAAATAAAACAATTAAACTAATGTATTGAAAATTATTAAAATTTGTTAACATTTTCCATGTGTTGTTTTGTTCTCTCCTCTCTCTTTTCATTTCCTACTTCTAAATACCTGTCAGTGGGAACAATAGTAAAAAAAAAAGAAAAAAAGAGAGAGAGAAAGAAGAGAAGGAATAAAATCCAAATATAGAAAAATGTCACG
>NW_017728992.1:75112678-75119010 GCF_001723915.1 Gavialis gangeticus | reverse complement strand
GTTGTTTTGTTCTCTCCTCTCTCTTTTCATTTCCTACTTCTAAATACCTGTCAGTGGGAACAATAGTAAAAAAAAAGAAAAAAAGAGAGAGAGAAAGAAGAGAGAAGGAATAAAATCCAAATATAGAAAAATGTCATGAGGAATTTATTTTTGGTTGAAAAAGTTTTCAAATGAAACATTTAAATCAGCTTTAAATAATAATCCAAATGAATCTGTAGTGCAGAATCCAGGGGGAAAATGCTTCTTCAAAGAATAGAGAATAACAGCTTAAATGGGCTCCCTTTCCCAAAGGGAAAGATAAAATAGTATTTTTTTTATTACAGATTTAACTTTGTCAGAAGTCAAATACTTTCCAATATCTGACACAGTTGTGTCAGGAGAAAGTAAATTATTTTTGCTATTGGTTGGTCTCTTCATGTCAAGAGCTGACTAACTTCCATTTCTCTTGATTCCTGGGACATCATTCCTGCAAGATGTCAAGCAAAGATATAGCTGGCTGAAAAGAATGAGGTTATTGGAATAGGAGACAGGAGTACAAACATATTTGAAAAGAAAGCGAAACAAAATGAAACTCTTATTTTCAAAAGTTCACAAGATGTTTAAAACATCTGAAGAGGCCCTGAGAGAGAAAAAACACATTTGTCCTCATTCAGTCAAAACTCCTGGACAAATTTTCCTCGGAACTCCACTAAAGTCAACCAAGTAACCAATCTGTTACCAGACTAAATCATTGTTAGAAGGAAGAACACAAATTAAACAGGAGCTTAAACCAGTGTGTGTTTGCCTTGAAGTCAAATTACCAGAACAATGCTTGGTATTACCTACTCAAACTCTCTCTTAAGATACTCCAAGGACTGCACAACTCAGGGCTGGTGCCATCTAAAGCCATATACAGCAGGCTCATTCAGCAGTCAGAAAATTTTTCCAGCATACACAGTGGTCTGTTAATCATTCCAGCTCATCATAACCACTGTATCACTGTGCAATGAGCAGCCCAGAAATAGACTAAAGGTCCTCAAGAATGCTATTAGGGGTAAGGCACTCTGAGTAAAAACGTGACCAGCTCACATGAAGTGGATACAGTTGAGCATAGGCCCAGTGTCTGGGCTGAGAAATGATGCAAGGAGCTTTAAATGAGGCACAGAAAACTGAGAGCAGGTCATTTCCATACAAATTAGCAACCACTATTAAATCAAATTAAGCCATGCCTTTAATAATGAAATCAGTCAATGTTGAAAAACTTCTTTACATTATTTAAATAGGGTACCACCTTATTCATGGGCACCATAAATGTACTGGGAAACTGTACTGGGAAAGAAATAAACTGTTCATTTTTGGACACTTGTTCAGAGCCATTTCCAGCAGAACCCACATTAGATAGTTTTTTGCAGTTCAAAAAAGATGGTATCACACACATTACTGTATGCTAAATGTTGACAAATAGTTGCATGTGTTTGTCATGCTGATGATTTGCAGCATGGTGGGGGGGGGTTGTCACCAGAAGATCCTGGTGTCAAAAAAAAAAAGTTAAAAAAAAAAGTGGTGTGGCACACGTGGCTGCAGTGTGCACAGCCTAAAACTGGACCCTGGCCTTCTAGAGCCACACTCTGGCTGCTGGTCAGGCTCTGTGAGCCCATATCACTGTTGCTGCAGCCCCAGGAGGCCCCAGAACTGCTGGGAAGGCTGCTGCAGCTACCCAGGTGCTGGCCCCAGCCTCCCCTACCCCATGTGGGGGAATTTGCCACATGTCAGAGCAGTGGTTCTCAACCTTCTGCACCTTACTTCCCACCAGCCATTTTGTCAAAAAACCCTGGTCCCACCATGATAAAAACAAAACCCCATATTTTCTAAGAAGTTCATATTTTACCTTTACATGCATTGTGGTGTTATATTAATTATTAATAGAAATTTTTAAGGACACTAACATTTAAAATTTAAGTCCCACCTACATGGCCTTTGTGTCTCACCAGTGGGATGTATCCCACTGGTTGAGAAACGCTGCGCCAGAGCATGTGTGTAGGGACATGCCCATGTACAATTAGCAGCGGCACAAATATGTGCTGTAGCTATTTGTCCCCAGGGAAACTCATGCTCCACTCATGGAGATGCACCTGTAGAGTCTGTTGCAGAAGAACAAATATGAAGAATATTCCACATGCACAGGTTGCTGCTGGTGGCAAAAAACATGCAATACAAATCAATTTTGATATTCATGTTAGGCCCATTAGCAAATTTTATGGATCCCAATATGCAGCTTCCAAACCTAAAAAAAAGTTGATCCCTGTGACCATTTAGCTGTTGAGATGCTCCATCCAGAACATAACTAAGGAAAGAGGATGGAAAATGTAGCTAAACAGAAAATTTTATGCTGTCACTGCAATTAAAAAGGTACCTTTCACAAGCAGCTATAAAAAATTATATAAAATAAAATAAACAGACCCTCAAAATCATTTTAATTGCAATATTTGCATCATCCACAGTACTTCATGAGCCACATCAATACTGTATTTTTCAGATAGAAGAATTTTAAATATTTTGAAGCCCCTCCCCCCCACCAATTGGTGGTCTTTCTTTCCAATTTAGTTTGGAAAGAACCTGATATACACTGTTTCATCTCCTGTACAATCCAGAAACAACATTGTGGAAGTATTCTCATCTAATGAAGCAACAGGAAAAATTGGAGATATTTCCATATAGAGCTATTACCAAAAATGGTGCTGATACTTGCTATAAACACTCTAAATTTCTTGTGTTATAAATGCAATGATTCTTCACCTTTTTATACTCAAGGTGCCCCTCAAAAATGCCAGCTGTTAGCTTTCACTCATATTTTGACTACAGAATAGGACATAGGATCATAGGAGAGTAGGGCTGGAAGGAACCACGAGGTCCAGGCCCCTGCTCAAGGCAGGATAATCTCGGAGTAAATCATCCCAGTTAAAAGTCTGGCAACCTTCTCTTGAAAAATCTCCAGGGAAGGAGATTCCATAATTTTTCAGGTAACTGGTTTCAATACTTGACCACTGTCATAAACCCAAACTTCCTGCTCATCTCCAAATTTCCTCTGCTGCACTTTGAGGCCATGGCTCCTGATGGCTAGGACCTACTTAACTCACAAGAAGACAAAACTATTTTTGTGGCTTTGTCCCAGCACACAAAGACCATTTTTCAGGCATTTTGCAGAACCCACTCCCACATCAGTGCTGATTGGCTTTTCCCCTGAGCACTGATTGGTGGAGAGGCTCGGGGTGGGGGGAGATAAGAAATGTGGGGGCCACCACCTTGACTGCTGGCTTCACTTTGTCTGTCCCTGGCCCATAGCACTGATTGATAGAGAGGCCCTGGGCAGGGTGGAGGGGCAGCTGCCATCTCATCTGCTGCCCACTTTGTCCTGTTCCACCAGCTGCCACCTTCCTCTATCTGGTAGGTCTTACAGCCCACCTGGGAGGTAAAGACTTAATAAAAAACTTTTTTTATTATGGGTTTTTGTTTGCAGATTTCACATGGAACTGTAGATTTTGCAGTTTCCACAAAGTCTACAAAACCATGATTTAGGTAGGTCCATACCTACGGCAAAAGAGATAACCCCATTTCCATCTTTTCCATAGTCACCCTTCAGGTATTTGAAGGCTGTTGTTCATTTTCCCCCTCACTGTTCTCTTCTCCAGATTAAATAACTCTAGTTCTTTCAGCTTTTCCTAATAAGTCGCTCATCCCAGGGCCCTAAACCATTCAGGTTGCTCTATGCTGGACTCTCTCCAACTTGTCCACATACTCCTTGAAATGTGGGACTCAGATTTGAACATAGTACTCCATGTGAGGCCTCATCAGTGCTAAATAGAGCAGAAGTGACAATCCTGTCAATACAGCCCATTATGTTGTTGGGTTTTTTTGGCAACAGAGCACACTGTTGGCTCATATTAAGTTTATGGTCTACTGTAACCCCCAGATTCTTCTCTGCAGTACTGCAGCCTAGCCAGTCCCCAGTTTGTATCTGTACATGTAGTTATTCTGTTCCAAATGCAGGATTTCATACTTATCCTTGTTACATTTCATCTGATTGATTGCAGACCATTTGCCCAGGTTATTCTGGATCAGAAGCTCCTTACTTCATGGCTAGCCTCACGGGTAGCCTCTTTGACTGGCTCAAGCTCAGTGCTTATATAGCACAAATCTGAGTCCTCTTTTGGCCATGTGGCACACCTATCACTTGACCTGACTGTAGAGCTATTTCTTAACTCCTGCTCTGCTGGTTGCCTGTGCTACAAACTCTGCCCTTAAAGGGGCTGTGTCACTTTTCAGTAACAGGTCCACGGTTCCCTGCTACAATTTGCTATGTACGTAATGCTAACAAAAAAAAAGGCTTGTTAATAATTTTTTTAATTTGAAAAGCTCCTCCTCCACAATAACCCATTTTTTGTTTAAAAAAATGTTTGCTTGACTTTTTAAACTGTCCTCATAAGCTTCTGGCCAAATAGGAACAACATCATTCCCTTTTCTCGGGTCTTCAGCTTCAGTCCTCCATAATAAAACTGGTACAATACAGTAAACATAGTCTGGGGTCTTCTGCAGGGGCTATCTTGCCAGGGCACTTCATGTGAGGTAACTGACTTTCTATAGCATCATGCTCCCAGCCCCATGTTAGCCACGGGCTTCCTGGTATATCCTCTCCTATTCTTACCCCAACTGATCTATCTACTGGCTGTCAAAATGAACTGATCCCCTGGAAGGCAACTGATCTATCACAAGCAAAGTCCAACTCCCCTTAAGGAGCCAGCTACTCTGAGATGGATATTAAACTCTGAGAAAAAGAAAAGGTTGCAGAGAAAATGGCATGGTACAGACTTACGTCATTTTCATTTGGCATATCAGTTTTCTATGCATCAATTCCCTTAGATTGAAGCCAAAAGGAAATAACATGGGATGACTACAACACAACATGATGTGATAGCAAGGAATGATTCTTTATAAAAATAATATTTGGAGAGAAAGAAATGGTCTCCTAGATGCAAAGGTTTCAGAGTTTGTTACCTACTGCAGTTTTTTTAGTATGATAAATAGTTTATTGTGCCCAAGACTGAGATATAATTCCACTTCCCATGGCAAAATGCAGGCATTCTTAGCCTTCTGGCATGTATTTAACTTGCACACATTGCTGCTTTTAATATCAACCAAATCCTCAGAGGTCTGAGCCAGGAGTATGCTAGGTAAACAAACAGAGACAATTCTTTCCCAAAGAGACAATCAGAAAATAATTGCAAAATGTCTCCAGTTCCTGTGATTTGCTGTATACTAACCTTCTTTTCCCCCTTTTCTACATGCTGTATTAGAGATTAGAAACCAATATCTTGCATTTAGATCTGGTATTTCAGTACAGCTGTGGAGGTCTATTAACTGGAATTGCAAGACATTAATCTGGAGACAATATACATATATCTATCTATCCTTTGTACATGACAAGGCAGGGGGAACCATATTTTCAATAATGACAATTGGTTGATATATACAGAAAAGAGAATTCAACTGATTAATAAAGACTTTTTGCTATAGAAATATCTATGAACTGATTGATAAGCTTGTGTCTAATCAGCAGGCTATGGAGAGTATAAAAAGTTATCAAGTGCTGACAACTTAATTTTAAGAGAGGCAGAAGGTATGCAAATGATGTTTACTAAATGCTGTCTGAAGCTGCAAATGGTTTCCCAGCTACATTGATTTAATCAGTCTGAGAAAGCCTTTGAGACCTGGTAAGGAGGTGGCAAATTCACTTTATCACTATGAAGGAGTTCTGCCTTAATAGCAACCACCTTGGGGGTTCCACACCAGAAACAGAACATAAACTCTCAAGCTCCAAAATGAACCTTTATGCTATGAGCAGTGGCAGGCAGCTTTCCTCTGTGGATCAGCCATAGAGGAGGACATGAGCATTTTTAAGGAGCTTATCACTTCACAGCAATCTCAAAATCACCACAGCTCAGTCCCTTCATAACATCTGATGAAGTAAGATCCTACTTACAAAAGCTTATGCATCTCTGATTTACTTAATCTATAGGTACAAATTTACCCTGCCTTCTCCCCAAAGAACCATCTTAGGTGGGATTTCTGGTTTGTAAATCTGTAAACTATGGTTGCATTTCTTCTGGGAGAAAGCCTTTTGTCTTGGAATCTTATAGATGTTCATACCCACTGTCCATCTACAAGTACTTGTGAGGTATGCCAGATGAAATGTGCTAACAGTTTTCCCTAGGATATCCCTGCATGCATCTATAAATTAATTATAGCTCATATAAATTAATAGTTTCATAGTTTCATAGTTTCATAGATTTAGGGTC
>NW_017728992.1:75110001-75112667 GCF_001723915.1 Gavialis gangeticus | reverse complement strand
AAGGGCTTCCCCTCCGGATCTGCCTCAGCTGTGCTGCGCTCTCTACCCCCTTACCTTAGGGGGAATCAGCTGTTGCTGCCCCAGCCGCTGGTCTCCTCCGCTGCTGCTGCTGCTGCCGCCTCCGCTGAGGTAAGCAGGCACACGTGTGGGTGGCACACGTGCACCCTGCTCCCTTCGCTCCTGCTCCCCAACTGGGGGAACCTCCTAATGGAGTTTCAGTCCCGGGAAAACCTTGACAGGCCATGTGCTTTCCCTGGCCACCTACTGGAAGATGAGCAGGAATACAGCTTGTAAGGGCTGCATCAGTTATTCTCAACCAGGGTAACACAACACTCTAGGGTGCTTAGGGTGTCACAAGGTACCACAGGGTGTCACACAATTTTAGCACTGCTACCAGTGTGGAAACCTGATTCACAAAGCAACCCAAGAGATTTCAGATAGGAATCCATGATGTTAAAAATATTCTGACCTGTTGTGAGCCTTGAGTTCATTGCAACAGAAAAAATTATCTGTTATTTTTCCATAGTCAAAAAATGAAGAGCTGGAATTTTCGGGGGGTTGCCTTGAGTCTAACAAGAGGGGGTTTTAGTCTAACCAGGGGTGCCTAGCATCTAAAGGTTGAGAACCACTGAGCTACATGCATAAAGTGCTGTATCACTCCTCTTTTGATCAGAGTAAAAACCTCGGGACAATTAGGACCTCCTGTAATGAGATACCTGTTTATAGCCTTTGTTTATTTTCTGACGTTCAGTGGTGTATTTTTGATGTTCAGGCTTGTAAGTCAAACTGAATGGTAAATTTTTTAAGGATTTTTTATTATTATAATTTCTATTGGTATTTAAGATTAACCTTTTTGAGGTCGCAGAAAGCATGGCTTGGGGGACACAAAGGATGTGGTGTTTTAAAAAATGAAAATGTTGGCCACTTTGGCTATTTTCAGGGTTCTTTTAAAATTTATTCACAATATCCTTTTTCAATGCAGGTGGTTTCCTCTCTGAACTGAAATTCAACAATTAAATAAATGTAGGAGTTACCACATTTCACCAGACAGCAAAGTATCTATCCTTTTTCCAGCAGAAACCTGAATCAGATTTGTTAGAAAAGGGTACTTAAAACAGTCTCAGTGGACAATTATGCAACAATATACTTACTAAGAAAGTTTCCTTTTAACCAATTGACCACATGATCAGAATTAGTACCTATGTTAGGCCCCTAGCAGACATTCAGTTAAAGGTGTGATGGGATCTGATCTGCAATTCCAGCCATCATGCCTACTGCCATGCTGTATGTGTATGGCAGGAAGCATGATTGTGGGAATCAGGGATCCCAGTTGTGCTGTATTGCTGGTGCAGGGGGAGCCCATGATCATGATCCCAAGCTTCTCTTGTAAATAGAAAACCGGTCAGCTGGTTTGTGCTTCCAGGTGCAGGGGAGGGGCACCAAGGCCCTTGACTCTGATGCGCCCTCAAGGCTGGAAGCCCTAATCAGCTGAGAGGCCTGGTAACATTCAGTTTAAGGTGCGGTGGGAACCAACCATAAAGTTATTGTGCATATTTTGTGTAATAACTTTGTGGTTTATTCCCTGTTTTATCACACCATCATTACATGAACATATGGCCGGGTTACTACATAAGACATGATTAACTGGTTAATCCTATCTTCAGTATAATGTGTGCCATGAGCCTTTGAGGAATCACCAGCAGTGCAATTACTCCATTTCTAGTAATGTCATAAAGACCAACATGGACTGGTCAAACATATCTTCTCATTAAAAGTGGGTCTGATCATTTATTTCAGTTTTGAGGGATACTTCTCATTCCACTGGTCATCTTTAATAGGCCTGTGTGAAGCTTCAGTCACTGATTCAATTTGGTGGAGATTCAACATGATTCAGTGGCCAAATCTCCAAATCTGATCAGAAAACTCTGAATCAATTCAGAGGATTTGCTGATTTGGACATAGACACAGCTTTAAATGTTTTTTCTACATACCTCAGGGTACCAGGCAGCTTGTGAATACTCAGATGGTGGGGCAGATGGAGTGTCACACAGGAGTATGTGGGGGCGGCGGACCCAGAAGTGGACCAAAAGCACTTCCAGTCCACTTCTGGGTCCGCCGTGGAACATGTGCCTCCTGGGTCTGGTGGGGCACCCGGGGTCCCCCTTCAGCCAATTGCCACGCCGAGGACCTGGAAGTGGACTAGAAGTACTTCTGGTCCACTTCCGGGTCTGCTGAGCATGTGGTCTCAACGTTCCTGTGGGATGCTCCATCCATCCCACCATCACAGCATTCACAAACCATGTCTGGTACCTTGAGATATGTAGAAAAACCATTTAAGGCTGTGTCTGTGGCTGAATTGCTGATTCTCTGAATCAGCACTGGATCTTCAGATTCAGATTTGGCCAAATAGAATTGGGACAGTGATCTGAATCAACGAATCGAATCACTGTCCCTGATTCAGGCCAAATCCGAATCTGAATCAAATATGGCTCGTTTCACACACCCCTAATCTTTAAATATAAGAACTCTTTTTTTTCCAAACTGTTGAATCCTTTTGAAATAGAATAAATATTTTATTGTAGAGATGGCCCTGAGCCATGAAATCAAGTTATTAAATGCATTAAACTATGAGTCTGTTTTAATTTCAGAATTACAAAAAAAAAAAA
>NW_017728992.1:75087053-75109943 GCF_001723915.1 Gavialis gangeticus | reverse complement strand
AAAAAAAAAAAAACAGAGAAAGATTCCACCTGCAACATTCAAATTCAGAATTTCGCATAAACACACAGCAGTGTGGGGATATTTAGGCTGGGTTTTGTTTTGACCCATTTATAAATGCAGTCTAATTATGCATCTTATTAAGAGTATTGTCAAATCACAAACTAAGTAAGAACTACACAAATGTCACATATACATACCAGCCATGCTATATGCATTTATATATACACACACACATAATTTCATTAATTATTTTTACTTATTCCATTATTATTCAATACTTGAGAATTATTCCTATGATTCCATGGAGTGCAATACATTTCATTTTGATTTTCTTTTGGCAAACTTCCTTTTCTAAATTATTTTTTTCTAAGGATAATACCAAACAACTGCTTTCAAGAAATATTTTGGGGTTGGATAGTTTGATAGCACAAAATATTAAAAGCAAACCTAGGGAATAATTCTTAACTTAAAATATAAAACAAAGTCTGGGGCAGAATTATTTTAGAAAAAATCCTAGTATCATAATTACTAGGAACATAAAGCCACGTCAAAACACTGGTTCATTTTTTGTAAAAAGGTAAAAGTAGGGAGCTTTTGCCAATGTATTTGCAGCAAGTACTGCATTGCATAGTACAGACAAGACTATTGTGATAAGACATTGTTTTCTTAATGTCTTTTGTAAAGCTGCAGCTTGACTTTTAACACAACATAAAATATATAAGAGGGATCTACACCCCAAAACTTAAGCCAGTTGCAGCTATTAGGAACCTTACATTTACCTTTCTGGAGTCCATACATCTTAATAGTGACTTCAGTGGAAGCTAGATCAATAACAGATACAAGCAGTTTGCTAGTAATAGGAACACTTTAATAAACTGCAGTAATGGGAGCCCTGTAAAATGAATCAGCAATGTGGGAAGCACTGTGTTCTTTTAACCACTTATTCTACAGAAAGGAATAGAGCCTACATTTAAGTGGAGAAAGAAAGTAGAATTGCTTCTCCTTTTCCATCCAAATAGACTTGAAGTGAGGCAGAGAACAAATGAGGATATTAATGTTGCTGCATCATCATATACAATATAATGTGCTATCAACATCCAATGTGCTTATGTCAACACAATATTAGTACAGAGAGAGCTGGTATTTCTAGGTCATAGAAAGCCTACATTTTCAAAGTATAAAAGTTTCAGGGAACTTAAAAGGGAAAAAGTACCATTGTACGTAAGTCAGATTTGGCCCAATGTATTAAGGAACACATAACTATAAGGTGTACTGGCAGTCCATTATTTTTTTACCACAAAGTGAGGAGCAGCAGCAGGGGACAGGCAGCAAGGGGGCAGGTGGGGGTGTGCCAGTGTATGCAGGCACTGAAGGGAGAGCACCTATCAGGAGATGCAGATGTTGGGGGTTGGGGGGAGAGAGGTGAGGCAAGTGGCAAGGTTCTAAGCAGGGGCAGTAGGTGCTAGAGGGAGGAAGGTGGAAGGGGTGCCGGGGGGCAGGCAGGAAGAAGGGGTACAGACACAATGGAAGGGGCAGGTGAGACAGACAACAAGGAGCAAAGGTCATTCCACTTGACTACCTGCTCCCTATATCCCCCCCCCCATGTGCTCCATTGCCATTGCAGTGGTGATTGGTGGGGAAGGGAAGAATTTAAGATAACCCTCCAAAAATGTTGAGTCTAGACATGGAAAATTATAACAAATTGATACATTTTCCAAGTCTTAGAACTCAATTATTGAGAGGTCATCTTAAATTCAAAGTTGTCTTGCATTCAGGTAAATACCCTATTTAAGGTATCCCCTTTGCAAAACTCTTCCTGTTTTCTTGAGTACAAGAAATATTCAGCACTTGAGTATTGTTCAAACTGCTACATACATATTGACCTTCATTCCACTAGTTTCTGTAACAAACTTTAGAAATGGAAGGGAATGTATATATTACTGAATATGATATTACTCTTGCAAAAGCTTTCAAAATACAAAAGGTACATCATGCAATTTATATACCTTCATTTTCTTCCCAGTAATGTCATCGTTCAGTTACTACCATGATCTTTGAACACAGAATTAATAGTCTATATACAAGGTAGCTTACTAGCTTGATGAGGCATGGTTTTCACCAGCCATTAGGCAGCAGCCCACTGTAAACAGACTTTCCAGTTAATTGGATTAGCCTGCAAAGTACCACTCAACAGGTTCTATTTTAGCCTTCTCATGATACCAGCAAAAATTCAAAGCTAACTGAATTCCCTTCTGTAAGACATCTCTCACACAGGACTACAGACTGAGGAAATACAGGACCGAAAAGGGTCAAGTATGAAGAATCAGTGACAAATGAAGTAACTGTCACTGGAAGCACTAGAGTAACTGACTCATTCTTCCCTGTATTCACAAGTTATAGAGAATGAAGCATCCCTGAGACAAAGATGCATATTCCTGAGGAAAATGTGAAATGTCAAGGCTTCACCACTTCACCAGAGCAGATAATTAAGCAATTATAATAATTAAAATTTGACACAGCAGCAGCTATACCCAGGTGAATTACATCTCTGAATTATGAAAGCAGTAGGAAGGAAAAAGGAAAGACCTTAGCACAGACTTTGGACAAACCAAATTATTGAGAAAAAAATTTATTATAAGTTTTGTGTTAATGGATCTGTTTTCCAGATGTGTCCAGCAGTTTCTGTTGTTACACCATGTATTTAAATAGCTAAATGAGGATTAGAAACATAATTTAGGCACCCATTTTAAAAATTATTGGCTTCAAGGCTCCATGAGAAGTTCCTCTGAACTAGAAACAATTCACCCTTCCTCACATGGTCTTATACTGCATAAAAGGTGAGAACAGCATAAAGGTGTCCCTAAAAGACCTATATCTATGCAGGTGAGGGATTCTCCCCATTACCCTCAGTACAAGCATTGAGGAAGGAAACTAAGGCTGACTTCTAAAACCCCCCTTGCAAGTCCTAGTGTAGCTGGTATGCAGAGCTTCAATGAGCAGTGCTTTGCAAATTCTGAGCAGTGCAGAAACCAGTAGGTCAGTCCAAGGGAGTAATGGTGAATTAGACATTCCTACCTAATACGAGCTCTACACAGAAAGAAAACTTAAAAGCTACTGCAGACCCTTCAGTCCTTGGGCTATAGAAATCTGTGCTATAATTTGTGTGGATATACCCGAGCAAGCTTTAAATATAGCTAGTTCAGGTAATGCAAACAATGCTGTTATAGTAGCACAGACCTCAGCATGCTCTGCAAACCTCAGCCAAGAAGCTGGGTAGTCAGTTAAACCATGATGAGTTCTATGCTACTATGAAAAGCTAGCTTAAAGTAGAAGGTAGGGTAGAATGGTATATTATACACGCTTTGGTTAGGCTATACCATGCACATATAGCCTGCTTTCCACTTAACTTCAGCTTAACATTGCCACCTATAGGCACTGACAGAAGTGACATTTATCATACAATCAGCCCCCTGAAAGTGCTCTACAGTCATACCATGACACACAGCCATGACCGCAGAGCATTTTAAAAGTGGCCAATCATGCAACAAATTTATCCTCATTTAATGAAGGGTTGGATGAAGGCATTCTGAAGTGGAACACCTTAGGGGACCTCTCTTCCCTAGGGTCAATTTGTCAGTGCAGTCAGTTGTGTCTGTGCTGTCTTCAGGAAAGGAGTGGGGGAAGGGAGGGAGACGGAGTTGCAGGCTGTGGTATGCCTGACCTGAGCTGGAGAGTGGCAGGTGGATTGGACACCCTTACCTTGCAGCTCCACCCCACATCTCCTTCCCCTCCAGCTCAGGTCAGGCAAACTCCAGCATGTGGCTCCCTCCCCCCTCCTTTCCCCCATTCACTTCTCCAAACAGCACTGAAGCTGGGGAGTGCAGGGGGGTGGGGAAGGAGCAGGGCTAAGGGAGAGAGGCTGTAGACAGCTCCAAAGTAGAACTTGCCCCCCCAACAAACAAATGGATAGGGGGGTAATCCCCCCCAACAGACAAATGGGGGAGGGGGGTCCACTTTGGGGGGGGATCAAGCTCCACAAATGTATGTTAGGTTGAGGGGAGTCTCTCTAACTCATGGCACTTTATGTGAAGTGCCATGAGTTAGAGTGTGGATCTGCATATCTGTGAGTATCCTGTGTCTCTGTTCTCATAGCTATCTTAAAGCTAAGCTCAGGTATGTGAACAGAAGCTTCATACACCTATCCTAAAGAGGCATACCACATATTCCTACCTCAGGTTATGTTACATTTGTTCTAGTGTGGAAACCATTAGGGAAACTGATGAGTTTCAAGACTACCAAACATCTAGCATTGTGGAGTTTACTGGATAAGAAACCACAACCAGACAGCCTGATGAAAATCTTATAAATCAAGCTCAGTTCAAATCATTCACCTGAAAGGCAGTGATAAAACTTCAGTCAGATCTGGAAAAATGCAGTGAAGAAATGTCTATGTATATTCTTTCTAAAGAAGAATAAATAATTGCATGTCAGAAGCTGGAATTTACTTTTCCATAGCACATTTCAAATTCTAGATACTTCAAATGTGTTCGAACACTTCATTTAATCTGTTCTAGGGAGTTTTGAAAAAAATCTAGGAAGATGCGCACAAGCAACAAGACAAAAATCTACAAGTCATTTGTGTCTAAAATAGATTATGCTATTTTGATAATAACCAAGTGGTAAGGGCACTGACACTTTAAATATATAGAATATGAAATGTGTTATTAAAAATGAAATTCTAGTCTCCAACATGCAATTATGAAAATCAATGTTCTAAAAATGGAGGCTTACTCAAATCTGAATTTACATAATTGTATGGATTTCTACTATATCATTTACATTATTTTAATGCATTTATGGTTTTAAATAAATTGATGCATTTTAAAAATATCTAAATTATTTGACGACACTAAATGCTTAGAGGGCATCAAATAATGTAGGGGGAAAGAACAAACATTTCAACATGGTTTGCATATATAAAACTTGTGGGTGGATAAGTAGCTCTCCTGGTTCAATACAGAGAAGTAAATGTAATGAAGAGGTGGGAGGATAGCTCCAATTTGAGTCTGAGCTTTTCCTCTTTGTCCTGTCAAAAATGACTCATTCTAGGTCACCACCATTTTCTAATGTCAAAGAGCAGAACATATCAGAGTGATTGGGCATGAAACACAAGAAGCAGTGTCCAATCATGAGATATTTCCAAAAGAAATAGAAATAAATGAAGAAACAAACGAAATAGTGAGACAGAAAAAAGTACTTGAAAGGAGAAAAGGAAATAAAGTTAAAGTGATGGGTTAAAATAAAATGTTTATAAGAAAGGGGGGCCTCAGAGAAATCTTTTAAAAAATGTCAACAAAAGTATTAAAAGGCTGGAAAAAACAATAAAAATAAGAGCATTTACACCTTGTGCTCTTCAGGAAGAGCTATTAACCTGAATGTGATGGTTAAAAGATACTCAGTGTTTTCTCTGGAACAATACAATTAATTTTGCACCTGCTACATTTTAATTATATTATGCATGAAGACCTGTTTGCAGGCTGAAAATATCTTGTGGGGAAAGGAAGTGGAAATATGCCAGTGTCCTTTTGAGTGTAACTAAGGATCCAAAATGCTGTTAATGACTATGCTGGATGCTTGGTGATGATGAGAAAACAAATGGAAACCTGTAGATTCAGTCAAGTCACTTAGCAGATAGATGAAACTGTTCTGTGAACTATAGATTTGGAGAATAAGCAACAGGTCTTTGAATCTCCCAAACCATTAGTGGGGTAGACAAGATTCTGGTTTCAACTTTTGCAATCTGGATGAACATTTGCACAAAATCAACCAAGAAACAGTATTTTCCTTGGTACAGTGTGTGAGAGAGAAGAAACTAAAGAAGGCATAAATCAACATTGCTTGATTACAGATATGGTTGCCAGTGCTCAGGGTGACAATAAATGTACACACATTTCCCAGTCCAAAAGCTACACAGATGCTGTGTGTTTAAGTAGAGGGGTTTTTTTTCCATTTCAAATGAACCAATAATGGCTAGAGAAAAAAAACCCCTGGAACCACTGTGCTACTTTAGAAAAGAACGAGCCTTGTATCATTTACAACCAGTGAGTTACTTCATTATAATACATTATAGAACAAAATTCAGTTTTAGCACAATAAATTTTTCATAGTATTAAACAGCAGTACAGTAACTGTATAGGCAAACACATTTTTTCTTCTCTTAGCCCCACAGACAAAGAAGAATTTTAATGACCTGATTTTTTAACTCATACCTTTAAAGCTGTTTGCCCCATCTTTTCTCTGATATTGTTACTCTGGAAAAGATTTATAAACAAAAGTAAAGCCATTTCTCTTTCCTATGTCTGATGGATGTTCTTTTTACACAGGACTTCTAAGTGCTGTCAAACCCCACTACTGGCAAAGGGAATTTTGAGTGCTCAGATATTTTAAGTTAGGTCGTTTTTATTTATATACAGTACTTAAATATTATATTAAGATCCTAAGTGTAGGCATCCATCTTTGCAAGTTCAATAAGTCCACCCACATTACACATACATGCTCCTAATCTCACTGGTATCCAGGACTAATTCAAAAGAGTTTAAGGAGGCCTTTTCACATAGGATGAGGAAGCAAGGTATGGTTAAATAATAGAGCAGTTGTGAACTGCAGATAATGTGACATGTTTGTCCTCCTCCAAAGACAGAGGTGACCATATGAAGACTTCCTGGCTATGAATTGTTACTGCAGGCATAGCCTGATGAAAGCAGAAGAGATTAAAGAAATAAGGAAGATATTTGGTTACATGTGGTTTCCAGAAAAAGGGAAAGAACCAGAATACATTAAATGCAGGTGGAACCAGATAAATGTCTTGTGAAAGCCAATCGCCATAGGAATGGGTTCCATCTAACAAAGTCTACGTGCAAGGTATCTCTGATATCAATGTACCAATGCAAAGAAAAGCAAGCAGGATGAACAGAAAATCTTCTAGGCAGAAGTATTCAACACTTACTGTGTTTCAGTCTTCATAAAACAAGCAAAAAAGCCCACCAAACCAAACATTCATATAAACAAAGCAGGGACAATGATACAGATCATTAGATGTAAGGAACATGTTAGAAAACATTTAAACATTTGACCAATCTGAATGTATTTAAGTCAGCAGAGCCTAAGAAAATTCACCCCAAGGTGCTGAAGAAACAAGCTGAAAAAAATCTTGAAGGCACTGGCAATAATATCTGTAAACTCATGAATGACAGGTGAAGACCCAGATGTCTGGAGAAGGAATAACACAGAGTTCTTCTTTAAAAAAAAATGGGGGGGAAGCAGGGGGAAGGAGGACCTGGGTAATAAGAGACTGGTCAGCCAGACTTCAATAGCTGCAAAATTATTACAGAAAATTATAAAACATTCAGTTTTTAAATATCTAGAGGATGAAGGGGTGAATCACTGGCAGCCTACATGTATTTGTTAAGAACCAACTTAATTTCCTTTTCTGAGAAGATAATTGGCTTTGGGGCTAAGGAGAATGCAGTGTACATATACTGGGACTTCAGTAAGGCTTTTAACACAGCCCCAGATACCATTCTCATAATTAAGCGGATGAAATATGAGCTAGATGAAATTATCAAGTAGATACATTATTAGGTGAGTAGCCAAATGCAAAGGTATCTATAAAATGACAGACCCTAGGAATGCCTGTAAGAGTCTGTTCTGGTTCCAGTGCTGTTTACCATTTTTATTAATTACTTGCATACAAGAATAGAGAATATTGATAAATACACAGATGACACAGCAGCTGCACACACTTTAGAGGTTTGGATTAAAGTTCAGTGAGAACTTGGTAAATAGAAGAACTCATTACTACACCAATAAAATTCAAAGAGCAAGATGCTACATGTAAGGAATAAACTCCCATAAAAAAATAAGGATCATTACAAACTTCATTACCTTCCACTGCAAGTGCAAAGTTGAAAAGTGTACTACTTTGATCTGCCTTCAGAAAAAACACACAGTATAGTAAAAGACAAAACACACACAGAGTCATAGTGAGCATATTGAGCACGTTGTGGGGGGACAGGACCATGCAGGGATATGCCAACCACTATAGACTGGGGGAGGAGAGGGGAAGGATTACCATCTTTAGTTACTGCTGTCACTGCTGTAGCAGCCTCATCTGTGCTCTGATGGCAGCACACCTGTGGCTGAGCTACCTGGGAGTCAATCCTGGTGCCCTGTTTGCTCCCTGCAGACCATACATCTATATTAGGCAAAGACTCTTGGGGAGGGGATGGGGAACGCAATTCTGATGCTTCATCATAGTCCATTCCCAGGGCTGGTGCCCTAGTTATACTACTGAACATACTGCATATTGTATTATCTCCTCTGGAAAGCATGAAATGGAATGAACACCATATGAAAAGTATTAGTTAAACCAGTTACCGGGAAGTGCTTGCATACACAGCAATGAGGGAAATATAGGACTACACTGAATGGAATAGAAAAAAAACCCCAAACAGAATATATAGCTGAGCAATTTGTGACCAGAAGAAATATTGGGTTTATGTCCCTAGCCTATAAACAGGCATTCAGAAGTCCCTTTCCAAGTCTTTCCTTGATCTGGAGCTGAGCCGTTTCAGATCCTTATAGAAATGGACAACTAAATAGCATTAGTCTCTTATCTATGCAAAGACACTGTATTGTCATAAAATGCTAAGACATCAATAAAACCTAATTTAAAAGGATAACACCACCCGGTCAAATTATTACACCATTGGCAAAGACATCTTATAACCATTCTCCATTTACAGAGGCAATCATTTACAGCATTTGAAACCTTTCTTTTCTAAATCAGACAGCATTATTAGCCAGCAGTAAATAGTCACTGGCACGACTCAGGAAATTTACTCTTGCAAAAAAACAAAACATACAAAACAGACTACTGATAGCCACATACCCCCAAAATACTAGAGGACTGAAAGAAAACAAAAATAAATTAAATCATTTTTCCCAAAACAAATCATAGCAAACATACAGAAAACTCATATCAAGCTCACACTTGATATACCTTCATTAAATATTAATAGGATGGGGAAAAAAACACTTTCAGAAAAAAACAGGGGTGTTTATTTTAAGACCTACTGAATTCTAAACAGAATTTGTTCCTCCTGCCTTGGCACTTGTGAGCATATAACACTAAATGGATATCAATACGATTCAGAAAGAGGTATGCATTTGGGTATTTTAATTACAGAGAAGATTCATATCACCGTCTTCAAGTCATCTAATTAGCCCAGTGCAACTGAGCAACTAAGGGCGTGTCTACAAGCCATGCTATGTTACCATAGTGACACGCTACATCACTGTACAACGCGCTACAGCACTGTAGCAATCATGCGAGTCTACATGTGACCGGCAGCTACTTTGCTGTAGTGGCATCCCCCGCACCCTCATTTTAGCACACCACTACAGTGAAGTAGAGACTAAAACTAACTGTGTGCCATGTGCATGGAGCAGTATGGGTAGTATGGCCAAGCATGGAGCAGAAACAAAATCGCTGTAGGGTGATGTGTAAACATGCCCTTAATGAAGTTTATGGCCTGCGTTCTTCTGCTATGCTAAGTGGCTGCTGCACCAGTGAAACAGCTGTGTAGTATACCGGATATGGAAGAGGGCTAACTGGTTGTGGCAAAATGTAAAAAAAAAAAAATGGGTGAAAGAAACAACTGGAAAAACTGGCCAAGCTTTTCCAATCAGTGCCTCAGAATAAAGGTTTCTTGCAAAAATGTGGATCCTCCCACTGTTCCTAAACACTCAAAGAAGCAGAGGTTGCCAAAAAGGTTTTCTGTTTGTTTAATTTTCAATAATTGGCGTTAGACAAGAAGTTCCTTCTTTTTCTTTTGGATCCAGATGTTAACACAGTTTTCTGACCTGAAGATTTTCCTCTAAAGTTTTCTAGAGAGCTACAACTTATAGCCATTAAAAAGTATATATTGCAGCATTCAGCTGCCAAATTTTTAAATAACAGTTTCTATAGAGTGTTACTAGATTTGCCCGTCACTTTGGGATGTGCTCATGTATTAGGGCTACATTTCTGGGGGTCTCTGTAATTCTATCAATGTGCTGCTCATGTTGCTTGTATTTCTACATGGAGCTGTATCTCTCCCTTCTGCAAGTCCTCACCCCAGATGGAACTATCTTGCAGGACTCAGTTTCAACAGGGCTGGGTTCCTCCAACCACCACATCAGTCAAATACACACACACAGATTAACATGACACCCCAGACCCAGCCGGGATGATCAGCATGGACAGGCTGACATCTTCATATGCCAGGAATCAGTTAATTAAGGTAACAACAAAATGCAGTCAGACACAAGCACACAGGTAAACAGAAGATCTCTGAATCCAGCTGGGTGTCCAGGTGATGCCCTCATGAGCCAGCATTCAGTTCATTAGGGCACGCCTGAGCCAAACTTGGTCAATCAGCCTGTACAAGCTGATCTCCTTACGCATCTCAAACTCAGCATGTCCCAATCTTTTGCCCTAACTGTCCTAACTATAACCCCCTCGATGAGCAGACCCCACTGCGGTTTTGGGCATTACGGGGATCTTTGGCTTAGGTAAAAGAAGCATTGCTGCAAAGCAGACGGGGAGGTCAAGGGGAAGAAAGAGTAGGTGAGGTTCATAGAAAAAGTATAGCAACCAGCTTGACCATAAAAGTTATTTATTGCCAGGTATATGAACTTATGATGATACCAGTAATAATAGCCATACAAGAGAGAGAGAACGAAACAGTTACAATATTACATAGTTTCAGTTAGGGTTTTGGGGAAGTCTAGCTTGAGTTTGATTAGCAAAGTCAGTTTTAGAAAGCTGTGCCTGGAGCAAGAGAATAAAAGTCAGGTTCCTGGAGTCAGAGAGAGAGAGAGAGAGAGTGAGCTGGGGTCTCACCACTCAGCGAGGGTTGAACCAGTCGAGGTTCCCAGGTGTTTGTTGGAGCTTGCAGACAGGCAGAGTCCTCAGCACGATCAATGGAGGGATGCCAGGCAGAATAGGAGTGGAACTGGTGCGGCTTTGGATCCAAGCACCAGGACAGAAACTTGAACTTGTGTAGGGAACTAACTATGGCTCAAGGGAGAACACTAGGTTTGTTTAGGGGTAAATAATGGTCCATATGCTGGATAATAGAAATTGATCACCACTGGCTATAGGTGGCATTACTCTGAGGGAGCTAACAATACAGACAGGAAGATTCAGTGTTTTGGATACAAATAGAGAAGTCATTACTAGAATTGGTCTGATAAATGCTGAGCTAGATGTGGGTTGATTAGCATCTGAAGCAGGGATCCCCCATCATGCACTGCTCCCCTGCTTTTCTGATCCCAGAACTCAGTGCAGTCCTTGCCTTGGAATCTCTGTTCTCCATCCTGAATGCTAATGAAGGTGCATTCCTGTCCCATCTCCCATTTAAATGAGTTGTCATCTGGTTCCATCTCAGATGCAAATGAATCAAGGGAGTTGCTTCACTCTTGTCACCCTTGTCTGGAGGGCTTTATGTGAGTCTCCTGCTGCATCTTCTTTGTCTTCTGTAAGTCCTTTCTCTAATCAGTTCTTGTTCAGGCAGAGGTGGGGAGAGGGAGAGTTCTTTGCGAGTCAGACAGGCTGCATCCTGAGCCAGGGTTCCCCAAGAACACAGAGCTGAGAGGTAACAAGAGAATATGTTTTATGTGCTGATTTGCACTGAGTTCCCACAGCCTTCTCAGAGGTGCTTAATAAGTGATTTTTACTTCTCAAGCCACAGGTGGCTAGTTCACAAGTCTCTTTGAAAGTGTTTTTTTTCAGTGCAATAATATACAAATGCACTTCTAAAGCTAATAGCCCCATATTTTAGGTGTATGAAGGACCGGTGATGTTTGCAGCTTTAATTATGCTCACATATAATTTTTTTTCCCATAGGCCTTTTGCTCCCTTCTGTTAAGAAAGCAGATGAACTCAGGAAAACTATGTAGCGAGACAGCATACCATCCACTGAACTCCTGCCTTATTTATTATGGAAGTTGGGAAGTGTGCAGTGCATGGAGTACAGAACTGCAAAGGAAAGAAATGATGGCTTTGCAGTTTGTGCAGTTTAGTTCTCCCCTGCAGACATGGATTTTTATCCCTGCATCATCTGCCAACTCATTTTTACATGATTCTGGGCAAATCACTTAAACTGTACTTTTCCCAGGTTATCATTAACTACATATTCCTCATTTTATGGGAACCCAGTTTAAGACACCTTGGGCCTGCTTTGAAGAAGTGTTTATATGTTCAGGGAATACTGATGAACACTTAAGTGCTATAAAAAATATTGAGTTCTCCAAAAATATTAGGCCATTTATATCTTAAACTGGGTATTCTGATATAGGGAATTTCTTACCTCTATTTTCCCTGTGTTTCTGTTCTCCATTTATAAAATGAAAATATTACCATGGAAGGATACAGCAAACATAACACAATCGAATGTTTAAGAAGTCCTTACATGCTCTAGAGATGATGCCATAAAAAATCCCATGAGGAAATTAATAATTTTCTTTAGTGCGTGCTTTTAATAGTATATAGGAAATAAGACATAAGGACAAATATTGAATGATGAGGATAAACTGAAAAACTGAATAGCTGCTCATTCAGTGAGCACCATTCATCCCATGTACTGAATGATGCCCTAGTAATACGGAACAGGAGGATGAAATCATGTAATTAAAGACTACCATATAGCATGTGCACAAAGGAAAGGAACAAAGGTGGTGCTTTAATTCTGATATTCCTTAACCCCTACGTGCTGAAAATTTAATTCTGCTGATGTCATTTTTATATTTTATATAAACATACCACAAAGTACAGAGTAGGAAGACTCTACCCAAACCCAAAATGACAGGACATGTAAAATTCTACCCCCAAGAGATAGCAAACCAGCAAGCCAGATATGACTAATATTAATTACACTAGGTGCTTACACAAGTGATCAGATGGCACTTCAGATGACACTGGAATTTCTGTGTTTAACACAAAATGCGTAAAGTTACAGCATGATTAACCTTAACAGACCTTTGACGTTTGGTAGTGGAGGCTCGGAGCCTCAATGTACTGGTCAAAGCTAGGAGAGCAGAGGGCACTGTCACATGCCTCACAGTGTGCTTCACAGACTCCTTAAGCTGCAGAAAAGTGTTGAGAAGAGGCAAGCTGAAGAGATACCCTGGGGCTGGTAGCAGCGGGAAAGCTGCATTCTTGTTCATGCCCTAACCAGGGAAGCCAGCCACAGCACTCCCACCCCCTGCAGTGCAATTTTGCCAGCTGCCTACAAGTTCCGACTGGCAAAGTGGTCCTTCTCCCTGGGTTTCCCCCAGGTAGGGCGGAGGGAGCAATCTGTGGAGAAAGAATGTGTTACCCAGCTGGCAGGGATGGCTGGGAACTGCCAAAGACAAGCTACAGGGTGGGGGGGGGGGCAGGGGGGGCCTGAGCCCTGCCAGTTGCAGCCAGCAGGTCAGTCCCTCTCCCCAGACCTCCCCCAAATGGAGGAGCTTTCTGCAGGGAGAGAGCCTACCATCCAGGAGGCAGAGCTGGCTGGGAGCCAGCAAAGAGGCAGTGGGGTGGAAAGGGAGTAGCTGAGCCCTGTTGGTTGCAGCCAGCAAAATGGTCCTACACCCCAGGCTTTCCCTGGGTGGGGGAGCTCTATATGGTTTGGAGGGACAGTGGGGGGGTTGATGATGCACAGCCAGCAGTCTGAAAATAGCCTGGGTGGCATGATGCATGCTGCCCCACCACCACTGCCAGATCATATTTTGGCCAACTGATTGCTGTCTGTGCCTGGTCGTTCTTCCTCAACCCACCCAGAGAAAGCAGTCTCCCACCTGGGAGGCTCTCTTCAGGAGCTAACCATGAATAGCCAGCTCCACTCGGCTCTGTTCCCCTTGTCCCCCCTCATTGTGCTTTGAGTGGCTGGTGGGGGGGGGGGGGTTGTGATAGGATAGGATGTACTGAGAATCAAGTGGATGGATGCCATAGGATAGATCTGAAAAGTGGGTATGGGTGGCCAGCAGCCTCCATCATTTAATACGGACAAGTGCAGGGTGCTGCACTTGGGCAGTAGGAACCAGCAGCACACTTACACAATGGGGAACTCCCTACTCGAGAGCACGGAGGCAGAAAGAGATCTTGGAGTCATTATAGACTCCAAGATGAACATGGGCCGACAATGCGAGGTCATGGTTGGCAGGGCTAACCGGACCTTGTCGTGCATCCACAGGTGCATCTCGAGTAGAGCCAAGGAGGTGATCCTCCCCCTCTACGCGACGCTGGTCAGGCCACAGCTGGAGTATTGTGTCCAGTTCTGTGCGCCCCATTTCAAGAGGGATGTGGACAACATGGAGAGGGTCCAGAGGAGGGCCACCCGCATGATCCGGGGACAACAGGGCAGACCCTACAGTGAGAGACTGCGGGACCTGAACCTATTCAGCCTCCACAAGAGAAGGCTGAGGGGGGACCTGGTGACCGTCTATAAATTCACTAGGGGGGACCAGAAGGGTTTGGGGGAGACGCTGTTTCCCCTAGCGCCCGCTGGCATAACAAGGAGTAATGGGCACAAGTTGATGGAGAGGAGGTATAGATTGGACATCCGCAAAAACTACTTCACAGTTAGGGCGGCTAGGAGCTGGAACCAACTTCCAAGGGAAGTGGTGCTGGCCCCTACCCTGGGGGTCTTTAAGAAGAGGCTGGATGCCTACCTGGCTGGACTCATTTGAGTCCCGTTTCTCTTTTTGGGGTTTTTTTTGTTGTTCTCCCGCCCTGGCGGGGGGTCGGGCTAGAAGATCTACTAGGTCCCTTCCGACCCTTAATCTATGAATCTATGAATCAGGCAGGCAGTGTATGCCCAGCTGCCTCTGAGTGTCAAAGATAGAGGACAATAAAATTTAGTGCCTGGGTGGAAAGGTGTTGTCACAATCCAGGGGTGATTACTGGGACTCCGTGGAAGGGTGGAGGTCATGGGAATGTCCTGAGCATTTGAGTCCCTGGTCAGCCTCACCCAGCTTTTGATGGAGGGCTAAGCATGTGCCAGGACCCACACCTTTATAAATCCTCCATGTCCGCCAACCATCCTGCTTGCCTGGCACCCTATCAGGAATCTGCACATCCCTGCTGACTCCCAGATACCCTTCCACTCTCCCTGTCACTCTAGCAGCCAGACCCTAATCCATCTGTAGTTGTCAAGACCCCATGGGCAATGTCATGGGCCATGGATGGACCAGCTCCTTCCTCCTCCAGCAGTCAAACTTGTGGACACAACTGGAAATACAGAGAAATGAAGGATTTCATCACCATCTTGGGCAAGAAGAGCCAGTGCCAGCTACAGAAAAGGCACAGCAACAGAGATATCTTTCAGCATATGGCCTGTACATGCACACCCAGGGCTACAACAGGGACTGGATGCAGTGCTGCACCAAGCCCAAGTTGATAAGAAGTCATTTTAACAGCATACATGATACCAACAAGAAGACCAGGGCCTTAAGGCAGATGATCCTCTTTTATGAGGAGGTATCCCATATCCTGACCAAGGAAAGGGCCACTGAGACCCTGCACACTGATGGCACCACAAAGGGTTGAGAGAATGTGGTATCACGGACCCCTATGGATAATCTGTAGAACCTCTATGTTGATTGAATCAAAGGCATTAGTTAGGTTAGTGAAGGTCATGTAAACATTTTGGTGTTGCCTGCAGCACTTCTCCTGCAGCTGTCAAACAGAAAAAATCATCTCTATTGTGCTTAGAAGTCATCTGAAGCTACATTAGCACTAAGATAGAATCTCATCAGTGAGAAAACTGAATCTATCAAGGAGAATGCAGGCAAGGATCTTCTCAGCTATAAACGGGAGTTCCCATATGGTAACTGCTGCAATTTGAGCTCTCTTTTCTTGAATATGGCAATAATTTTGGCATCTATCAAATCATTAGGAATCTGTTCACATTTCCAGATTTTTAGAATAACAAAGTTTAGTTAGTGAGAGAGCTTTTTTCCAGCTTGCCATAGTCATTCCAGGTATTGAAGGACAGTTGTTATGAGGTTCCCGGTGCATCTCTTGTAAGCCCAAGACATCTCAATGGACTTTCTCACATAGATTTACAATCAGTTCTTTTTTCACCTTTGAAAACCCTTCAAGGTTTGCACACAGTATTGTCAATGCTTGCCCTAAGGATTATGAGCATCTATTTCAGTTACAAGGCATTATCTTTCCTTATAGTTTGGTCAATTTGTAGGGTCAAAATCATGGTTTACCAGAATTCGCAGGTATTACCTGGTATTACAGGACAGGTGTAATGTTGGCTACGAAGGACCAACTCACAGGATCATAATGAGTTCTAATTTATTGTACAGGGTGTGAAGTTACCAATAACATCTTAAATGCAAACTTTGAGTTATGAGAGGTACTGGTCAACTTAGCACACACACATGCACTCACTCATTCAAGCCCATGTCATTTAAAACCATGTAGTATAGTGTATAGTAGCTGCTGTTGTGACTGTGAGAGCAGTGGTGACAGTATATCTACCTATTCGAGGCCCTGGAGTCTGCTGACAATGGTCAGCTTCTTTCAAGGTGATGTCTTTTCCAGAAGGGGGTCACTTGCTTATCCTTCTGTCTCAGTAGGTCAGGTGCTGGATGAGACTACACCACTGAGGGTCATGCTTCACTGCCTTTTATCCCTTTCTGGCAGACTTGTGTGATCCTCCAACATCATCTTGGCTGCCCAATCTGGAGGTTGCTGTCCCACATGGGTCTCGAGTAGTAGTGCATGACATCTGTTAGTTACAGGGGTCTCTGCCTGCTGGTACCTGGAGTTTTGGGAGTCCACCCTTGACTTATTGACTTAATGGCTGTATTGTTATGGGTTACAGGAATAGTCAATAGGGTGAGTGCTCAGTTCCAGGAATCAGTTCCTTGGCTTGATTAGCCTAAAATGGCTTGTAGAGTTTTGTAATGCTAAGTTTCTCTGGCTAGGTTATTGTCAATTAAGAGTCAGAGGCTCTTGCTTGGTCTTCAATTATCTGCTGATTCATCATACATACTCTCATTCACTCAAGGGGGACCAGCCCAATATGGCAATACAATTCCAGTGATTACAATTCCAGTACATTCTTACGATAATAGTTCTAGTAATACGTGGCATAACTTTAAAGAAAAATACATTTGTTAAAAGTTAAAAGGTATAAAATATAACATACTGAATGCCAAGGTAAAGATGAGACAGATGAAATATAAAAATGCACTGTGAGATAGTGAGGATCAAACACTGGGGACAGTAAGTGAATTAGGTTAGATGCGGTAGACTGATTTAGCATAAACTTTAGACAAATATGGGAAGTTTGCTTTGGGAAATAGGTTTTAATCAAAAGGGGAATGTGTTCACCAGGATATGTTTACAATCATGTTTTCAATGTACCTTGGCTTCTCTTGTCTATTACAGGGTTTGCTTTAAAGTGGATATTTTAGTTCTTTGGTTTTCTTTAGTGACACTGAACTTAATTGATATGTAGATGCAGTTTTAGGTTTCTCCTACAGAAAGCCACTTTAACTTTCTGGCTTTCTCTGAGCCTTCCCACACCCATGCAATGAGTGTGCTAGGGGTCTGCCAACACTTAGAAGGAAAAACAAATACACAAAATGTGGGGTGCAGGCAAGAAGGGGCTTCTTGTTACAATGTGAATGCTTCTGCTTTTGCCCCATTTTGAAAGAGCCTGGCAGACAGCATGCTTGGTTGCACTGCTTGGGGGGAGGTTCTCTTCCTGGAATTCTGCCCCTCCCAGCATGCATCATGATAGCTATGGCAAGTCCCCACTGTTTTCACCATTTCTTCACTGTGTCCCAGCCATGCCTCACCATGCCATGGTGTCCTGCTTCCTATGCACAAGCAGGGAGACCCAGGAGCTGTGGCAGGTCCTGCTGAACACCCAGTGTGACTCTCCCTGGAGGATGCACCTACCTGAACCTGCTGTAGCAGTGGGTGGCCTTGATACACACCCTCAAGCCAATCCCTACAGGAAGGGCTTGGCCGCTACAGGGCAGGCTTCGCAATCTGGTGATTGCAGCAAAGGAAAAAGCTGATCTCTTCAATGAGTTCTTTGCCTCCATATTTTTGAGCAGGGACTGGGGACAGTTCCCCCACTAGGAATACAGACAGGCTCAGGGGACATGATGTCATGCCTAGGGTCAGGGACAATCTAGTTAGGGAACTCTTGGAGGGGTTGGATGTGTTTAAAATCAGTAGGTCTGGGTACTCTTCATCCAAGGGTACTGAGGGAATTGGCGGAGGGCATAGCAGGGACCCTGGAACGGCTGTATGAGCACTCAAGGTGCTCAGGCCAGATCCCAGAGGACTGGAAAAGCCAATGTGGTCCCCCTTTATAAGAAGGGGAGAAAGGAGGACCCGGGTAACTATAGGCCAGTTAGTCTCACCTCAGTCCTTGGAAAGACCTTTGAGAAAATTATCAAGGAGCATATCTGCAGGGGCCCAGCATGGGAGGTAATGCTCAGGGGCAACAAACACAGGTTCATTGCAGGCAGATCCTACCTGACTAACCTTGTTTCCTTTTACAACCAGGTCACAAAGTCCTTGGATGCAGGGATTGAGGTGGATGTTGTCTACCTGGACTTCAAGAAGGCCTCTGATACTGTTTCTCAACCCATTCTCACAAAAAAACTAGATGACTGCAGTATTGATGCCTACATAGTCAGATGGGTGGCAAATTGGCTTGATGGTCACACCCAGAGAGTGCTGGTGGACGGGTCATTTGCAGCCTGAAGGGATGTGGGCAGTGGGGTTCCCCAGGACTTGGTCCTTAGGTCTGTGCTATTCAACATCTTTATCAGAGACTTGGAGGTGGGCATGGAAAGCACACTGTCCATATTCGCTGATGACAAAGTTGTGGGGAGAAGTGGGCACACTGGAGGGGAGGGACAGAATCCAACTAGATCTAGACAGGTTACACAGGTGGGCAGATGAGAATAGAATGGAATTCAATGCAGACAAGTGCAAGGTGCTGCATCTACAGAAAAGGAACCTGCAATATACCTATAGGCTGGGGAACACCCTTCTCATCAACACAGTGGCTGAAAGGGATCTTGGAGCCATTGTTAACTCCGGGATGCACATAAGCCACCAATGTGAGGAAGCAGTCAGTAAGGCTAACTGCACCTTATCGTGCATCTACAGATGCATCACAAGCAGGTCCAGGGAGGTGATCCTTCCCCTCTATGCAGTGCTGGTCTGGCCACAGTTTGAGTACTGCATCCAGTTCTGGGCACTGCACTTCAAAAGGGATGTGGCTAGCCTTGAGAGGGTCCAGAGGAGGGCCACTTGCATCAGCAGGGGGAAGCAGGCCAGACCCTATGAAGATAGACTAAAGGTCCTGAATCTATTCAGCCTCCCCAAAAAAAAGGCTAAGAAAGAATCTGGTGGCTATCTATAAACTCAGCAGGGGGACCAACGGAAAATAGGTGAGGCTCTGTTCCCATGGGCACCACCTGGGATAACATGAAATAATGGCCACAAATTGATTGAGAATAGGTTCAGGCTTGATATCAGGAGGCATTACTTTATGGTTAGGGCTGCCAGGCTCTGGGTTGGCCTCCCAAGGGAGGTGGTGCTCTCCCCTGCCTTGGGAGTCTTCAAGAGGAGGATGGATAACTATCTGGCTGGAGTATTATGATCCCAGCACTCGTTCCTGCCCAGGGCAGGGGGTCGGACTTGATGATCTGTTCAGGTCCCTTCCAACCCTAGAAACTATGAAACTAATGGACGGTAAAGTGTCACCATCTACATGTGAACCACAATTAGTGTACAGTAGATTAATTTACGATGGCATAGGATAGTCCCACCAGATACAGATACTTTTTTATGCCACAGTAAATTACTGCTCTTAAATGCACATGTAGATTATGACGTTAGGATTAATTTACTCCAGCTCCAATTGAGTTGGAGTACAGGTGACCCTTGCCATTCACGGGGGATACATTCCCGTCATCCCCGGGATTGGTGAAATTCACAAATAGGGCACTGAATTCATGAACATGGCCTGCGTTCATGAATGCAGTGCCCCTGGTGGCTGGAGGAGGGGCATGGCTCCAGCAGAGCCCGGTGGCAGCAAGCACGGATAAATGTTTAAAGTGTATTTAAAATGCAGGTTCGGCATTTGCGAATATTTGAAACTGTGAATGCTGAACCTGCAAATACCAAGGGTTTCCTGTATATTCAGTCATGTTAATTTCACATGCAGATGTGCCCACTGAAGGCGTTCCTATTTATTGAAAGACAGTTATCTGAAAATCAAAGACCTCCATTTCTTCCTGTTTGTTTCCCATAATTCTCATGTTAGTATGTAAATATTTCAGGTATCTATCTTATCCCTGAAAGCATTGCTAAGGCTTCTGTTATAGCTGCTTTTTACTAAGTTTTCATCCATGTCCCCTGCCTCTCTACTTACCTCTGAGCCTTTGCCTCCATGCCTCAGTGAAATAAATTTAAAGCCCTCTTCACTAGATTAGCAAGTCTGTACTTGGTGGTGATTTTTTCTATACAGCCACATGGTGATCTCCTTGATGTGTGTACTCCTAACTGGGCCTTTTCCCTTGATTGGAAGGATAGGTAAGAACACAATTTGGGCAGCCCATGTCCTTCACCCTTTTGTCCAGAGCCATGAGTCACTTCTGATCTGCTCAGGATCACCCCCCTAGCAGTATCATTAGCACCCATATGAAAAGCATGGAATAGTAGTCAGAGGGCCAGATGCTTCTCAGCAATTTTTCTTTGATGTCTTAGAAGCAGACTCCTGGCAGACAGCAGGCCTCCCAAGCCAATTAATCAGGTCAAAATATGGATGCTTCTTTGTCCCAACACCACTTGTTGCTTCCTCTTGGTAACACTGGTCTTGATCCTCATCTATCAGGGATGCATGGCTTGGCCTCTCCCACCACTGGAGTGTGCTGTTTCTCATCCAGTGCTAGGATTTCTTACCTGTTCTCCAGCTGGACAGCCACAAGTTCAGAAGAGCAGCGCTGTCTGTTGCCAAAAAGGTCAAGCTGCCAAATTCTACCTTCCAAAGTACCTGTGTCTTCCTTGTCTTCCAGTGACTTCTGTGGCAGTCCCTCTTCCATGATGCTGGTAGTCTCTTTCTGCATTGAGTAAATGAAAGCCTCAAGCTCATAGCTTATGAACCTATCCACTTGTAGCTCCCTTACTTGATTCCTGAAATAATCTACAAGGAGGCACTTCTCACACTGCAAACACTCCCTCTTTGCTTGAGATGCATTGGTGGATGCATGCCAAAGTTTGGTTTGCTTTGCCAGCCACAGCATTGCATTGGTGGCTCATATTCATCTTGTGGTCAATCAACAACCCCGAGTCTCTTTTGGTCTTGGTGCTATTGAGCGTAGCACTGCCAAGCCTGTAAGTATGTTGAAGGTTCTTCCTACCAAGATGCAGCAGCTTACACTTCTCTACATTGAAGGCCATCAAGTTTTGGTCAGCCCAACTTGATAGCATGTCCAAGTTGGCCTGTATCCCCAGCCTGTCCTGCAGTGTGACCACCCTCTCCCATAATTTGGTGTAATCTGCAGACTTTGCCAGTTCACATCTCACTCCTGAATCCAGATTATTAATGAAGATGTTAAAGAGTACTGGCACAAGTACCAAGCCCTGAGGGACTCCACTGGTCACCCCATGCCACATTGATTTGCTCCTGTCAACTAGTACTCTTTGGGTCTGACCCCTTGGCCAGTTACCTAGCCATCAGACCATAAAATGATCAAGGCCACAGTTCCCCAGCTTAGCCACGAGGACCTCATGGGGAACTAGGTCAAAGGCTTTCTTGAAATCCAGATATGACATCCACATCATCTCCCTTGTCCAGGGCACATGTTACCCGGCCATAGAAGGAAATGAGGCTGGTCAGGCAAGACCTGCCATTCACAAAGCCATGTTAGCTGGCATCCAGATGCTTGCCTTCAATTAGTCTGGTGTTGATGGATCCCTTGACAATTTTCTCCACGATTTTTCCAGGGATGGACTTCAGACTGATTGGTGTATAATTCCCCAGGTCATCCCTCCTCCTTTTCTTGAAGATAGGAACCATGTTGGCTCTTTTCCAGTCTTCTGGGACCTCACCTGAGCACCACAAATTTTCAAATATCTTTGCCAAGGAGGATGCAATGATGCAATATGTCATCTCTCCATCTGAGAAGGACTTAAATAACCAGAACAACATGAGTTTCCCAGTGTGATACTGTAGCTAAGTAGGAGACAACAAACTTTGGACACAGAAGCAAGGGAACAAGAACAGGGATCAAGTTTACCTCTATAGATGCCTTTAAAAGGACAATTATTGGCATACTGTTTCTCATTCTTGTGTTCACATTTGGAAAAAGAAACTCATACTTTGAAAAGGGTTCAGAAAAAGAGTCAAAATAAAGATATGTGGTTTGCAAACATGTCTTACAGTGAAAGACTAAAGAAGTGCAGTCTGCTTAGTTTGTTCAAGAAAAAAATTAAGAGGTAACTTCATTACAGACTGCAAGTGCCTACATAGGGAAAAAATTTCGGTTATTAGACACCTCAAAAACCTTTAACAACATCCAACAGTTAGAAACTATTGTTTTATAAATATCAGATATAACAATCAGACTAGGGCTAGGTACACACAGTCAAAAAGCCTGAGGCTGAATCAATTCAGTCTTTGCAGGTTAGTTTAAGCTGTGTAGACTGAACTGATAAGTAAGTAAACAGACATTCACTTTTTATTGCAAAAATGCAGCCACATGCCTGCAGTGGCCAGGCCAGAAGATTGGGGGGTGGAGATTACCCTTGAG
>NW_017728992.1:75069813-75082053 GCF_001723915.1 Gavialis gangeticus | reverse complement strand
TTGGGGGGGGGGGACACTAGAGCCCGCCTCTGCTCTCCTGGAGCAGACAGCTTGAATCTGGAGCGGCTCTGGGACAGAAGTTCAATAAACCAATTAAACCTAAATCAGGTAAGTCTAATTTGGCATCCATCTAGGTTTATTTTAAACTGGTTTTGGCCATTCTGAAAGTGCTTTATGTGCACTGAACTTCTGTTATTTTACATATTTGAACCAGTTTCCAATCACTTATACTGGTTTATGTGCAATTTCTGTCCCTAGACTAGATAATTATAACGTTCCTTTTCGCATGAAAATCTGGGCACACCAAAGAAATACACATTTTAACATGGGAGATATGTTTATGAAGCTTAACCAGATGTTGTCAAGAAAATTACTCAGATTAAAATTATTATTTCTTGATATAAATAAAAATAGTGATGTGCTTTTGTTTGTCCCTCTGCCAAGTAGAAGTGCTTTGCAAATTAGCATACTTTTATGAGTCTCTATATTCCTAGTAAAATTGGTTTTGTTTACATTGTATAGATCAATCCTTAACTAGAGCTGACAGAAACAACATACAGTCAATACCTTCTTCCAGAAATCTCAGAAAAAGCAACAGGGCTCAATTCATTGAAACCAATTCTACCTCAAGGATTGACTCTGCTTAGAGAAAATAAATCTGGTAAAAAATTTGCCACTTACCACAGCTCACAGAACAGACAAAAACCACACTACAAATAACATAGCATTTCTTTGTACTATATACTGCTTCTGTGCTAAGAAAATGAACTTGTAAGGTTAGATGTAATAGCATCATAGCATTATAACAGAAGAGTGAGGTATTTAGCCATGTTAGATTATAAGAGAAGATTATTTTGAAATATAAAAGCAGAATCATTCCCTAATAGAAAGTATCATATATGAATACCACTGTTTCTGTCACCCTTCCTTAATTGTTCAGGCTTCTGAAAATTTATATTAATTTACCTGTTAAATCTGCTAATCCATTATGATTAATATTTATTATATATCTTTACCTACATATATTTTATATATATTGGCTCAAATTGTATTTTCTCTTCCCTAGTGCTAGATGGTAATAAATTAAACCATGATTATAAAGCATATGCAAAAAAGAGGAAAAGTTAAGTTTTCCTAGGGAATCCCAAATCAAGGCCTTCCAGACTTAACAATCATAAATGTTATACTTTTTGCAACAAGAGCCCTTATTTCTGAAATTTTACAATCAGGCATAGACTCAGCAGGTACACATCATCAGTCACAGACCCTGTACAGTTCTGTTGCATAGTTCTCTTGTCCCTGCTACAGAACTAGGTGCTTGAAGTGCTGGTAATTCTAAGGTCCCTGCTTATCTTTTTTTGAATGGAACGTGAGCAGCACTAGACCAGATCACTTTAATTAGCTACTGTTGCTGAATTACTTACCATTTCAACAAAGCTGAATTTCTGCAGCTACATGGTAGGTAAAGAAAATAATTTGTATGAACACAGGAAGTCAGTTGTGAAATTCAAAACCATTTGAAAAGGACTGCTTAAACACCTTTGATCTCTAAATGTAAATACACTATAACTTATCCTAAGGAGACAGTAAAATCTCAGGTGCCTTAGAGGTGTATTTTGTTTTTACATAGCCCATATGCCTCTGTTCATGAAATATTTGGGGTCTCTTTTACCATGCAGTCATTGGCAAAGTACTTCCATTTATCTAATTCTCTTTAATTCTTCTGTTGCTCTCCTCATTCTCTGAAAGTAAAGTGTATTTTAGCAACTTACACCTAACACAAAAAGTGGAGCTTTTACAACACGTTTTGAGAACAGAGAGGTAATCTAGGGGTGCAGATACAAATGACAGTTTTCACCTGATCTGGCCACAGAAAGCAGTTTATAGCCATGACCAAACCCAAGTATACAGCTGCAGACCAGTTCAAAAAATGGCTGATCAGATGAAAATCTGAACCCTCTGCATGAGAGATCAGATCAGATGAAAATCTGAACCTTCTGCATGAGGGATCAGATGAAGATGTTTCAAAACACAGAGACTTCTCTAACTTGTGTCTCCACTGCCTCCCAGTCTTGCTGTTTTCAGAATGGAAGGGGGGAAAGGAAGCAAAGGGGGTTCAGTCTGAGTTTTTTTCAGCCTCTGCAGGAGGGTGGGACTGCCCCTGCCCCACTCTCCAGCGCTGTCTGGGAAACCCCTTAAATAACCTCCCTCTGCTCCCTGTCCTGCCTCCCATTCTGAAACAGAGACAAGCTGGGAGACGAGAAGGGCTGTTGCTAGAGAAAATTGGGTGCAGTCTCCCAGCCAGCAGCTAGATGAACCAACAGTGAATTTCTGTTTGTTCCAGGGGATTGTTGCAACTCAGAACACTTCCTGCAAAGTGTTCTCAGTTACAGCAGGGAGCTGCACCCAAAATGTTCTACTCTATCATTTTTGTCTGGAACATTGTCACTGTGGGTATGTTGCACTATTGGGCCAAATTTATTAACAGAACTTGCTTGACAGGAATTCCATTCAAAATTTTAAATCAGGAGTGAACTTGCCTCTAGAAAGATGCAGAAAAATAATATTTTTACTGAGACTCAAAGGAAGACAGGAAACTAGAAAGTTATGTGCCCTGAGTGGTGATAGGATCCAGGGAGTAGTGGTGGCCAGGCCAGGGGCTGTCATTCTTGTGTTCCATTCTTTAAAATAGTGCAAGGGGCTGGTGAACCCATAGTTATGCTACTGACCAAGAGGCAATGGTAACTATATGGTTTAAGGCATCATCTAATGCAGGGCTGTTCAATTTCTGAGTGGCTGGAGGCCACATGCTGCAGCATATCTCATGCACGTTCCTCCCCCACTGCCAGGCCAGCATCCCACACCACATGTTCTCCAGCCTCCTCTCCTCTGCACTGCACCACAGCAGCCCTCCTGTGTGAAACAAGGTCTCCAAGTCCCTTCATACCATTTGGGTACATGCTCCCTCAGCTCCACAGGCCACATTGAACCGCTCCCAGGGAGGAGGTGAGGGGTGGGAAGCAGAAGCTGGAGGAGGGAGAGGAAAGCCAGAGCCTTTAGTGGTAGCAACAACAGCTGGATCAGGGAGGGGAGCAGTGTCCAGACCAGGAGCCTGGGGGCCACAAGTTACCCCCTCAGGAACTGTACGTGACCCATGGGCTCCTAGTTAGGTAACTCTGATGTAACAGATACAAAGGCATGATCCCTGTTTTTGACTTACACTAAAAGTAACCATGACTTGATTCACCTGTAAATAGATATGCAGGCTGGGGAATCAAATGTATGCTAGTTACACCATTTCCTTATGTGCCACTATGTGCTTTAACCATAGGGTGACCATATGTTCCCAGGACAGCTTAATTTCAGCCTGTTGGTCAAAACTCCTGAGCTGGAGTCCAGCAGGGAGGTGGAGCAGCATGGTGCACCAGGCAGGCACCACTGCTGTTCTGAGGGACCAAGGATATGCCACATGCAGGTATGGTGGCACCTGCTCATCTGCCTGTGTTGCCCCCACACAGGAGCAGTGCTGCCTGCCTCACCACCTGCTTGGCTGCCTCCCCCCACTGGACTCTGGCCCAAGACTTTTGACCAACCAGCCAGGACTGGGCTACAGAACCCTGGAGAGTCCCAGCCAAACCAGATAGTCACTCTGTTTAACCACAATAACTTAATTGGCCACCTAAGCTTGAGAAGATCTTTGCAGTATCTTTTTATTAAAAGTCAAGTAGTAATTTAATTAATGAAGACCCCCAACACAAAGAAGAACTAAAAACAACATACACAAACAATATGCAAGAGAATAAATGCCTACCACGTTTATTTCAAAATAACTAGGAAATAAGGAGTTGCTTGAACTACATATAAATAAATAAAGTTGCTTGAGCTACAAAGAAATTTGACCTCATTAGTCAGAGCCTGAGAGACTTTCAATTATCCAAAGTAATAGCTGGCAGGAATAAAGAGCAGTGCCTTCTGAAATGGACCAACTTGGCTTAATTAACAAAAAAATTAACGCCATTAAAAACTGTTATCAGTCCAAGGACTGAAATGATACCTTTTGTAAAGTGTGGCAATTTCACTTTTCACAAGATAACTGAGTAAAACCTACTATAATGCAAAAGACCTGTAAGAATGTTGATCTTGACAACATTTCCCCTTCAGAGGGATTGTAATTATGGAGCAAATAACCTGTCAAAAGAATAAGAAAAAGATATGCTTGGCTGTTTTGAATCCATTTGTTCCATAGGCTGAAACCGTTTAGGATGGACAATCTCACTCTGAATTCTTATGAGCCCAATTGAACTGACAAAGTCTGATGCAAAAAATGTCCATTTGCTGGGCTTGTATTGAACTACTTGTTATTTTTCACTTCTTCTAACTCAGTCTCTTACAAGCTTGTATAGTAAATATCAAAGCCTGAGAAAAGTTTGTAACAATGACAACTGTATCTACCCCCAAGCTGACTGTTAACTTACTCTACTGTGGAAAGAGTATAGATTCTTAAAAGAGGAACTTGATGGTCTGAACCAAATGGAATTGATAACAAGCACTTCTATCTGGCAACAAATATAGAGAAGCAGCCAAGAGAATTTTTAAAAAAATAAAGGAGTTAGGATCCTGATTCAGCACATAATAGATAATCCTGATTTATTAATATGCTTAAATGTAGACGTAAGTATTGCTATTAAACACATGCTTAAGTGTTCGGTTTTTTTTCTGAACAGGGAGAGAATCACTTATATTCTTGTGCTTGGTAGGGGGACAGTATTCTGAAGAGAAAGTTGCACATAATGAAAAATTTTCATTAAATACAACAAACAAAGGGCAGGCCCACACACGCAAGCACTTGTGCTTGCAGTGGCTCAAATAGCAGTGGCACAAATTTGTGCTGGAGATTTGTGCCTCAGCATGTGTGCCTGAACATGCACTTTGGCACAGGGCAAATTGTGCTGCTTTGGGTAAACTGGCCCTGTCCAGCTGCTCCTGTATCTTCAACCAGGGGGAGCTTGATGCTGAGGCCAGCATTGACCACCTGCAGCCCCTCTCTCCCCCCGCATGTTGGGTACCAGTTCTCTCACCACCAGCACCAGGCCACCTGCCCAGGGGCTTCCATCCACATCCACTGCCAGGACTGCAACAGCACAGACAGTGTGACTGTATGGAGAACAAAAGCAATTTTAGTCCCCCTCCTCCTCCCCAAAACTTCCCTGACACCAGCAATACATCATACCCATAATACCTGGTGTGATACTCACCACCACCCCAACACCATTCACCGAAGGTCCCCTGTGCACAAACCCATCCCAACCCAGAGAGTAACCAAAACCATGTAGATCTGTCTTAGGGGAACAAGAGAAGGTCCTGAGGGGTGGGGGAAACTCAGGGAGAGGAGGCACAGGTAGAAGGGACTTAGGGTTTGGTGGCCCCACAGCCCTAATGTGCATCTCAACCTTGGGTCTGGCCACCCTGTGTGCAGAAACCATGGTGACATGACCCAGGGCCCAGCTTCTCTGGAGAGGAGGGTGGGCGCTCCACCTCAGGGGCAGCTGCCATAGGTTGACCCACACCTGGGAAGCGGGCAGCCAGGACCTGTATAGCCTAACCCCTGACACCTATCATCCTTTTTTCTTCTTAATAGAAACATCCCAGTGAGATCCTGAATATGGTCTAACAGCTTGGGACAAGGGGTAACTATCCTATATTATAAAAAGTTGGTTATGTTTATGGACCTGCACCCCTTGATGGCCACAGCAGGCCTGTGGAGACTGCAAGGCCTCCTGGGGTGCCAGCTGTGACATCATCCAGCCAACCTGCTCCCAGATGGGCCCTGCTCTGCTGCCAGAGGTACAGGATGGCCAGGGGGGCAGGTGGCTGTAGTGGGGCTGGTGCAACCTGGGGCACACAGGCAGGAGCAGCTGGGGCAGGGATGGTGGCCATGAGCTGCTCGGTGATCCTGCACTTGTGCACTACGATTGCATAAATGGAGGCTTGGAGTTGGTGCATTTCCTTCAAGATCTCCTGGACCAGCTGCTGCCCCTCCTGGATCTGGATGACCCAGTGCTCCAGGTCTACCCTCCAGGGCCATGGCCTGGTCACAGTGGAACTGGCAGAGATTCTACAGAACCTGATTGTAGAAGTCCTGAGCCTCCCAGTGGCATGCCCACTCTATCCAGAGTGCCTCCTCCTTCCAGCTCTCCTGCTGGGTGCAACACTCCCACCACAGATAGTGCATCCAGTTGGCTCCCAGAGTCTGAGAGACTCAGCAGGTAGCTCTTTGTCATAGGGCAATGACCTCTCCTCTGGCAGATGGACTGTCTGAAAACAGAGCAAACAGAAAGCCATCTTCATCTACAGCAACATGGCATAGGGCAAGAACAGGCCTCAACAAGGTTTCCCAGGGACTTGCCTCACTCTTGGGTGAACATACAAGGAGCAATCCCCCAAACCAGGGCCATGTGGGCCTGGCACCCTGACAAGAGCCATGGCCATCCTGGGGTCTGGCCGCCCCCTCTCACTGTATGTTCAGGTTGCCTGCTATCCAAAGCCCCCCCTGCCCACCCCTTGCCCATGGCCTCCACAGAGCCCTCCCAGGCACAAGCGTCACAGTTGGCCCACCCTGCAGAGCCCACCTTCTCCCCTATCAGGGAAGCTGCAGCATTCCAAGACCCTCACTCAGGCAGTGGCCCCAGTAGGTGCAGAGGTGGGGCCCCAGGGGCTTATGGCCTTAGTGAAGCCAACAACTCTGCTGTCCACTTATGGCCAGGGCCAGCTCCATCCCACAGGGAGTACTGGCAAGGTGGAAAGATTGTCCTGGCCCCACTGGGAAGTGGGCCCCTTCATGACAAGTGAGTGTGGATCAGGAGAGGAGGGAGATGGTGAGGATAGGCTTGGGGTTTAGGCAGGGGCTGAGGAGTAGTGGGCCATAGGAGAAGGGAGGGGAAAGAGACGGCAGGGAGAGGCTCCCAGTTCCCTGACCTGGATGACACCCTGGGCCACTCCTCAGGCTCCTCCATGCTCCCTCTGCTGCCCTGCAGATGGCAGAGGGCCTCTCTCTCAGGGCTCCCCTTAGGTGCAGCAGTGGCATTATCTATGGTCTGCGATGTCCACCCCTCACTGCTGTCATTCACAGCATGGCTATAAGGTGGTTGGGCAACAGGCCTGGAGGAGGGCCCTGCCTCCAGAGACTCTGGCTAGGTCTCCAGGCTGCCTGTCCCTGCCTCCATTCTTCCTCTGGTGGCAAAGGAATAGTGGAAGGATTCAGTGGCTGTGGGCTCCAGGATGCAGGGCAGCTCCTTGTAGTGGGGCATGGTGGTGCACCCCACTCCTGAGGACCAGTTCACATCATGGACAGCAATAAATTGGCTCCACAGTGCTTTGGCCTTCACACAGACAAGGATTTTTTGGGGATAAATCTGATATAGTTTCATAGATGTTACAGGCTGGAAGGGACCTTACAGATCATCAGGTCCAGCCCCACTGCACTTGGGCAAGAAAGACTGCTGGGGACAGATTTTATCTTTTATTAGACTAACTAAAAGAGTTGGAAAAAATTTTCTTTGCAATTTTTTGGATACAAATACCCTTCGTCAGGCTGAGGAACACAGGTGTTCTATGTTCTTCCTGGATAATATGAAAAGTAAGGAACCCCCATGCATGTCAGTGGGTGGAAGACAGGGGGTGGGGAGGGAAGGGGAATGAATGTAGCTGGTAAATAGGGAAGAGGTACCTGGTGAGTTCGATGTTAGGCAGGTTATAATGTGTCATAAATCTAATGTCTATATTTAGTCCGTGGTTTTTTGTATCCAGTTGGTTGATGAAGTGAAGTTTGTAGGCTCGCCTGTGAAAGGTGTTTCCTAAATTCCCTTTGAATATTAGAACTGAGACACTGGAGAGAGAGTGATTTTCTTGTGAGAAATGTTCCCCCACATATAATCGGGCATTCTTGTCTTCAATAGATTTCTGGTGTGCATTCATTCTGGTGCACAGTTGTTGTTTGGCCTACCCTACATATTTACCATCAGGGCATTTGGTGTATTGGATGAGATATATTACATTTCTGGAGGTGCAGCTGTAATAACGAGGAATGCTGATGTTTCTGTTGTGGGGTGTAGTATAGTGATTATGGGGTAATTGTAGTAATTCATTCCCCTTCCTATCACTTTCAAAGGATGTGACTGGCTGTCTCTAGATCATAGTCTTCACACCTTTCAGCATAATAATATATTTATTCCTATTTACTATACAAAGGCTATTAAAGTTCACCAGCAACCAAATAAAAATAAAAACTAGTAGCACTCTGCAAGATAGCCTATAATTTCTATTTTCAGCTATCTGGAAGGCTTCTTCTCTTATAATGCATCCAGGGTCATGTGACTCCCATGAGGCACTACACATTGTAAAATGTGCACTGAGTTACATGAGATATACTACTCTAGAGAGTTCAGCTCATAAAAGGGACTGGTCTCCACAAAGCCATGTTCCACAAGAGAAATGCAACTTAGTATTCTGTTGAATGATGCAAAGTGAAACATTTTAGGCCACTTCAAAAAGAAAAACCAAATTTGGGTCAACCAATTCAATATGAAAAACTTACATTTTGATTTTATAGAAACTACATTTTTTGACGGAAATTAGTTTTGATAGAAAAATCCTTATTATCTCCAGCTATATATTTGTACTATGAAAATGTAATTAGCTTTGACTGGACCTAAACAAATTATACAATATAATTCTGTTCCCTTATTGGATATGTGTAAATACCAATCAGGTATTGAGCATATGTTTATAAATTCAGAGTGTCCTTTCCACAAATACTCTTTAGTAATTCTTTAAAATATACACAAAAAATACACAAACACTACTTCTATTAAACTCTTTCCCTAGAACAATAGAGCAGGGAGTAGACAAACTAACAAACACAATCTATGTGACCTAATTCAAATATTTAAATAAATTCATTGGATTTAATGTTCTACTATATTTGCCCAGTTCTACAAACAAACTATACTCCCCAGTGTAATATACAATGAAACAATGATACAAACAAAATAATTGTCCTGTTTATTTAAGTCTTGATCTTTAAACAAACAGCCTTAACTAAGGAAATTTGACTTTTCAAATGCCTGAAATAGGGCTTTCTTATCCTGCCAGCACAGACTCCAATCCCAATAATTTGAAGCAAAAACGATCAGTAAGAGAATCACATCAGTGACTATGTCCTTAGGCTAAAGCAATTGTAAAGCATCAGTTCTTTCAGAGACTACAGAAATAATTATAGGAATCCACAGTGCTCACAGCATGCAAAGTAACTGCTCATTCAGTTTGCAAACAGCAGTTTTCACTTTGCCTTTCCCTTCTAATTTCTCTACAGCTAAATCTCCTTATTTGTAAGATACGAAATGAGAGCAAGGATATGGTATTTTAGTTCTCAGACAAATATACTTTTAAGTAATAATTATTTTTACTCCATTTAGTCTAGTATTACTTTATTTTCTCATATGCCACATATTCCCCAAAAAACCCATGCATCTTGGGAAAGCAAGATGAAGAAAACAAGATTTTCCTGGGATCAGGGCTGAATCTGGTCACATGGAGTGTGGAAGGGGTCCACTTATAAGTGTCATACACATTCTGCTTCCTGCTCAGCCAAAATCTAAAGGTTTAACCTTTATCATAGTTACTGCTATATTGGTAATAGCTTTTAGCAACAGCTGTGAGTTTTAAACCTCTAACTTGTGGCCCAGCAGCAAACGCTGCCCTCCTCCATGTAGCTAGAAGGAAGCCTGTCCCTGCGAGCCACTGTAGTGTCTTCCTCACTTAAAACCCACACCTCAATTTTGGATGGCAATTTTTTTGGGCAAAGGTAAATACAATAAAATATTTACAGTATAAAGACATGCAAGTACATACAGTAAATACTTAACATATAGTGGACACATCCGCACAAGACTCTACATCGCCATAGCAATGCATTACGGTGACATATTGTCAGCGGGCACAAACTGTGTTGCCACTGCTACTTCACCATAGTAATGAGCTCCCTTGCTATAGCATGTCACTATGGTGACATAGCTACTAAAAATAACCATGTACCATTACTGTGCCATCACTGTTACTGCATCTAAAGGAAGTACTGAATGACAGCACAGTAACAACTGTGCCATGGGGGCATGTGTAAAAACACACCCAGTTTAACCTTAAACATGTATCCATATTCAATTCTTTTTTCCATGTACTTACAAAATTAATCCAGATTTGTAAAGACTGAAGCAGAGCCAGTCCACACCAGCCCCTGCCCACACCCAGCCTGGATCTGGCCTGCACTGACTCCTGCCTGCCTGGACCCACCCCACACAAGTCCTCACCTGAGGTCCATGCCAACCCCTGCCTGCCCAGACATGTGTTAGCCCCTGCACAGCTGGATCAGGCCTTTTCTAGCTCCATTGCGCCAGATTGGACCCCTGCTCACCTTTAGGTCCCTGCTCACCTGCGCCACTTCCCAACAGCTCCCTGGAAGCCCCCAACTCACCTTCAGCTGCTGAAGCTGTCCTGGGGAAGCTTCTTTCTTGCTCCAGTGGTGTTTAGGGGCTAGGCTCAGCTCAGAGAGCGGCAGTAGCAGTAGCAGTGGATGCATGGGTGAATTTTCCCTTCCTGCTGGTTCTCCAGGGACAGCACTGGAAGTACAGGTTAGTTGGAAGCTAAGGGACAGGGGCAGCAGGGGGAGTGGGATGGGTCCCAAAGGATATGGGGACGTTAGGGTAAGCTGTGAGGGCTGGGGGATTAACTCCAAGGGCTGGAGGCAAAGCAGGGCATGAGCTTCAAGGGCTGGGGGTCTGGGGCAAAAGATGAGCCCCAAGGAATAGGGGAATGAGGTGGGGAGGACAGAGGCAAAAAAGCATCAAGGGGAAGCCTGAAATAGAAGCAAAGGTGGGGTGGGGGGGAAGTTTGACAGCTGATAATTATGTCTGTGATAAAGGTGCTTGCTGAAGGCTCTATGAAGATTAGACCAAGTGTTTTTCTGTCATTTGTTCAGATATTAAGCTATTGTTTTTGTTAAGAGCCTAATTAAAGTCTAAGATGTAGTGAGGCCTTGTATGTAGTAAAAGGCCTAGTAAATTTAGCAAAGCCTTATAGAAGTGATGGTAGGCCCTGTGGCATAGTTAAAGTTAACCTTATCAGAAGAATGCAAGGCTTGTACTGCTATTGGTCAGTCTAAGGACAGTTGAAGTAAAAAGAATTTGAATGGCTATAAGTTATCAGCATAGCTCAGAAGTTATAAATTGGCTGGCACATCCAGAAATCATTTAGAAGGAAGATACAGCTTTGTGAAAGGGACTAATCAGCTGTTGACTTGGATCAGTGGGCCCATGGATCTTGAGGAGCCCAAGGACTGAATACCAGGGTCCTTCCCGGTACCTCTCAGACAGCACTGATCAGGGACACCTAACTTCGCTGAGCTTTGTGGAAGAGAAACTTGTCATACATCCGGCATCAGAGGGGACTGCCAATAAGTTGCCAATGTGAATTGTTATAGTCTGTCATTATCTGTCTTAGTATTCTACGTGTAGTCATGTTTTTGTTAAGTCAATAAACCTTTCTTACCTTTCTACCCTCGACCATGCTCTCAATCCCGAACCCTCTGCAGGAGGCTGGGACAGGGAGGGAGAAGGATGTGTCTCTGAACATATAGGGGATGGGGGCGAATTCTTACCTTTATGGTTCCTTGACTGCCAGCTCTCCCTGGTGTCACTCCAGAGTAGGACAAAATGTCCACACAGTAGGAGATGGAAGTGGTGCTTCCTGGGATGCTGGATGACTGCTCCCAATTCATATTGGCTACAAGGAACAATCTTACCTAACCACAGCATAAACTTCCCAAACAAGCTAGAGATAATCCTCGCCTTGAAAGGCATAATCTCCAAGATGCTCAGAGGGCACTTAGCTCAGGTTTTCCTGTCTTAACATGCAGGCACTACCATTTTAAGAGCCTTTACCACATCTGAAAGGTAACATGTAAACACCTTGAGATAAGCAATGGGATAAATCACGTGTCAGATTTAAATGACAGAATAATGGCATTCTCTCTAAATGTATTCAGACCATGGGTATTCAGGCATCATGATTAGGCTTACAGTCAGGAACATGAATCCAGAGCCAAGAATGAAACAAGGTAACAGGAGGGTCAGGAGGCAGTAGTAAATGCATGTGCACGAGCCTGTCCATCCCCCCCCCTGCTCCCTA
>NW_017728992.1:75057993-75069492 GCF_001723915.1 Gavialis gangeticus | reverse complement strand
CCCCCAACCCCCTGGACAGTCCCCAAGCCCTGGCCCTCCAACCCCCACCAACTTACCTGCATCCAGAGCAAAGGATGTCAAAGACAATCAGGAACAGGCCAGGAACAGAAAGCCATAAATCAAGCCAGAACCAGGAAGTCATAGATCACACCAGAATCCGGAGCCAGAGTCAGATCCCAGACACAGATACTAGGAACACAGAGCAAGATCTGGCACTAGAGTCAAGGCAAGGTTTTGAGATCCAACCAGTCAGTAAGCTCACCATCCGATTTGTGCAAAAAGAGCTTACCCCTGTTTTCTCTGATGTTTTTAAGGCTGTGTTTGGGGCAGGACCTTTTTCCAACCTAAATAGCAACCAGTGACTGGCTTCCAGAGGGATGATCCATTCCCCACCTGTAGCATCTTCTGTGAGCCTAAATCTAGGCGGATAAACATTTGGGGCTGAAAGTCCTCCACATACTGGAGGATCTATGCTGCAATATTTGTAATCCTGGGGTAACATGGAATAGGGGCTTCAAGTTATGCTTTTGGATATACTTTTGGAAAGAGGAAGAATTCTGTTAGTATCTTTTTTCCCTGGTTTTTATCTTGCCGGTTCCAAGTGTAGACTCTATAAAACAAAGACTGACTACTACTCTATATTTGTACAGGTGCTTAGTGTAATGGAGCCCAGTTCTTAATTGGCCCTGAAAGCTAGCATAATAACTTAACAATCATCAACTTTTTATCTTGGAGGAGGTCATTTTCTGCCCCATTTAGTCCGTGCAAATTTCCAGAGGCATTGTTCCACCAAGGACAATATTTATAACAAATAAAAAAAATACAAGAGAGAAAACCAGAGTCTTGATAGATAAGGATGTAGATGATATTGAGTTACTGGCCTGGTTTTAAAAATGGTCTTCCAAAATGATGAAAAATAGGTAAAGACAACTTGGAAATAATGTCAAAATGAAGAAAATGCTTGAGGAAAAAAAAAAAAAGTTCATCTACAAATCAGTAGGTGCAGATAGACTGGAAAGGAGCCAAGTTTTTCTACTTTTAAAAAGGTAAATATCAATCCTGAGAGTTAGTGTTCACTAAATAAAACTTCAATCCCCAAATAAAAAAGAGAGAGAATACTACAACAGAAAAATCTTATGGACCAGGGGAATACCAAAACACATCTTGGCTTTACAAATAATGAATTATAGCAGAAATATTTAAGATCACTTTTTTTTTGTTCAATTGACAAAACAATGGAGTGCATATATATCTGGACTGTTCTGAATTAAAATCAACAACAAGTTTACTGTTCAAAAATGAAATTCAAATCAGCTTGAATGCAAGCGCTGAAAACCACCTGAAGGGCCTGTATCAAAGCTGAGCAGTGCATCAATTTAAAGTATAGGGGAGTGTATCAGGATGGTGTCCTTGGGGTCGCCATGATATCCCCTAATGCCCCCTTACCATGACAAGCTGGCCTAAAGGGCACCCTCAATTCTCACCCGCCACATCTTTGATGGAAAGTGAATAATATGGAGGCTGCCTTTCCGTCCTCTTGGACACGGTTTCCTGCTGTACACTGGCCCCGTTCTGTAATGGGTGTTTTGGTGCACCCTAGCCTTATGGGCTATGCATGCCTCCAACCACCCCTTTACCATGCCCCAAGCCTCACTGATGGAATTGACATTCTTTGATCTCGCACCGCGCCTCGCTGGCACTCGGGCTGTCTGCAGCCCCGTCTCGCACCGCACCTCGCTGGCGCTCGGGTCAGTGTGCCCCCAATGCTGCGCCCTCTCTGGCACCAGGGTCAGCGCACCCTCCATACTGCGCCCTCTCTGGCACCGGGGTCCCCACGCTGCCATGGGTCCCCTATGAGGCCTCCTCCACCCCCTTATAGCCTCACCCAAGCCACCGGTGAAAACAACAAACAAAATACAAGCCCCTGGGCTATAACATAAATTCAAGACGCCTGGCTACAACGTCATTCAGGCCACCCTAGGGGTATTCCATCCCTCACCAATGTCAGAGGCTGTACCTGTAGTCAGGCCTCTCCCCTTTGCTTGCTCTGGGAGAGCTCCTTCCCCCTGGGCTGCTGGCAGGGAACTCCCTCCTGGCCTCAGGCCTGGGACTTGTGAGAGCCAGGCCCTGACTCTTCTGATCAGCTGACCAGGTGCAGGTGCAGCCAATTCCCTCATTAACCCATTGTCCCGGCAACCTGCACCTGGGTTCTTACCTCTACTCCCTTAGTGCCCTGCTACAGGGAGGAACCAGAATGTACAGAGGAGTTCTGGGAGGATTCCTGCTCGGCATAATTCTATTCAATTATCTGGAAGGAGTAAATAGCACATTAATTAAGTTAATAGTTGATTCTAATTACAGTGATGCTGTAAACAAGAGAAGAGAGAAATAATGTAGAAGAACCTGAAGAAATTAGAATATTAGTAATATAGTCAGGAAATTACCAAATGAAATTCAACTGGGAAAACACAAACTAGTACATAGGTATATGAGAAGAAGGAGAAAAAAACAGAAAGCAGTCATGACAAAAAATAATCTAGAGATAAGACTATGTTAGACATATCTGCAATATGACATGGTAGAAATATCAAGAGAACAAGATGCAGGTGTAGACTGTACTTACAGAGACATCACCTGATAGTCAAGGAGAAGGACACTTTTGGTCACTAACAATAAGCAATGCTTGGTCCATCTAGAATACCTAATCTTATGGTTTATATAATAATGGATTAGTGAGGCAGACCAAATTATGACAGAGGCCACTAGCAGATGTTCATTTAAAGGTGCAATGGGATTTCATAGATTTCATAGACATTAGGGGCTGGCAGGGACCTCAAGAGATTGGGTCCAGCCCCCCACCACAGACAGGAAGTCAGCTGGGATCAAGTGACCCCAGCAAGTTATATATCCACCTGTTTTTTGAAGGAGTCCAGAGTAGATGCTTGCACCACCACTAGGGGGAATTCGTTCCAGACCCTGGACACACGCACCGTAAACAACTTTTTTCTTATATCCAGTCTAAAATTGGCCTTCCTGGGGTTTATGGCCATTAGACCTTGTTATCTCTTGGGGAGCTCTGGTGAACAGGTGCTTTCCCAGGTCCTGATGTACCACTCTTATGTAATGGTAGGCTGCCACCAAGTCCCCCCTGAGCCTTCTCTTCTCCAAACTGAAGAGTCCCAAGTTCCTCAGCGTCTCCTCGTATGGCCTTCTCTCCAGGCCTTGGATCATATCAGTGACTCTCCTCTAGATTCTCTCAAGCTTCTCCACATCCTTCCTGAAGTAGGGAGCCCAATACTGGGTGCAGTACTCCAGCTGTGGTCTCACCAGTGTAAAGTAGAAGGATGACTTCTCTGGTTTTGCTTGAGATGCATTGGTGGATGTACGCCAGAGTTTGGTTAGCTTTGCCAGCCACAGCATCACATTGGTGGCTCATATTCATCTTGTGGTCAATCAAGACCCCCAAGTCCCTTTTGGTCATAGTGCTGGTGAGCATAGCACTGCTGAGCCTGTAATTATGCTGGGATCTGATCCCTGATCCAAAAAAATCGCACCTTCTGGCATGCTACATGCAATTTTGGGACCAGGATGCAGCAAGTTGAAAAGTAGGTACCTGACAATCCAGCTGATTTTCAGTTGGTTTTGGGGACCCACCAGAGCTGGTCTGAGCCATGGTGTGGTCCGCAGGGCTGGGTGGTCATCAGCTGAATCTGGATCCATCAAGACTTCTACTGGTCCTGGAATGGTCTGCCAGCCAGCAATCATCAGATCGTGCTCCTTTAAAGGCAGGACAATCAGTGGGTCATCAGCTGGCAGGGACTCTATGGGGCTGGTTAAGCCCCAGTGGAATTCTGTTCCAGCCACTGACCAGCCAATCATTGGCTGGCAGAGACCACACTGGGACCAGTTAGAGCCCCAGGGGGTATCCCAGAGCCAGCCAATGATCAGCTGATTGTCAGCTGGATTTGGGATGGCACTGGGTAGAACTGTCCCCATTGTGGTCCTGCATCCAACCACCAATCATGTGTTTGTCAGCTGGTGGGAATCACAATGGAGTCAGTCAAGACCCTGGTACAATCCACTCTGCCACTCATTCAATATAAGGCATGATGGAAACCAGCCACAAATTGTAACACATATTTTATGAATAATTTTTAGGCCTGTGCAAAGCAGCAAGAGTTTCCCTTGGGTTCAGATTCGGCTGATTCGGAGGGACAGTGATTTAATTCAGTGATTCGAATCACTGCCCTGATTTGATTGGGCCAATTCAGATTCAGAGATTTGGCCCTAGACTATACAGGCAGCCCTTGATGACCCTGGACACAGCTTCCTCCAGCTGGTAAACCTGTTGTGGTGGCCAGAGAGGGGAGGGAAGAGATGGGGCGGGGGGCAGATCAATGGCCACACAGCAGGGGAGGGATTGGGGCTGGAGCTGGGACAAGCTGCCAAGTCGGGGCAGGGGGGCACAGGACTTCATAGAATCATAGAAGTAGGGTCGGAAGGGACCTTGTAGATCTTCAAGTCCAACCCCCCGCCTGAGCGGGAGAAAAGACTGGACTCAAATGAGTCCAGCCAGGTAGGCATCAAGCCTCTTCTTAAAGATCCCCAGGGTAGGAGCCAGCATCACTTCCCTAGGAAGTTGGTTCCAGCTCCTAGCCACCCTAACTGTCAAGTAGTTCTTGCGGATGTCTAATCTAAATCTACTCTCTAATAATTTGTGTCCATTGTTCCTTGTCATGGCAGGGGGCGCTAGGGGAAACAGTGTCTCCCGTAAAGCCTTCTGGTCCCCCTAGTGAGTTTACAGACAGTCACCAGGTCCCCCCTCAGCCTTCTCTTGTGAAGACTGAACAGGTTCAGGTCCCGCAGTTTTTCAATGTAGGGTCTTCCCTGTTGTCCCCAGATCATGCGGGTGGCCCTTCTCTGGACCGTTTCAATGTTGTCCACATCCCTCTTGAAATGGGGCGCACAGAACTGGACGCAGTACTCCAGCTGTGGCCTGACCAGCATCGCATAGAGGGGGAGGATCACCTCCCTGGCTCTACTTGAGATGCACCTGTGGATACATGACAAGGTCCGGTTAGCCCTGCCAACCGTGACCTCGCGTTGTCGGCCCATGTTCATCTTGGAGTCAACAATGACTCCAAGATCCCTTTCTGCCTCCGTGCTCTCAAGAAGGGAGTTTCCCATTCTATAAGTGTGCTGCTGGTTTCTACTGCCTAAGTGCAGCACCCTGCACTTGTCAGTATTGAAACGCATCCTGTTTATGTCAGCCCATTCCTGTAACCTATTCAGGATAGGTTGCAATCTTTCCCTCCCTACTAGCATGCTCACCTCACCCCAGATTTTGGTATCATCAGCAAATTTAAACAGGGTGCTTTTCACCCCATCATCTAAATTGCTGATGAAGAAACTTGGGGATGGGGGCTCCAGCCACTGTGTGCCATTGCATACTGCCAGTCCAGGAGTTGCTCTTCTGGTGACTCCTCTGGCAGCTCTCACCACCAGTCCAGGAGGGCATGGGAGTGAGCGGGTGCCCCCGGATCTGCATGGGGCAGGCTGGGCTGCACTCTGGATGGGTGGTGGAAAGGACTGGGAGTGGAGGCCATACCCTCCCACCGCTCACCCGGCTGGAGTGGGAAGGTGCAGGATGGTGCTGCTGTGCTGTCTTGGACAAGCGGAGCAGAGCAGCAGAAGGTGCTCCAGCCTCCCCATGCCTCCCACACAAGCTGCAGCTTTGCCCCATCCTGGCTGAGTGAGCAGTGGCAGGGCATGGGGGCAGGTACATGCACCCAGATCGGGGTGAGGCTGGTGGTGGGGGCTATGGGGAATTTTAGGGTGGCTGCAGCCCCTGCCTAAGACCCTTCTTCACTATGCTCTGTGGAATGAGTGGAGCCAGGACTGCACTCTGGATGGCAAGCCCCTGCTGCTGGGCTGTGCACTGTGGAGCAGGCAGAGCCAAAGCTGTGCTCCAGGCTGTGGCTGGGGCTAGCCACCCAGAGTGGAGTCCTGGCTCCACCCACCCCATGGAGTGCAGCCTGGCAGCAGGTGTCTTGGGCTAGCCTCCCAGAGCGCAGCCCTGGCTCTACCCATCCTGCAGAGTGCAGCCCAGCAGCAGGGACTAGCCTCCCAGAGCACAGCCTGGTCTCCACATGCCCCTTGGAGCACAGCTTGGTGGCAGGCAGCTGGGACTAGCCTCCCGGAGTGCAGTCCAGCCTAGCCAATGCAGAGCCAGGAGCACAAGCCTGCTCCCATGCCCTCCTGGATCAGTGGCAAGAGCCAGAGGAAGAAACGCCAGAAGAGCAGCTCCCGGATCAGTGGTGCACAGTGGTGAGAGCCCCCCTCCCTGAGTCCTGTGCCCCCCTGCCCCAGCTGGGCAGCTCGTCTTAGCCCCAGCCCCAATCCCTCCTTCAGTGTGGGATTACTGATCTCCCCCCCAAAACCTCTTCCCTCCCCCCTCTGCCCACCACGACAGACATACCAGCTGGAGACAACCATGTTCAGCATCACCGAGGATTGCCTGCATAGTCTATGGCCAAATCTCTGAATTGATTCAGACCTTTTAATGGGTATCCTGATTTGATTCGGATTCATAGATTTAGCCATCAAATCAGGCCAAATCTCCTCTGAATTGAATCAGCTACCAAAGCTTTGCACAGCCCTAATAATTTTGTGACTTACAGTATTTCCTATTTTATTGCACCATTAATTGCCTGAACCTGTGGCCAGGTTACTATTCAAGCTGCAATTAACTAATTCATCACATGTTCAGTGTAAAGTCTGCCAGGAGCCAGAGGCGTATGTTCAGTAAACAAAAGGTTGTTGGGATTTTTTACTGGAAAATGCAGATCTCCTCCTGGTGAGAGTCCAGAACAATTCTGCTTTGCTATTAGGTAGAAAATTCACCCACACACTTCTTTTCAGGGTTATATCCTTAAACAGAAGTTCCTTCCTACTTGGAAAAATTACCCACCTTGGGAACTCCCTCACACACATGCAGATCCAGCCTGCACAGTAACTATTACAGAAGCTTGTATGTTTCTTGGTATTTCATACTATATTTGGAGGGGCAGACAGGAATGTCAGGTAGGGGGCAAGGAAGTGCATAAGGAATCCAAGTGGGAAGGGAGATCATAGGTTCTCTTTTCAATAAAGTGCTGCTCTGAAGGCAAAGAACAAGGTCACTCAGGCAGGCCAAGCCCTTGGGCTTAGCCCTTGGAAGCCTTACTCCTGACATCTGAATGGATCTCTCAGAGGCATTCACTCCTGCCACTGTGGCTGAACAGGAAGTCCATCAACGAGTTCATGTGAATTCACACAAAAGAAACAAAAAAGGTAGGAATCTGAAAGGTTCAAATTACAAAGCAAAGTTAATGTTAGACATTTTTAGATTAAATTAGGATGGACATAAATGTCAAGAATTCCCTGTAAGAAATAGAGTTTGGAATCCTTCAAGAGATTTGTAGTGCTTGGAAATAGGATGAAAGTATGCAATACAAAAACTATGTTGTCAGAGATGTGTCTGTTCATTCCTGTGACAACTGCCCAAATGTAGATAAATTATAAGTTATCAGACATCAGGATTTCTATATTCTTAGCAGACTTAGGAACTTCTTAGGAAATTTTTGAAAGATATCATCCAGTGGTGACACATAGGGGGTACACGGGGGCTACACATGCACCCCCTGACACTGCTGGTGCACCCTGTCAGGCCATACTCCCTGTTTAGGCGATGGGCAGAGGGGCAGGTGGGAGCACTGGTGCCCACCCTGCGAGCACCAGCTGAAGAGTGGGACCACCAGCAAAATCAGCTGCACCACTTCCAGAAGTGGCTGCAGGACTTCCGGAAGCAGTGCGGCCACCTTTTGGTGAGTGATATCAGCCACGGTGGGGCCCCTCCCCCATCAATGCAATTGGCCATGAGGGCCCTCCCATCGCTGAATGGTGTCTGGCTGGCATTTGCCCCCCCCTACTCAAGAGGCACCATTCACCCATGATGTCATCTGCATGAGGCATGCTCCAGCTAGAACTGAAACTTTCCTAGAAAGACAAGAGGGAAGACTAGAAGAAACATTATCAGCCACTGAGTGTAGACCTCGTCTTTTGTGGTCAGCTATGTCATGCTATCACATCCACACTTTTATCATGCTTTTCTCACAACTAGAGTTGTACTTTTTTAAAACACAAAATTACATTGTAATACATTAGCTATTTTACACAGGACCCTTGTCTTATTCAGTGCACAGAATGAAGTTTAATGTGTAGAGAGTGAAGCAGGGTACTGTGAAAGAAAAGAGCCGGTGTAATGGCTAAGGTGGTGGAATATAGCTAGGTGGTTGCCAAAAATTATATTACAAGTATACTTGATTATGTTACATATATTCTTGAGAACCACACCCAGGTCTGATTTGCAAAAGCATAATATTTTCATACAGCATCTGAAGCATAGTGAATCTGTTCTACAAATATAAAAGTTCTATAAATGATAAGTACTCTGAAAAAAATCGTGTGTATTTCAAATGGAAGACTCAAATTTGTAAACATTTTGACCACATTCTCTGTCCCTCAGTTCCCCATCTAGAAAACAAATGTTATAGAAATTAATTTGGTAACAATTTATGAGGCATTCAGAGATTGTAGAGATGAGCACCTCAGAAAAAACAAGGAGAAAAATTAACACTTCTGTCTTCAGAGTTTGGATAGCATTCAACAAATAAGATGCTGAGCCATGCATCCAGTACTAAATATAATATAAAACATTGAGCACTGGTCATTTTGGGCACTGAATGAGGTATGAGTCCCATAGGAAAAAGCACATTTGGTAAAGTGGTCACATTTTATTAAATCACATATGCATGAAGGAAGCAGATTAAAGGTGCACATAGAAACTAAATCTGGCATTTCCCTACTCCTGGGTACTTGATTTTGCAACTCAGGTAACTATTTTTGGGTAGAGTTTGTTTTGGGGGTTTTTGGTATGTAGTTATGTATATTTTACTTGTCTAATGCCACTGCTGTAGTGTGTTTACATTTCTAAGAATAGGGTGGCTATACATCCCAGTTTGGCTGGGACACTCCAGGGTTCTGTAACTCAGTCCTGCCCAGTTGGTCAAAAGTCCTGGGCCAGAATCCAGCAGGGAGGCAGAACAGCATGATGACCAGGCTGGTGGCCGTACAGGCACTGCTGCTGCTGTGTGGGAGATAGCCGGGCTCAGCTCCATGCTGATCACTATGGCGAAGCCGCGGGCTGGATCGATGGGTAATCAGTTGATAGGATGGATCTTGCCTATGGGCTGTATTTTGCCCACCTCTGCTTTAGAATCATAGAGAAGTAGGGATGGAAGGGATCTCCAAAGCTCATCTAAGTCCAACTCCTTGTCTGAGGCAGGATTAGCCCTGTCCAAACCATCCTATACAAATCCACTGGCTAACCTCTTAGCAAAACTACATAGTTCATTCCAACACAAAACCCAAGACATAACACCACAGGTAAAGCAGGGGGAGCACGGCAGCCAAAACTCTACTGTTGCAAAGGTTGTTAAAATACTCTCAAGAGATCCCAGGAAGACAGCCACGCCTGTGCTACAGAGAAAGGCAGTGCCTTCCTCCTCCCTCCCACACACACACAGTCCGTACCTATCTGACCATGGGGTAAAATTCCTTTATGACCTCAAATATGGTCCCAGTAACAGCAACTTTTCCTAATGTTCTGCAATAAAAACCACAGGCAACTTTTACAGCCACTAAAGGGGCCTTAATGTCAAAAGATCTCTAAATTTTTATCTCAAAACATGGAATATTCTAATTAATTAGTTCTCTTTATTGCACAGATGTTTATAATAGCTCTGATTCTTGAGCTTTGCTTTTAAAACTGTTATTCTGATAAATTGTATTTTGTACTACCAGGCTGGTGGTATATGATTGACACAAGATACACTAACAGCAAAAAAGAAGAAATATAACCACCAACACATCTTCCCATCAGCTCCTGCTAGTACTGACAGCTTTTGATAAGATGAAAAATGTAATGGGATAGAAAGATAATACTGGATTGCTTGTTTTGATTTTACATCTTTTACTTGTTCAGTCAAGTGCACTGAAGCCAAGATGAGGCAAAGGGACTGTGACCCCCAGAGTTCAGATTTATTCAGTACTTTTCAAAGTTCTGATTTCTCTTAGATGCCTAGATGGGAGAAATGGGGCAGGGGCAGAGAGAAGAGTAAGCTGAAATACAGTGCTTTATCATGCTAGGAGTCAGCCTCCAAATGATAGCATCCTTTTTTGGCAAATATAGATTTGCTGTGGTTTCTATAGTATGTAATAAGACAAATAATTTTCAAAGCAGTATCCACTGATTCATTTTCAGTGGTGTAATTCCCACTGATGAAAAATGGAAGTCATACAAATAAAACTCGATAACATGCACTGGAGGTCAAGGAGAAGAAAAACAAAAAAGGAAGAACAAAGCAAGATGACCTATGTGAATCACAGCCTTAACAAAAATATAACATTTATTACTTCTTCCTAGAATCAAGTTCATTTCACATATGCAAACTGTGACAGCATACCATGCCCCTTTCCCATTTAAGTTGTCACAATTCTACATCTTGGAGCAAGCTTGTGATCAGGCTGTAGCAACACAAGCTAGCTCTGCTTCTTCTTCATACATAAACCATGGTCCCATCCCTAAAGTTCAAAGAGAAAAATGCACCAGCCAGTTTCTCCACACCATACTGGGAGCCTGTCAGAATACAGGCAGCAGAAGAGCATTAACTGCATAGTGAAGCATGGTCTCAAAACAGTTCAGCATGCCAGAGCCTTCCTTTTATGCAATCAGAAGCCAGCCTTGTGTTTTCTTTTCTGCAAGCTCAGCAAACTTTGTTAACTGAAATTTTTTGGCAATGTTGTTGAACTAATTGTAGAACACACATCTATAGGCTGGTAAAAAGGGATGCTTCTTAAGTATTGAGTACAAAGCAATTAAAAGTAAAATTGCCAAAAACTACCAAGCCTGGCAGCTGGGAGAAACCAAGAACAGAGTCAAAACTACTACATGCCTCTCATAGGATTAGTTCAGGTAAAATACAATCAATACATGGAACCAATGATTGCTATTATAAGACTATCACTGATGGGTTGTCTCATCAGTTTTCTGCATGCATTAAAGGAATACAAAAAGACCTCTTATGTGTATACCATGATCCAGAGTACTGACAGTTACCTACACCACATAAAGCAGGGGTGAGCAAAATTTGACCCATAGGCTGGGCAGGGGTGGGCAAAATATGGCCCGTTGGCTGGATCCGGCCTGCTAGGCTGTTCTAGTCAAACTGCGGAGCCCCTAAAAAATTTAGTAAATTAATATTTATTCATCCCTGGCTCCCTATCAAAGCTGACAGAAGCCAAGGGCAGTAGGACCCAGAGGGAGCCTTCATCAGGCTTGCAGGCTTGAGCAGCCCAGCCCCACCCACCCCCAGCCAGTTCCCTGCTTTCCTGCCCCTG
>NW_017728992.1:75054850-75057701 GCF_001723915.1 Gavialis gangeticus | reverse complement strand
TAAGGGGGGTGGGGGTGAGTGTGTCTGTGCATGCACGAGTGCACACTGATGTCTGCAGGCACAGGGGCAGAGTGTGTGTGCATGTGTGTGCGCGCATGTGCAGGTGTGTGTGTTCATAGGGTGGATCCCACATGCACACCCCATGATACACTTGCACCCACATCTCCTCTTGCACTGCCATACACATACCCCAGCCCCCCTCCTCCCATACCCACCCATACCCCACATATCCACACACACACAGCCCCCACAAACCTATACCCACCCCCCAAAATATACAACAGTAAGACTTCATTTTAAGTTATTCTGAAGTCACCTCTATGTACACTATACAAACACATGTAAATCAGGACAAAAATATTTTTTGAAATCAAATTAATGAATGTTGTAGATGTCCACTTTTTAGAACATAATTTGGTAATTTTCTGGTTCCAAGATGGCAAAACCCTTTCCTGAAAGGAGTACTTTCAGGGGCAAGGGAAGGACTTCTGGTGGCAAAGGTCAGGGGTTAGGGGGTGGGACTTCCAGTCACAAGATGGTGACCAGGGGAGGGGCACCTGTCAAGGGGCAGGGCTACTCATGTGGCCCTTGACAGCTTGCCAAAACTCAGTAAGTGGCCCTCCACCCAAAATAATTGCCCACCCCTGACATAAAGGAATAAAACATGTTTTAGTCTAAAATCCAATATTACTCTGGAAAAAAAATAGGAATTAAAAACCCTGCCTAAACCAACTAAATGATAAAGAATAAGCAAACTGTTGACAGAGCATACAAGCTAGGTAACTGAGTGATCAAAAGGTAAGACGTGTAAACATAATTCATGTAAAAAATAAAGAAAAGAAATTTATAGAACAGCTGATGTTGTTTATTAAACTCAGTAAGCAGCCTTCCACCCTAAATAATTGCCGGCCCCAGATTTAAAATAAAAGGCTTTATTAAGAGTTAGACACAGCCTCTCCTTTCTTATAATAAGAATGAAGTGTACACCAAAATCTAAGGTATTAATAATGTATTTATTAATGGGTTAATTATAAAAGGATAAAAAGCTTCATATTAATTAATATCAGCATGTTAAACCAAAATAGCACCCAAGAAAGGGTTTTATCTAAAATCTAATAAAAATGTTATCTAAAAATATCTTGGTGAAATTATACCATTCAAATTACTTCATATAACAGCAAAATGTTTCCAGAATGAAGCTACTGGTGAGTGAACAAAACATAAGTACAGCAAAGACTGAAGAAAGATACAAAAAGATGGCTTTTTAAGCTTCCATTAGAAAATATAAGCAACTACAGTTATATTGCCACACAAATAAGAATCAGATTGAATTGAAATTTGCATAAAATATGTTATAACACACTGTGTGCATCTACACATGCAATTAAGGCCTCTGAATATACTCTGGCTCAATTTAAGATGGAGTAAACTAATCTCAACATCACTGTCTTACAAGTGCATTTAAGTGCAGTAATTGAGTGCACTGCCAGATATCACTTGCCTATTCAGCAGCACAGTAAATTAGACTACTGCACCCTAATTGACACACACATGTAGATGGTGACACTTTACTGTGCAACAAATTTGTCTGCTTGCTACACAGTAAAACATCTTGTGTAGATTCACCCAGTGAAGAAATTTTTAGTTAGTGATACACAACATAAACGGAAGTCCAGAAATAAAACTGCTTCATTGCCAGTAAGCTACACACACACACACACACACACACACACACACACACCATTGTTGAATTTGATTTCAAGATTTGAAACTAATAGGTTTTTTTCTGTCAAAATAATTCACACCTAGGAGCTGGATATCTGCAAGCTCCCTCTAGATTATCTGGAGACAGCTTGAAGATAAAATAAGAGATAGTTCAAAGTGACTCAAGAATGCTTAGCTGCGTCTGTGCATCCTATATTGGTCAAATCATTGCTCCACTGAAAAAAGAACACTTCCAGTTGATTTTAACAGAGCCAGAAATTCATTCTATGAAAGCAATATCGCTCACAGCAATTAGCTGAATAGGGGAATGATTACACTATACTATCTGCTTTCCAACTTTGATGTATAAAAGCATACAAGTGCATGCTTACATTCATCCTAATTCAGGAAAACATTTACACATGTACTTAAATGCATACTTATACACTGTCTTGACTTGAGAACTTGATGTCCTTTATACCAATTCATTCATATTAATAAAAAGTTCAGGGTTTTTTTTTAAACCTAGGCACTTCGCTCCATAACATCATCTGCTGCTTTAAAAGATATATATATCATAATATCCACATTCAGTCAAGAAACCAGTTTCTTTAATACCCCCAAACAATCAGAGTGCAATCAGATAGTAAAATTGCTGCAACAACTATTCCATCACTGATTCTTCTCTCCTTGTTAAAGTCAATAATACACATTCTATCAGAATTAGTCAAGATATGATGTCATTATGATGACCAGCCTGAGAGCATACTAGCTTACTAGTTGGCCATTTTTCTTCAGGTGAACACAAGGTCAAATAAAAGAAATGCTATCAGGGATTGATCAGTCTATTTAAAGAAAAGAAGTTGTTCTAGTGCTGATCCTATTTGAGTACAAATAATTTATCACTAGAAATGAAAAATAAAACATGGAGTCATTTGAAAACTGGGTATAAAGAATGTGAAGGACATAAGGCAGACTGTTCAGATGACCTAGACTCAGTAGCCAGAGATTTTTGAATCACACACACACACACACACACACACACACACACACACACACACACACACTCCATGTGTGTGTGTTTGTGTGTTACATGCGCCATTCAAAAATCACTGGATACTGAGTCTAAATTGTGTGTGTGTGTGTG
>NW_017728992.1:75041970-75049850 GCF_001723915.1 Gavialis gangeticus | reverse complement strand
TGTGTGTGTGTGTGTGTGTGTGTGTGTGTGTGTATCTATAATATTCCTCTGTAGGGATGATATCTATAAACTCTGGTTGGCAATGGTTGTGTAAGCATCTCAATGAGGAAAGAATCTTCAAAGATTTTAGCAAGTCTCTACTAAGCATGAGTAAAATGATATTTCAAAGTCTTAGCCCTTGGTCAAATTTAGGTGGGCTGTCACGGGAATGGCAAAAGGCTCGTTCTTCATACAAACATTACTCCCTCTGGTAAATTTCAAGTTTCTATTTTCAAAGTTAAAAAAAAGTCAGATTTTTTTTTTACATTTAAAAACAACCCATTTTCCCTATACCTGTTTTGCAAGTAGCTGAATTGTTTTATCTGAAGCTTTTCAGAAAAAAATTCCAAGACATCTGCCATACAAAAAAAATATCAGCCTGTTAATGTTTAACAAAGCAATAAGTAACTGGAAACAAAGTCTTCTAATGGGCAGTGTTAAGAAACCTGAATGCTACAGTCCCATCAGCTTCACCTATGGGGACCAACCAAATTCACGATTGTGTGATTTTCACAGAAAATGTGAAATTGGGCAGGCTTCCACAAAAAATGGCAAGCTCCCCAATTTTGGTAGGCTCGCTGCAAAAAAAACCCCCAAAAAACAAAAAAAAACCCCATACTGGCGAGCAGAGAAAAGGGCAGGAAGCCCTGCAGTCTTGGAGCACAGTGAGGAGAGGGGAGGCAGGAACGGGGGCGTAGGAGGGGAGGCAAGAGGGGAGGCAAGAGGGGAGGGCTGTCGGCAGCAGGAGGCGGGGAGGCTGCACTGGATCCAAGGCCAGCTGTGGGAAGCAGCCAGGAGGCTGCACCAGGGTCTATGGAACCCCAGCTCAGGTCATTGTGTGTGTGCACCCACTTTCAGCAATTAGCTGGACAAGGGCTCTGTGGACCCCAGTGCAGCCTCCCAGCCTCCTGCCACAGCCAACCCAGGACCCAATGCAGGCTTCCCTTTTGGGAGTGGCCTGAAATCATTGGTTAATTACCTTGGTTAAGATCAGGGAAGCCACCCTTAATAATGTTCAGAATAAGGGCTTTCCCAGGCTTAATTGGGGTAATTAAACCATGGTTGTGGGCCATCTTGCAATCTGCAGAGAGGGGTGTGAATGCTGGGGCCCCTCAGCCAATCAGAGGTGTGGGGGCCCCACCATGCCCAGCCCATAAAAAGAGTGGTGGGCCCCAGGATCTGCCTGCAAAATTGGCTGGCTACATCTTCAAGCTCAGTAGACCCCTACCTATAATACACAGCATGGTTGAACAAAAGAAGTTTCCTTTTAAAGGGGCAGTGCACTTCATCCTGTTACGCTATACAAATACAGTAGCATCTGGAGCTTTTGTATTAGGTTAGTTTACAATCTGCTTAATTCTCGGCAGGTTGTTAAACTGCTCAGCTGAGTGTTGTGGCTTTTACTTCAATAGCAGCACTTTGCCACACAACTGGAGCTTATCAGCTGTCCCCACAGCTAATTACAGAAGTGGAACTCTTTGAAGTAAAAGCTTCAGCAAATAGCTGGAGCACTTCAGCAGTCTTGCACACAGCTGTTTGCTGCACCTGGATCAGGTGTTGGCAACCTTCTTGCAACCACAGGCCACTGCTTATGATCTAGTCCCTGTTGCAGGCCACTACACCGAAATTCCCAGCAATCAGCAGGTGCTGTGAGGAGAATAGGTAGAGAAAGCCAGGTATTAGGACCCCAGGAATGCCTCCTCTGCTGCAGCAGAGAAAGTAAACTGAACACAACACACAGTAGGATCCTGGGGACACTTCCTCTGCTGCTGTGTCTAGAACATGCTGCCAATTTCCTGAGCTACCACAAGCTGGATCTAATCCCTTCATAGGCCAGATCTGGCGCACAGGCCATAGATGGCTGACCCCTGCCTTAGATCATTCACAAACTCTCTGCTTCACAGGGGGCAAAAAAAAAAAATCTAAACCTGTGAGGTATCCAGTTTCTTTTGTATTTTACACTTCCAGAGAAACCTAGTAACAACTGTATCCAACTTACTATAAATTAATCATTAAAATAGAAATAAATAACCCAGAGAAAATAACCAACCACAAACATCATCATGCCCTACGTAAATCAAAGCATAACTTTAACAATAAGTGCTATCATGGAAGCAATAAAAGAACAAGAGAAACTATATCAGACCCAAAAACAATTACAAATGATATTTTTATATGAAACATATGGATCAATCAATTATTCACTGATAATTATTGAATAGCTTATGTTAGCCTACCTTAAAGAAAACAATTTAAGCATGCCAAATATACAAGATACTACAACAATATCACATACACTTATGATCATAATTTTATTTTTTATGGCATTGTCATGGAATGCTTCTCAAAGACTTTGCATGCTCTAATATAATAGCTTTTAATAACTTAAAATAGCTTCTTTTTGAAATGATTTGTATTATTTTCCTTTTTTTCATCTTGCCTTATGTCTATCTGGTTCGTAAATGCTCCAGGATAGATTTGCCAGTGGTGCAGCACTTAACATGACGGGGTTCTGACCCATGGTGCTAGCACATTATTTATGATAAACCTGTTCTGGAAGTTGGAGCAGGGAAGTTCCCCAAAGTGGGTGAGCATCTAGGGTGAAAAATATTATAATATGAAAGGTTAGTGTAACTGATCCTTTTTCACATGACCATTTTAGTTCTTATATATGGCTTCTGATTTAGCACATTTCTAATGCAAGAAACAGTAAGTCACATACACATGCCACAGTCAAGCTAGAATAACGTTTTCCTCACGCTCACGGTCATAATCTGCAGCTTCAAGTTCTCAGTATTTTCTCTATTGGTATGAAAATATCTGACAGGGTGTAAAGCAGATCAACAAATCTTGCCTTCCTACTCTAATTTTAATTTCCACATTGATAAATCATTGTTAAACTTAGATGTTAAAGACAATGCAAATATATGTGGCCGTTTGTTTTATGCTGTTGAATTATAGCTCATAAATGTTTGCTTTGGTGATCATCTATATATCTTAGTTTTGACTCTTTACGGTTCAAGAGCGTTCAAGCTATCTTACCTAACTACAAATATGAGAACATTAATCTTCATACTAATAAAGAAGGTTTTTGTTGTAAGCAGGACTTTGGAAATTTGGCTCAATCCAGCTGTGATACAGGTTATTTTCAGTTCAGAAAAAAGAAAGCAGTAAGTATATACTAAAAGTTTAATATAGACTACAGTAGTTTGTGGAACTGAGGCTGTATTTGTATCTGATCTCTCATCTGAAAGATGGGGATATTCCCATTCCCTTTAGAGGTGTTCTAAGGGGAGATTCAAATACTAAAATGAAGCTGCTTGATTTCTTTATTTTAATTTTGAAAAAGCTTACTCCTACTATTTACCAATTTAATAAGATACCACACTTATTTCCAGTGTTTCTTCCTTTTAGGGATGAGCAGATAAAGTCATTTTCTGATAAATACTGTGCCCTCCAGCTACACACATCGTATTTGTATTGCACCTGCTATCCCAAAGAATCTCAAGACATCCCACACTTAGGGATAAATCCTGCATAGTCCAGGGCAGAAAGAAGAATCGGGAGAATGTGCACTCTTGTCTAAGGATTATGGACAAGCATCTTCTAGTATTAAGCTGGATTTCTCTATTAATACATACCTATGCTCTACAGTAAATGCACCATTCCCCCCTCCCACCCCAGCACCACACACCCCACCCCTCCCCCACAGGCTCCCTTAATGCCTTTTCCCCTCCTGAATGCATCAAAGACAGGATACAAACATCTAGAAGCCATTTCACCCTCCACTGATGTGTAGCCTCCTCTGAGGCATAATGCAACAACATAAAGCAGTTTGTCATGGAAATTTAGTCACTACTGAAGACGAATGTGATATCAAATTGGAACTGGAGAGAGTATTAGTTAGCCAAAATATAACTAACCATAAACAATACCCTAACAAAGATAATGACCCCAGTTTTGTGTCATTCAGAAGACTAAACATATAGCATCACAATTCTTCTTATGCCAACACACAGCAAACTTTACTGGTTTATGCTTTGCTAATTAAAAAAAAGTCAGTGTCACTCTTAGGCTTGAATTGTCCTCGTGTCTGTGGATTCTTTGACTTTCTCTACTGTGGTAGCACCAGTCAACTAAGAAAAGACAAACAAATAAATCAAAATTGTTTTACATATAACAACTTGATTTTGATATCATGACTTACATAATAAAACAGTATTTCATGGAAAATGACATCATCTTTAATGTAAAGAATATAAAGAGACATGATGAAATTCCTAAATTCAAGTACCTAGAGAGCATCAGTTTCCAGTAGTCTCTAGGTAACATGAATTTTTATCAGTTTCTTTGTCCCCATCCTTTTGCTTCATTTTTTACTTTACACTTGCAAACAGCAGATAGACTTAGCTTTATTTTCAATTTAATATTTGCAAAAGGCCAATATTCATCTCACAAACCATGCACAATTAAATGTGCTTTAAATGTACAGCAATGTGTGTGACAACTGTAAAGCAAGCTGAATTCTATCATGACATTATAGTCTGATAAGGCAGAAAGCGATGTGTCATAAGTGATAAAAGAAAAACATTAAAAATGGGATATACAAAAGGAATTATTCCCCCTTGCAGAAACTTGGTTTATAAATCTCTGATTGGTGATGAAGGATTAAAGTACACTATCTTCCAAAAAAACCCTGCTAGCTAGAAAATGCACCCACAATGATGAAAAGGAAAAAAAAAATCTTGTTTCTCTGTATATCCGATTAGCTAAATACATCATCAGGTGTGGACAAAACATTAGGTAAACTACAGCCACCCAGTAAAAGTATACTATGAAAATATGCATACAAGTGAGGAACTTCTGATTTATCTTAAGTTGCTAATCTAATCAATTTCTGTAAAATAGGATGGGGTATTGATTGCGTGCATAAGATTCTGAGTGGCAGGAAGATTTGAAAGGAAAGAGACATTAAAATGAGTTGCTGAAATTCATTTTTGGGTGAGTATTCTTCCTCATCAAATACAGAGGGAAGATTCCTGTAAAGGTTTTTGGTTAGAAAAGGCCAAGAGGTGTTGTCTATAAAAAAAAAAAATACTAGAATTTGATCTATACGGGCAGTCCTCAGACTTATGACACAATCAGTTCCTTAACACCACATCTTAAATCAAAGCATCATAACTTGGAACCCATTTTACCACAGGAACAATGTTATAGATGGATGATTGGTTCCTTTACAACATTGGATACAAATGCATCCAGCTGGTAAGTCTGGAAGAGGAAGAGGGAGGGCAGGGGCATAGGGGGAAGGGTGCAGATCAACACCCCTGCAGTGAAGGAGGGATTGGGATGGGGGCTGGGACAAGCACTGCTCAGCTCAGGGGCTGCAGGTTGAAGGTGAAGCTTGTCTAAGGGGCACAGCGGGGGATGCAGCGGGGGCCGCAGATCCCACTGCTGTGTGCCACTGGTCTAAGAACTGCTCATCTGGTGGCTCCCACCGCTGCTCCCTCATCCAGGAGGGCATGGGGTGGGCATGTACCCCTGGATTTGTGCAGGGCGGGCAGGGCCAGGGCTGCACTATGCTGTGCTCTGGGTGGGTAGTGGGAACTCTGGAGAATTTGAGTGGCTGCAGCCCCCCCCCATAAACCCTGCTCCACTGCCCTGCCCACCCCACCTCGAACTGGGGGCACACGCCCCCCCCCACATGCCTCCCGCCACTCACCCAGCTGGGTTGGAGTGGATGCGGGATGGAGCCATAGCTCATCCGGGGACATGGGGAGGGAGTCAGCTCCCACACTGCACACTGCTCATTCAGAGGCAGCACAGCAGCTCCATCCTGCGCCTGCCCCACCCTGGCTGGGCAAGCGGCAGCTGGTCATAGCCCCCACTCCCAGCACCATGGCATCCACCCAGAGCACAGCATGGTGCAGCCCTGGCCCCACCCACCCCGAGCAGATCTGGGGGGCACACGCCACCCCCTTCGCCCTCCCGGATGAGCAGCAGGAGCCGCCAGACAAGCAGCTCCCGGTGACTAGCTGGATTATCCTGGTTCTGCTACCTGACGGTTCTGCCAGGGATTTCATTTATAGTGAGTATAACAGAACATTTTAGAGTGAAGAGTGGTGAGTAAATGGTGATCAGCTGAATACTCTCTATACTGAGCTTCTCCTGTACAAAGACTTGTATTAATGGTACATTAGAACTTGATTACCTTGCGGAGTTAAGTTGCTAACATTCTTTCCCGGTGTGAAGATGAGGGCTTGCACAGCATCCAGGCATATTCAGAGCTGTACCAAACAGCTCCAAGAGATCACTGTGGTGTTCCAGGTGTTTGCTGTGGCTTTTATTTCAAAGGACCATACTTCTCTGTTGAGCATCATGGGATGCTGATGACCTACACCTGAGTGATGAGATGGCATTCTTTGAAGTAAAAGCCACAGCAAACAGCTAATTTGTTCATCATAATTTGGCAATCCATTGTAAATGAAGTGTACTGTGATCCAGCCCAATGCAAACAATCTGGGTATCATGTATGAGCTTAGTCACAAAAGGTGAGTGAAGACCAACAAGCCCATTTTACCTTAGAACCACAGAATCAGTGTTAGAAGGGACTTGAGGCTATTCCAATCCTTTGCAAAAGTGCAGGATTCATTGTTCCTAGTCCAAGGAGGTGTCAAAACATCTAGTGATCAAGATTGTGCAGTGTCCCTAGGAAGTTATTCTATTGTCTTACTATTCTTACAGTTTAGAAGTTTATTTCTAATATTGAATCTAAATCTGCCTTGCTGTAGTTTAAACTCGTGGTCAGATGTCCTGCCCTCCATGGCAAGGGAAAACATTTTTCCCCACATTCTTTATCGAAGCCTTTCAAATATTTGAAAACTGCCATCATGCCCCTCTTTAATCACCTTTTGTCCAAATTAAACATACATAGCTCTTAACCTTTCTTCATCTGATTTATGTTCTAATCCCTTTATCATCATTGCTCACCTCTGGATCTTAGTAAAATGTAAATGTTCCAGAGGTGAAAGCAATATAACTCTTCCCGTCCAGCTTTGCAAAAACACTTGATACTAAGTCCTCGTTGCTGGTGTGCTGGTGCACAGATTGGAGAAAAAAAGAGAATAAAGGAACCTTTCCTTTGGTCTCAAGAGCCAGGCAGTAGAATACATTAGAACACAAAAGAGGGTAGATACAACTAACACATTAAGGCATACATTATGACCCAGAGTGGGGAAATGGCTGGAATGGAAAAAAGACTGCATCAGCTGACCAGAATGCATGATAGAAGCACCACAGAAAACATTATCTGGCTGTAAGTCAGGATACACTTTGTTCTTGCATGGAGAAGTAACATAGCACATCAAACAGCAAAGATTCATAGACGTTAGGGTTAGAAGGGAACTCAGTAGGTCATTGAGTCCAAACCCCTGCCTTGGGCAGGAAAGAACGCTGGGGTCAGATGACCCCAGATAGGTGTTTGTCCAGTCTCCTCTTGAAGACCCCCAAGGTAGATGAGAGCACCCGCTCCCTTAGAAGCCCATTCCAGATTCTGGCAAACCTTACTGTGAAGAAGTTCTTTCTAATGTCCAACCTAAATCTGTTCTCTGTCAGTTTGTGGCCACTGGTTCTAGTTATTCCAAGGGGTGCCCTAGTAAATAGAGCATCTCCTATTCCCTGCTGCCCTCCCCTGATGAATTTATAGGCAGCCACAAGATCACCTCTCAGGCTTCTCTTGCAAAGGCTGAAGATAAGTGAAGTTGTGCTGGCTCCTACCCTGGGGGATTTAAGAGGACGCTAGACAAACAGCTTGCTGGGGTCGTTTGACCCCAGTACTTTTT
>NW_017728992.1:75036712-75036970 GCF_001723915.1 Gavialis gangeticus | reverse complement strand
TGCAAAGGCTGAAGATAAGTGAAGTTGTGCTGGCTCCTACCCTGGGGGATTTAAGAGGACGCTAGACAAACAGCTTGCTGGGGTCGTTTGACCCCAGTACTTTTTCCTGCTATGGTAGGGGGTCAGACTTGATGATCTGCTCAGGTGCCTTTTGACCCTACCAACTACGAAACTATGATATCTAGGTCCCTCAGTCTCTCCTTATCGGGCCTTGCCTGAAGGCCTCTGACCATACGAGTGGCCTCCTCTGAACCCTCT
>NW_017728992.1:75036336-75036701 GCF_001723915.1 Gavialis gangeticus | reverse complement strand
TTAACTTTGCCCCATAATTTGGTATCATCTGTGAACTTGGGCAGGGTGTTCTCCATGCCCTCGCTGAAGTCACTGATGAAGACATTGAATATCACTGGTCCAAGGACTGAGCTTTGCAGAACTCCACTGCCCACATCTTTCCAAGTTGATATTGACCTGTCCACCACCAATCTCTGGGTGTGACCCCTAAGCCCATTTGCAACCCACCTAACTGTGTAATCATCTACGTCACAGCCTGTCAGTTTACTTGTGAGAACAGAAAGAGATACCATATCAAAGGCCTTCTTAAAGTCTAGGTAGATGACATCTACCTCAACTCCTGTGTCTAAGCATTTTGTGACCTGGTCATAAAAAGAAACAAGGTA
>NW_017728992.1:75016212-75031336 GCF_001723915.1 Gavialis gangeticus | reverse complement strand
GTAAGTCAAGCAGGATCTACCTGCAATGAACCCATGCTGTTTTCCTTTCAGCATTATTTCCCTTGCTGGGCTCCCACAAATGTGATCCTTAATGATTTTTTCTGGAGTATTCCCAAGGATAGAAGTGAGACTAACTAGCCTATAGTTTCTTGGTTCCTCCTTCCTTCTCTTCTTGAAAATAGGGACCATATTGACCCTTTTCCAGTCCTCTGGGACCTCACCAGAGCACCATGAGTGCTTGAACAGCTGTACCAGTGGCTCTGCTATGACACCCGCCAATTCCTTCAGCACCCTTGGATGAAGTTCATCTGGGCCCACTGATTTGAACATATCCAGCCCCTCCAACTGCCCCTTCACTAAGTCTGCACTAACAGTTGGTGGGCTGGTGTCCCTCCTGTGTCTATCTATTATCCAACTGAAAGATTTGAAGAGCTCAGCTTTGCCCCCTCTCTCTGTCACCAATTACCCTACTTTGTCCTGTAGGGATCCTATGATACCTTGTGCCTTCCTTTTACTCTCTATGTACCTGAAGAAGGACTTTTTGTTGTCCTTAATTTTTGTCACCAGCCTAAATTCTAATCCTGCCTGCGCCTTCCTAACTGATTCCCTGCAAGTGTGAGCCAGGGAGGTATACTCCTCCCTAAGACTCTTAGGCCTACATAGAAGATATAACGGGGCAGCAAAAACATCTAACATTCACCCTTCTTACTTCTACAGCAGTTTTCACCACCAAGAGCTGGAGTTGGACACCTATCCTGCAAGCCCTTCAACACAAAAAACTTTGATAAACATCAGTGGGAGTACATGGAAGATCTGCAGAACAAAGTCCTTACATGTCTCTCCTTGTACAAGAACCTACACCCAAAAAAGCTTTAACTGGTTTAAAATCAAATTATTCTATTTTTTACATTTTTACAACATTTCTGTACTACAACAATGATTTTAGTCAAGCATGTGAATTAAAAAGATCCAATTGCATCCCTCAGTATGATTTTGGGAAGAATGAGGAACCTGTTCTGCTTTAGTTGATTAAACCAACTGAAGTTTTAGGTACCATACTGACTCTCCAATTCCAGTTTTCCTGCCCATAAATGAATATTGATTCTTTTCTCAGGAATTGCAAAAAAGAGCTAAGCAGATGCTCTCAGTCAGCCTTGTCAGCTTTTCCCTGATGCACATCCAAATGTATCAAAGTTTGATTAGCACTGTAGAGAAAAAAGACCATCTGCTATTGAATGTGTATTTCCCACTGCAAGCAAAGAGCAAGGACCTATCAGATACCTGGCCTTCTGAAATGTGAGTTTTTTGCAAATGTGTACACAAAATATAAGGACAAATTACACAAGTCCACACACCATAAGCAAAATTGCACATTCAGAGGACTCTTCTGGGAAACCACTCTTGCCATATATAAAAATAACACAAGTACTATTTACTGCACCCAGTTTTTAAATCAGATTAAGTAAATCCATTATTCACTGGATAAAATGATCATGATTATTTTTTGTAGTTAATCCTAAACAATTTAGATTAGAATCCTAAGCCTGTATATACTTAAATTCTTGTGGGAAGAGTTTTGGAACATACTTTGCAGCCATCTGCTTAAGTGAATGATATAAGGTCACATACTGTGGAATTCTTCAGTGAAAGATCAAATGATCCTTTCATGAGTTCTTGGTGCCTTCAAGTAGTTGGTTTGTGGTAGACTTTAAGAGGGGAGAAAGATAGAGGCAGCGATTTTAAATACATATATTTAACCAAGATTAATTAATCCAAAAAGACTGTAACACAATACCTAGGTTCCTAGAGATATTTCAGTTATGCTTGCAATATCCATTATTATATGAAATAAATGACCATGAGAAATATCCATTTTTACATTTGAAAACAAGTTTTAATTTAGGCCTGTTGTCACAGCACAGAGCAATATAATAATTAATGATGTGAAACTGGTAGCTAAGATGTCATTGCACATGGAGATGTCACACTGAATCAAGTTAAACTAGCTACTAAAAAAATTCAGCACTAGAATGTTGGTTTTTATACACATAGTATATCAGACAAATCTTTGACAAGCTACAAAAAGAGTATGGATTAAATATGATATGGGATGAGCAGATTTGGTATAGAAATGGTACTGAATCTCAAAGCACCAGCAAATCAAGGCCCGTAGCAAAGTCAGGCTATTTATTTGCCAGCCTGACCTACTTCCATTACACTTATCACTCTCTTGGATACCATTCACAGGAGTCTTCTGTCACTGCACTAGACAATGCTAATTTATCAGAGCTGTGATGTCACTTCTGCAAATGCTGTACAACCTTCTGAAGGCAAAGCTTAGGGGCTTTTGTAGGAAGCATTTAATTCTACCAGATGCACCTTATTGTGGATACATGCTATCTTTTCTCCAGGACAAATTAGAATTCAGTAAAATTGTAACAGCAACATTTACATAAATAAAAGGACACAGATAGCATCTTTTTAGTTATTAAATTTCTGAGGGAGAAACAATTGTTGGCAGCACAAGTTGTTCTCTTACATAAGTATTCATAAAGAAGATGACAAGTGTAAAAGATAAGAGGATATAACACAATCAGAGCAATGTAGATTATAATTATAGTAGGTTTATGCATTGTTTGTCTAAAATTAATTTGTTGTGGTTCTGTATCAGGTCATCACATTTGGTCTACCTTCCCTCAAATAGTAAGTATTATTCAGCCAATGATCAAAACAGAATAATGTTATATATATGTTAGATGTTTATATATATATATATAAAATTGAACATTTTGTGGTCATACATATATATTTATATATGACCACAAAATGTTCAATTTTCTTATATTATTTCTGGATTAATTTATGGCAGGAGGCAGTTATCTGGTTGCCATGAGTTCCGATACATGCACCTTTTTTATTTTGGCAAAATGAGGACATCATGAACTATTACTGTTCCCATCTTGAATGCATTTACTTATTCTCATTCCTTTATGCACAAGGACATTATTTTACTTTAATTGTCATTTTTTAAATTCTTCCCTTGCTTTAATACTATATAAACTTTTGCCTTTAGATTTTTTATGTTGTTTTAATAAGTGTAGCAAATGGTTTTATTAGCAAGATCAAAACTTTGGAATGAAATTAAGTGCATGAATACCTTTACTTATCTTCTCTGTGGACCAAGACTGTTGCATTCCTAGAAGGGTCACCCATGTCAAATAAGCCTGAAAGGAGGAGGTTCTAAACAAACTAAGGTCCAACCCCAAGTCCTCAATCATAGGTCAGGCAAAAGAAGATGTCAGGACCTCAACATCTCTAAAGATAGAAGAAGGCTGCATCAAGATGGAGGTCTCCTATCATCTAGGATTCTCCCTTGCCACTGGGTCCAGATCTCCACCTTGTTAAGGTTGTGTGGTTGCTGTTTCTGTACACCAGCTTGCTCAAGTTACATAAAATCACATGCAGGCTTCTAGCAAAGGAAAAAAAAGGAGAGAAATCCTAGCCTACAGCCTACCCTCTGCTGCAGAAAGACCTGCAACTTCTGCAGATGAATCTGTGGTTCAAGGATTGCCCTCTTGAATCACCTTGGCTACATCCAGACAAGCACAGATGTTTGGTTCCCCAGGGAGAACTAGCAGCAGCACCCCAGGAATGCCTGTGCCATATGCCCTCGGGTGCATGGCAGGTTACCCCAGGTGGGATAGGAGAGGATGGGGCCAGCAACTGTGCTGGTACCAGCAGCCTTACCTCGGGTCCAGGGGCTGGGAAAGCTGCAGCTGCATCACTCCTGCAGCGGGGAGCCTGGCCAGCAGCCAGAGTGTGGTTCCAGCCAGCCAAGCTCTGGTTTTGGGCAGTGCACGCTGCCTTCTTGTGCACCACCCTGCTTTTTTTCTGCACGGGTTTTTTTGACTCCAGGATTTCCCGAGGTGAAAAAACACCACCACGCTGCGAGGTAGCAGTGCAGGAAATACCTGAATGTGTGGTATGTGGTGCCGCAGACAGGTCTGCATTGCCACATACCGCATGGCCACACATGTCTGTATACAGCCCTTGAGACCCACCAATAAGCCATGGTAGAGATCTTCTCGAATCAAGGGATTTCTGCCACATTTTACTTATGCAAATAACACTACGCATGACTCAAGTTACTTATGCTTAAAAGTGTTTGCAAAATCAGACCCTTTAGGTACGTCTGCACTGCATGACAGAAGGTGAGATTGCAGCATGTGGACACACCTAAACTAGCTTGAATCTCATGTCAGCAGAGCCAAACCACACATGTACCCAAAGTCCCAGCAGGCTTGTACACAGCCACACTGAAAGCCTAGATTGCTGCCTTTGTCGTAGTTGTTACTCAAACTCTTTTGGTTAAAGCCAGCACACATATTATTTACCCATGCTGTAATCACTCCTTTTATTGGTGGATTAATAGGAAGAACAATTGTATTTTGGAACAATTTCTTCAGGTACTAGGAGCAGAAAGCTTTTTGGCATGCCAGTGTTGACATTTATTGTTGAAAATGGAAAGGTATACAAACTACCATTAAATACAATGTCAGTGTCTGTCTTTATAAACTATTCTAATATGCGCACACAGCCCCACAACTCTGAAAATAATTTGTGTGGTTTTTTCCCTGATTTCAGGAGGAACTTTTGACCCAGGAAGTATCTATGAAAGATATGCACCTTTAACTTTGATGTCAGTAACTCATGCCTTGAGGGTTTATTTTGTCACATTAATATTACAGCAGCATAATGTTGGCTTTGTATGGAATATTTTTGTACAATTACATACAAATTAGTTTATGTTGATGAGATGTTCTAGAGCAGTCTGGTATTTTGTATACATAATTATAAGATTGGTGTTTACCTTGTTGAATACTCATTTGTTACATTAGCTGAACTCTGTTGTACATATTGATCACTTCTTTTTTGAGTTATGCCATGTAACCTATCTAATTTTCTGTACATTTGCTTAGCATTATGAATTTGTGGGGAAAATATGTTTTTTTAAATTGTCTCCTAAAGTTTAAAATGTTGCTCTTATACAAATATTGGATAAGGAGAAAAATCAATGGATTTTTGCTCACTTTTCTTGCTATTAATAAATATATTTGAAAAAAAGTTTTTCATTCAAAACTGAAAACATTATCGCAAAACATGATTTTTTCATTCTGCCCCCGCTCAGATTGCTATACTATATTTCCTCATTCTTATCTCTGGTGTGTGGTAAGTAACAAATGGTGAATTTCTGCTTTGTTTTTAATTTTTAAATTTTAGGATACTAATACAAGATGATAAGAGAAGATAAGAGATTTGGGCAGCACACCTCAGTAACAAATTACCAGCAGCCTTGGTTATGGGAAAACCTGATTGACCATTGTGATTAAGTCTAGGACATGGGTCATGCACCTCTAAAACTATATGAATGTTCACATGTAAAGATTCAGAATCCAGCTGAGAGTTCAAACATCACTCTACCCTCATAGATAGGTTGCAAATTTCAACTGATAATCTATAGAAACCCACCAGCAGCTCCAATTCCTTTTAACACTTGCCTACCCTACAGGTATTGTATTAATCTCTTCCCCTCCTTCAGGAGTCCATACATATGCTTATAGGCTGTAATACAGAAGTGTACGGGAGATTACATGATCCCACTGTCCCTGTATTCCTTAAACTAGAAGATACAGCAAAATGTGAAGAGGCGCTTAATGGGCTCAGCAGTCTATTTGAGCAAGGCAAGGCACCAAAACCCCAAGAAAGCATATGTAATAAACAGATGATGGTTGACCTCTGGGACCAGGAGAGTCAGAGCATAAGATTACTACTGTTGAATTAAAATTGCCCAAGAGCACATATGGGCTCAGCTTACTGCTCACATGGTAAACAGGAGTTTTAATGGTGAACCCACCATTTTGTGGGGTGAGATTCTGAAATTATGTCAAAAATATACAGACATATGATTATGTATGCAGTATTACAGGGAAGATTAAAGTGTTGCATTAGAATTAATGGAAGATTCAAACATTATAAAATTCTAACTACATAAAAACAGCAGCTAACAAGTGACCAGAGAAAGTAAGTTTCCATAATACTATCAACTGAAACAGCTATAGGAGAGAATTAAAGACAGCACTTGCCACTTGGTACTTTGTTACTGTTCACTGAATCACAGAACCATAGAAAATTAGGGTTGGGAGGGACTTCAGGAGGTCATGAAGTCCGACCCCCTGCTCAAAGCAGGACCATCCTCAACTAGATCATTCCAGCTAAAGCTTTGTCTAGTCAGGTCTTTAAAGTCTCTAAGGATGGAGATTCCACCACCTCTCTGAGTAACCTGTTCCAGTGTTTTACTACCATCCTAGTAAGAAAAGTCTTTCTAATATCTAACCTCAGGTTCCCTTGCTGCAACTCGAGACTGTTGCTCCTTGTTTTTTCATCTGCCACCACTGAGAACAGTTTAGCTCCATCCTGTTTTGCACCCACCTTCAGCGAGTTGAAGGCTGCTATTAAATCCCCTGAGCCTACTCTTCTCTAGACTAAATGAGACCAGTTCCTTCAGCCTCTCCTTATAAGTCATGTGCCCCAGTCCATGAACCATTTTAGTTGCCCTCCACTGGACTCTCACCAAGTTGTCCACATCCTTTCTATAGTGGGGGGGGAGGTCCAAAACTGGACACATTACTCCAGATGTGGTCTCACCAGTGCTGAATAGAGGATAAAAATCACTTCCCTTGATCTGCTGGCAACATTCCTACTGATGCAGCCTAGTATGCCATTAGACTTCTTGGCAAAAAGGACACACTGTTGGCTCATATTCTATTTCCTGTCCACTGTAACCCCCAGGCGCTTTTCTGCAGAGCTGCTGCTTAGCCATTTGGTCCTCAGCCTGTACCAGTGTACGGGATTGTTCCACACTAAGTGCAGGGCATTGCACTTTGCCTTACTGAACCTCATAAGATTTCTTTTGATCCAATCCTCAATTTGATGAGATGTCTCTGAATCCTAGCCCTACCCTCCTGCATATCTACTACTGCCCCTCAGCTTGCTGTCATCTGCAAAACTTGCTGAAGATGCACTCTATACCATTTTCCAGGTCATTGATAAAGATATTGAACAAAACCAGTCAATATCTGCAATAAGTGTTAGCATGTTTTTTCATAGAACCAACAGTATGCAAGGTGCCTACTCTGAGATGCTTACAGTCTAAGACAATATACAACCAGAGGCATAGAAGTGGAACAATGAGCAGTTATCTGAGGAAGAGAAGTGGAACAATGAACAGCTAACTGACAGAAGGGTGAAGTTAAGCATAGTGTGCTTATCCCATGAGTTCTAGGAATTGTTTTTCTTATGACCCCTGCCACCCCCAGCGCTCCTTCCTGCCCATGGCAGGGGGTCGGACTAGATGATCTATCTAGGTCCCTTCCGACTCATTGATTCTATGATTCTTCTAACTTTGGCATATTTTTGTTCAGGAAGCTAAGAAATTGGGGGCAGTCAATGACTTACAGGATTCTGTCATGAAGCCTGCTTTTCCCTGGGAATGAAGTCTGGTGGGAGCATCTAAGCATCACCCACTGAAGCTTCTGAGGGGATTGTGCTGAATTTCAGCATCTTGAGGCATTCTCCACTTAGACCCCCAGTGCACATTTCTGGGGCTGTTTTGGCAGCTTAAAATTCATTCCTGCTTCGTGTCTCTGCAGCCTTTTACCCTTCTTGCCCCAAATCAGGCTTTCCTCTGACAGGGTCTCCTTCCTCAAGTGGTTACTTTACTTGAAATGCTATTCTATTTACTATAGCACAGATGTAACTGTCTTCCTCCACTGCCTCTAGTAGTATTTATAAGTGAATGCACGTTACATTTTTAATTTAGTAGTTCTAAAAGTGGATTAATATCATCAATAGTCAATGATTTAAGAATAAATATACATGTTACAATGTGGGCTTAGCTTGTTTGTAATGATGAAGAATAAAACACAAACCATGAAGAAGTGGAAATAAACATTGAACTCACATCTGTTCTGAAAGAATTGAATCAAATTCATATAAATGTGAAGGAGATAAAAATATATGGGAATGGGATTTTATTGGTGGTAAAAATGTCACCACTCAAGAGCCTTCTAATATTACATTTATAAATCAACAATATAGTCAGGCAATTAGATATAAATGTGAGGTGCTGCTTTTGTTTCCAAAAGATTTAATTGTTACACTTATAAATTAACTTGATATTAATTAGATAGGATTATAGGTGAAGCAGTTTCCAGTGAATGAGGTGATGACTATAACTAGGGACCTACTGAGCTCAGGGTGGCTGCCCCCTGATTTTATGGTCCAAACACAGCGCTGGGTGCCATTTTTGCAGTGGAGTATGGTGGGGCCCTTCCCCCATGCCTCCAATTGATTGAGGGGCCCTGGAAGCTTCACCCCTCCCCGGAGATTGACAGAGGACCATCTGTCAATCTCTGGGGAGGGACAGGACTTCTAGGGCCCCTTGGCCAATAAGAGGTGTGGGGGTGAACTGCACTCTGCCATGAACCCGCCCTTCCCTCATGTTTCAGAACACCAGGGCTTCCCACCCTTTTCTGGTTTTGCAGTCATCTTTCCTCCCCACCTCCTCCCCTACCCCCCAGCTTTGCTGCTGATTTTCTGCCTTTTTGTGGTCCCCATGCTTTTTCGCAGGGACCAGACTTTTTTGTGGAGACCTACCAAATTCACAGTTTCTACAAAAATCATGAAATGACAAATTTGGTTGGTGTTGAACTATAACCTGGGCTAATTAAGGTTTAGGTCTCTGGCCTAGTTTTTGGTTGAATATGTTTCATGGTAAGTTAACAATAAGCACTAAATATTTAACATAGAGAAAAGTTGGTTTTTTGTCATCTTATTCCTGATGCTCTAGTTAGCTAATGCACTCTGAACTATTTATAGGAGCCTCTATAACTACAGCTACTTCAACTCCAAATTCTTCTCCACAATATATTAAACTAGTATTTTTACCAGCATCTCTTTTTCCGTGGAAGATGCACATACCTATATATGCCAGTGATCCACATCAGATTGAGTTAATCCTTGAATACACTCATCAATGTCTATTGGACCTTTGAGAAATAAGGTACTACTTGATCCAAGTAAGGATATCAAGATCCAGGCTACAGTAAGACTATTTGAGTAGAATTTCAGCTATACCTGCAGTTTGTAAGAAGCCAAAAATCAAATGCTACAAATACATTTACAATAAGGTAGGGGTGTCAAACACCCTGCATTCTGGGCTGGATCTGGACCATAGGTCTCCTCTGTAGGGAAGATCCACAGGGACAATGGCAAGTGGAACAGTAGCAGTGGAACAAGTGGCTCCAGGTTAGGCTTCCATTTCCTGTGGCAGAGATGAGTAACAATGGCAGAGATGGCAGTTAAAGTAGCTGCATGCTGTACCAGTGTCAGTGCAAGTAGCCACAGGGCAAGCAGGGCTGTGTCAACCCAGCACTCACTCACCTCCCACCCTAGGGCCTGAGATTCTGCATCAGGACAGATGGAATAGCCCCATGAGCTAGATCCAGCCCAAGGGCTAAATGCCCTGATGTAAGGCATATGCATAAGATATTCTAAAAGAAACAGCCAATTATAATAAAGAGATGTATATTAGACTTACAAATACTCAGGAAATAAATCTGTCATCATGCAAATGAACACCTCACACCCTTTGCCAAAGAACAGGAATTTACGGAACTGAGTTTAAGCATATAGCTTAGCGTGGTGGCAGCAATCCTTCAATTTGAGGATGATCTCTACCATGGCTCACTGGTGGGTCTTGAGGTGACTTAAGTCTAATCCTTGAGTCACACACCTGTCCGCAGAAGTTGCAGTTCTTTCTGCAGGGGAGATTAGGCTGTAAACTAAAGTTTCTCTCTTTTTCCTGCCTCCATTCTGTTTTTCTCTGCTTTGAAAATAAGATGCTTTACCTCAAAATTGGTTGCTGCTTGGTTGAGGTTGCAGTGCCACTGGAGTCACTTGACAGCCAGTTCCTACCAGCTTTTGGTCATCATCTGTTTTTTTGAGGTTTGTCCTCAATGTGTCCTTGTAGCATTTCCTCTGCTCACTGCAAAAATCTCAGGCCATTCCTAATCTGGGGGTAGAACACTTGTTTTGGAAGTCCAGGGTCAGGCATCTGCAAAATATCCAGTCCAACAAAGTTGGTGCTTGAGAATCTCTAACTCAATGCTAGTAAGAGGGGTTCAGTAAGGATGCTGGTGTTTCTGCAGCAACCTTCCCACTTAATGTAGAGGATTTTCCAGAGCCATCACTGATGATACCTCTCCAGACTCTTGAAATGACAATGATAGTTCATCCATGTTTCATATCTGTAGAGAAGAACTCAGATGATGACTGCATTTTATACCTGGATGAATGCATTGCATATCTCATATATCTGTCTTTCTGGAGATTGCAATGAATAGTGACATGCTGAAGCAATTTTCCAAAGGAGGCACTTGTGCACCAGATCCTGTGTTGGGTCTTCTCAATGTTCACTCTCTGAAAGAGGTGGCTACCAAAGTAGTGGAAGTGCTCGACTACCTCCACAGTCTTTCCCTTGATGGCAACTTATGGAGGGGTGAGAGAGGGGTCACATGGCCTGCAACAGACTGGAAGACCACTTCTTTAGAGGCCCAACCTCTTCTTGAGGTGGAGACAGAGGCCCAAAGTTTGGTAGGCTTTTCCAAAAAGATCCAGCATGGTCTGGAGTTTTTCTTCAGTGTGTGCAAGGATGGTGAAGTCATTGGCATACTGAAGGTCAAGGATGATTGTTTTGAGTACTTTGGTCTTCATACAAAAATGTTCCAGATTGAAGAGTCCTCCATTTGTTGGGTATTTTATGTCAGTTCCAGAAAGAAAGCAGTTCTTAATGAGAACCAAATGACTCAAAAAATGGAGAACAGAGTTGGGGTGATGGCATACCCTTGTTTGACCCCAATTGGGATGACAAATGAAACCATCTCTGATCCACTACATGGGACCATCACAGTCATCTGGTCATGAGGAAGACTCAGGACCTTGATGTACTTTTTAGGACATCCAAAACTGGCCAATGCTTTTCATAAGGTTTTGCAATTGATGGAATACAAGGCCTTAGTGAGGTCAATGAAGGCCATATACAGACCTTGATGTTCTTCCAAACACTTTTCTTGGACCTGGTGAATAACAAAGATTATGTTAGTTCCCCACAGGATAGTATGATATATTCTGAGATTCTTGCAGGATTTCCTCAGCAAGAGATAAAAGATGGTTCAGAAGGATGCAGTTAAGGATTTTTCCTGCTGTGAAAATGAGGGCAATACCTCAATTGTTCTCATACACAGACTTATCTCCTTTCTTGAAGACGGAAACAAGGTTGGCATTCCTTAGATCCCCAGAGCAATCCTTCATTGTTCCAAATTCATAGAATAAATATGTGGAGTCTCAGTAGCAGTTCCTCACTGCCAGCCTTGTATACTTTAGCAGGTATGTCATCTGGTCTAGTAGCCTTGTTGTTCTTGGTCTCCTTGATAGCATGCCAGACTTCTTCTAGCTCAAAAGTTCTCTTTCCATCTAGCTTGGGTATATTTCATTTTCTTTGAGGAGTGTTACTCATCCTCTGATCACAGAAAAGTAGGACCATAGGAAGTTGGGCTATAGATGACTTCTGGTGCCTGGAAAAATCTATGCATGTCATGTTTCTCAGCATAGAGTTGAATCTCCTTGGCTTTATCTTGCCTCCATTGAGTTTTGATTTCCCAGATCCTCCTTTGAGGAACTGATAAGTCTCTTTCTTCTACTGAGACAAGGTGTCATCTTGCCAAGTAGAATAAGCTCATCTCTTCTGGTCAAGGAGGGCATGGAGCTCAGCATCGCTTTCATCAAACTAGTTTGTGTGTCAAGCTAAGAGGCAATGATTTTACAGCATCTGAATAATTTGATTAGCTAAGATATGCTGAGTCAAAAAATAAATAATATTTTAAGTAAACTATGGTACAGAGTTGGGGGTAGAGGTGTTGAGATTCGTTTTAACAGAAAATCATATTCTTCTCAAAAATGTGCTTCTCTAAAAGAGAAGCATGAAATTTGGGAATTGTAAGGTTCTGATAAACATTGTCTCCAAAAAGTTAGTTCCCTTCTGCAAAGTCTACACTATTGGAGATTGGAGAAGAGATTTGGCAAAGCAAAATAACCCAAAAAGGATTTAAAACCAAGGTATTTAAAAAAACTGAGATTTTGCTCCTATGTCTCATAGGTGTTTCTCAAAATCCCATTTAAGATTCTTGCTGTTGTGCTTTGCTGAGTGTTGTTTACATGCCATAATTGTTGAGGCTTCAAGTATAGCACTTCTATTTTAGCTACCCTGATTTTGCCCTTGCTATTTAGGCAACATCCTCTGGTTTGACTTCAATGGGAGTACGACCAGAATAGATGGTGCCCCAGATGGTGCCCCATTTTGGTAATTATGAGAATGGGGGGTTTTTTCCTACTTACCAGGTTGTTGTTTTTTTCATTCTACTCCTTTCCAACTAATAAAACATGGCTAAAATCAAGCAGGATTTTTTAAAAGCAAATTTTACGCCGCTGAATTCCTTCACTTACTTCTTTATTTCCCCTCTCTCTAAGTGAATAGTGCTGGATTCTTAACCCTGTTTTCAAGCCTGTCTCAGATAAGTACGATTTCTCCTTGCTTTCCAGACAGGTGGCCTGCCTAGAGATTTTCCAGCATTAGCGCTTGATTCATTTAGACTTACACCAAGGCTAAGTGGGTTTTGGGAGGGGATTGAACCTCTGTGACCTCCCACTACACTGCCCTTCTCCACTAATCACTCCACCATCAGTCCCTGACAAGCAATTTTAAATAATCTGCACCAATCTGACTTGCTTGGTGTAGTCAGACCACATATACAATCAAGGTCAAACTTCAGTCCAGTGTGTTTATGCCTAATTCAGAGTGTCATCAATATTCTAGTAACCCCAATGAAGCAAATTCGGGGTGACCTGGGGGATATTGTATTGATGTGCAATTCATGTTTTAATGTGCAATTCAAAATTCATGTAGTGGCTTGGTATTGATTAGTTGGGGGGGAGGTTTGGGGGGGTGCTAAAGATTTTTTAATGCTGCGTGAGGGACACCAATTCAATTTATCAAAAACATGTTTTAATTTCAGAATAATTTGCTTTATCTTCAATATATAACAACCTAACTTTGATGGGACATCTAGAGTTCCAAGGATGCACAGCATGCAACTAACACAACAGGGCAGTCTCTTTCAGATGCTCCTGAGTTTCATTACCGTGCCCAATCAGCTCCCCAGCTCAGCTAAGCAGAAGTCTAGAGGTCGCTGTGAAGGCCGGAGTTGGGTAAAGCTGACTATGAAGCATGAGCAAGAATAAGGGATGCTGAGACACAAAAGAAATTCTGTACTCTGAATGTTAACAAGAAAAAAGGACTATGTGAGGAGGGGGAAATAAGGATAAAAGTAGCATTAATAAAATTAGTGAGAAAACAATACATTTTCAATGGATAATTTTTCCAAGGAAAAGAGGAGTCAGGAACCCGCTGGAAAAGTCTTACCTGCATTTTGGTGAATTCTAGCATTTCCATTGACTTCAACAGACAACCTCACTGTGCATAGCATTAAGCACATGCTAAAGGCTTTGCATAACCAACACCTAAGGCATGTTTGCAACCAGGTAAATAGTAAACCTCTGCAGGGGAAAAACTAAATACTATAGATATCTATTTCCCATCATGGTAGGGAAAGGGCAGCTCATTCAGAAGGCAGAGCATACTGGGCAGTGTAGCTTCCTCCACCCTTCACTGTAGCCTCCTAACTTCAAAGATTCTGCGGGGACAATGAGCTGCATAAGAAAACATTGAAACAGGGAAGGGCAAAGGAGAGAACAACATAGTATCTCCCACCCTGCTCCCCACAAACATTTTTCATGTCCTGGCATGGCTTATTAGTGTCTCACCCTCCGCCTCTCTCTCAGTCCTGATATAACAAGTGACCAGTCCCACATGAGCCCATGGTGGTGTATCTAACAAGGGCAGCTCGTTCTTGAGGAGATCTGGGGAAAGAGGAAGAAATGCACGGTAGGCACAAATAAACACAATTAAAATTGAAATTCAAACAACAAAGTGATGGCATAACTAGCAAAAGAAAAAAAACAAAGTCAGTCCAAACTCTTCCCTGGCTAACTGCAGTTAGTGTCATGTTCAAAATGTGCTTTAGAGGAAGCTTATTTTTTTTTTAGACCTCAGGTACAAAACCAAAATCAGAATTTAAAAATTAAATCAGAAAATAGACTTCATTATTCTGTAACTACTAGAAGAGAACTTCTGTGTTCTCTTCTATGTTGGTGGATCTCCTCCGGCAAGCTTTAAACTAGGCTTGTCGGGGGAACAGGAAAATGAGGACAGAGGCAGCCTAGGACCGCTAAACCAAGCAGCACCCACAAGTATAGCCCAGTCTAGACTGACAAGAAAAACATATACCCAGGTAAGCAACAGGGGCCAGGGCAGTGCTGAGATTAGGGGGCCAGTGCACACATCTTCAGGAGGCCTCAAATGCTTCCACACAAACGCTCGTAGTATGGAAAACAAGCAGGAGGAACTTACCCTCCTGTTAGCTGACACCAACCCAGACATAGTGGGGCTCACTGAAACGTGATGGGACCCAACAGATGACTGGTCGGTGATTATCAAGGGCTATAGGCGGTACAGAAGGGACAGCACAGGAAGGAAAGGTGGGGGTGTGGCACTCTACATCAAGGAGGAATACATATCCTCATCAAGTAGCACAGGGTCAGAGGAGGGGCAAACTGAAGTGCTCTGGGTTAAAATACAAGGCAGTCAAGGGGAAAGAGACTTAACGGCGGGGGTCTACTACAGACCACCCAACCAAGGGGAAGAGCTAGACCAGGAGTTCTTAAGTCAGCTCACGGAGGTAGTTTGATCAAAGGATGTGGTCATCATGGGTGACCTGAACTTTCCAGACATCTGCTGGGAAGAGCAGTCAGCCAGGTCTGACTGCTCACGTAGGTTCCTAGCCAAAATGTAGGACTTCCATCTAACCCAGGAGGTGCACAGCCCCACCAG
>NW_017728992.1:75010898-75011212 GCF_001723915.1 Gavialis gangeticus | reverse complement strand
GTGCTGGCCATGGGTGACAACCTGGTGAGGGGACTGCGGGTGCTTGACCACCTGGGTGACAGTGATCATCGCCTGCTGGAATTTACCATCCAGCACAAGGTGGCAAAGGTCTGCAGCAAGGCAGCAGCCCTAGATTTCAGTAGGGCAGACTTCAGTGAGCTAAGGAGAATAGTCAGGGAAGCACTGAGGTCCCAGACGGGAGGGGAGTCAGGTGTCCAAGAGTGGTTGCTCCTTCAAAAGACAATTCTCCAAGCCCAAAAGCAGGTAATCCCAACATGGACCAAAGGGAGCAGGAGGGTGCAAAAGCCCCCATG
>NW_017728992.1:74999715-75005898 GCF_001723915.1 Gavialis gangeticus | reverse complement strand
GTAGTGGATAGGTCATTTTTGAACTGAGGGGATGTGGGCAGTGGGGTTCCACAGGGCCCACACTGTCCTCGGGCCCGCACTGTTCAACATCTTCATCAGTGACTTGGACAAGGGGGTAAAAAGCACCCTGTTTAAATTTGCTGGTGACACTAAGATGTGAGGGGGATTTTGGCAAGCTATAAGGAAGGAATAGGCTACAATCGGACCTAGACAGGTTACAGGGGTGGGTGGATGAGAATAGGATGGGATTCAACTCTGACAAGTACAAGGTGATGCACCTGGGGAGGAAAAACCAGCACCATACCTACAGGTCAGTACAGAGGCAGAACTCCCTTCTCGTCAGTACAGAGGCAGAAAAGGATCTTGGAGTCATAATTGATGCCAAGATGAACATGGGCTGGCAGTGTGGGGATGCAGTCAGAAAGGCCAACCACACCTTGTCATGCATCCACAGATGCATCTCAACCAGGTCCAAGGAGGTGATACTCCCCCTCAAGTGAAAAAACTGGTCAGGCCGCAGCTGGAGTACTGCGTCCAGTTTTGGGTGCCACACTTCAAGACAGATGTGGACAACATGGAGAAGGTTCAGAGGAGGGCCACTTGTGTGATCAGGGGGCAGCAGGGCACGCCCTACGAGAAGAGGCTCAGGGACCTGAACTTGTTCAGCCTCTGTAAGAGAAGGCTGAGGGGGGATCTAGTGGCCTGTTACAAACTAGTCAGAGGGGACCAGCAGGCATTGGGGGTGTCCCTGTTCCCCTGAGCACTACCAGGAGTGACTAGAAATAACGGTCACAAGCTGGCAGTGGGTAAATTCAGACTAGACATCAGGAGGCGCTACTTCACGGTCAGGGTGGCTAGGATCTGGAACCAACTTCCAAGCAAAGTGGTGCTGGCTCCTACCTTGGGGGTCTTTAAGACAAGGCTTGACAATCACCTTGCTGGGGTTGTTTGACCCCAATACTCTTTCCTGCCATGGCAGGGGGTCGGACTTGATGATCTGCTCAGGTCCCTTCCAACCCTACTAACTATGAAACTATTAGAGATAGATCCTATCATTTCAGGTCAGACACAGATCCAAGCCTATTCATTTGAAGGAATTTGGATCTAAAGTTTCTGTTCAGGCCTATCCCTATATAATACACACAAGTTTAATTCCCCCTCATTTTGATTTCTTGGGAATTATATCTGCATCAGCTGGAGAATTGCTCCTAATCTTATTCAGTTTTCTCTATAAATTTATCATGATTATTAATGTTCATGAGAGTTACAAATACATGTGGAGATGAGAATAGATCCCATAGGAGCAATTAATGGCAGGGGGAATGGGGGGGAGGGGGGAAGGTGAAATGGAAGCACTTATTTTTCTGAGAAAGAATTGTATTACATTCCGAATGCACTGTGAAACCTTCTATCATGAGGACTTGAATAATACTGTAATGCTTTCCAAATCTTCAGTAAGTATCAATGAAAATTCTTACGATTGTAGGAAAATAGGGCTGGATGGGACCTCAGGAGGTCATCTAGTCTAGTTCCTTGATGAAGGTATGATCCTTTCCAACTAAATCATCCCAGTTAAGTGTCTGTCTAACCTGTTCTTAGCTTTCTTCTATACATTGATCAGTTTCAAAACTACTCTCATGCTTAATACACATGATTTACAAAACGTTAGCAGAAACATATTTTTAATTAACCATCCCCTTTCCTCCTTGCAAAAATTGTACTTTCTTCCTTTCACCTCTTGTTCTTCTTCCACTCTCTCTCCTTTCCCTTAATGCACAATAGAGCACAAACTGTCACACAGATCTAGCCAGTAAACCTATTAAGGTGCATCACCAGCACATCAAATATCTGAAAGAGGGCACTGCAGCTCAGAGATAAGTGAGCTTGTTCTAAATGATCTGGCTTGCACTGCAGAAGCAGAATAGCCACAGCCTGGTGGTCTGCCTAGGGTAATTAGCCTGACCTAGGCATTAGAGATATGTTCTATGTGAAGGCTGGGGAAGAATGTAAAAAAATACAACTTGTACATAGGCACTAAATTTTATTTTTGCCAAGGGGACCCAAGATGATGCCCCCCTGTTCTGGTGGCACAGACAGAGCAGCGGCAAGCAGAGCCTGAGGGATGGAGGGGGCAGGGCCCAGGTGGATGTGGGCTGCCTGCTGAGTGTTTGGGGCTCCCCACCCTGCTGCCCTCCCCCCGAGAGCCCTGCGCCACCATGGCAAGGTGCCCCCTGATGGCCTGGCAGCACCAGGTGACACAAGTCTGTGCTGCTGCCCCCACTGCTCAGGAAGCCCTGAGGCTGAAGTATGCAGCCCACACCAGTCCCCACCCTTTGAACAAATCAAGGGGGCATGTACCCCCCCATACCTTGCTCCCCAGGATTGCATACAGCAGTAGGGAGCATCCCCTCCACCCCCTTGGAAGAGCTGACCATAGTTTTGTTCCACTCCCTGCCCTAGCCCTGTCCCTAGCCTTGGGACCCATGTACCATCGATCCTGCTGGGGGCCTTGGTCTGTCCCACCCCCCTCACAGACTTACCTGCAGGCAGCTGGGGGAGCTGTTCTCCATTGATGCCTGGGGCTGTATTCCTGGCCACATGCATGTACGCATATGCACGCATGCAAATGGTGCCCTCTGTGTCCCATTCCCCACAGCCCCTTGCAGGCTGGAACTCTGCCAGCCTGCAAAGGGAAACCCACCATTTCCCTCATTTTTCCATGGTGAATGGAAAACCCAGATCCCTGCACAATACTGGGAATATGGGATAAATTCTGTCTGGGAGTCATGCAGCCCAGGACTGGGACTTGATGTTCTTATTTCAGGACTGTCCCACCCAAATAATGATGAGGGTCTCTTTCCAAAGCCGGGGGGGGAGGCAGGGTCCTCAGGCCCCAACATCCTCAGTGCCTATGCAACTGGGGGGTATGAAAGGGGTAGAGCACCATGCCAGATTCAACTGCTGCATCCCAAAGTCATTATAGTGGAATTTGAGACATGTTCAAAATCCAGAATATGCTAAGAAAGGATTCAAGCTGGTTATATGGTTAAAAGTTAGATTCATATTCCATTCACCTACTTTTAGAAAAGAAACAAAAAACAGTGTTTGATTTGAGTTCAAGAGTCTGACAGTCAGTCACACTTAAGTGCTTACATGAAAAGAACCGTGCAGTTAAGGCTGTCAAGAAAATGTGTGAATTGTCAGATAGTTTTGGACAGGTAGTGACGGGGGCAGCGGAAGCATATGTAACCTTCCACTTTAGCACTCCACAAAGCTAACAGAGTAAGGCAAGAAAGAGAGCCTCCACTCTGTCTGGGAAGACATGGCTAGAGGAAAGAAACACCATTTAGAGAAAAGCAATAAAAACTATATTTGAAATATATGCTGGTAATTAAAGACCTGCAGCTTAATCCTACTCATAGGTTTAATAGCTTCCAAGGGATTTTAAATAAGTTAGGGAGGTTTTAACATTCCTCTGAGAGATAAGTCCATGTAACCTTGTAGTGCATAATTAAAAATCTCTTTGATCTCTAAGACCAGAAAATTGATTATAGTAAATTACAATCTTAACAACTGACCACTTGATGATCTGAATAATGCAGGAAAACTTCAGCACTAAGAGAGTTACTGTGTCTGGGTATTCTACTGAATGCTTGCAGAAATATGGCCACCAATATATGCTAAACAAAAAGAGCAAAAATATTTAGAAATATTCTCCACCACATTTAAGATAATATTTAGGAGGACCATTCACAGAATTTCAGCAACATTATGGATGCAATCTATAATTAAAAAAATAAAATAAAACCAAATTGGATTACATCTTTAAAAAAAAAAAAACTTAAAAAAGAGGAAGTGATGAAAAAGAGAGATTCACAAGGTCAAAACTGTATTGAGCCTAACGTAATTAAAAGGCATATGTTACATTAATTGTTTATAGAGGACTGAGGAAGAGGAATGGTGATAATAGATTGATCCAGGATGTTGTAATGCAACCCACTGTGAGTTTAACATATAAAATGTGAATTTAAATAAAATACCCTCCCTAAAATAACCTCTCTCAACCTAAATTTCCCCCTGTATTATTCATGATCACATCCATTTCTCTGTTATTCCCTTATGCTCAGAAACATGACATGAAGTTACAAAATCCTGACTAGGGGGAACCAAACAGAATAGATCTGGAGAATACAGTGGGGGCAATTTCAAAGCCAAGAACTTCTTGCTGATAACACCCTACTATCATCCTTTGCAACTTAAAAGGTGTTCAAATCTCCACTGTATCAGAAAGGCATAACAATCTTTGACTCAGACAATTCTGGGGCTGTGCATATCAGTACACTAACTGCCCTCATTCATATAAAATAACAGAACCTCAAACTTCTCTCTGTAATTAATCACTATCCATTCCAAAATCACAGAACTACATTATAATAAACTTCGTGTAGGAAATGCTTCCTTTTTAGAAGATAATTTATTCCAGTAGTAGCTTCAAGTCCAGAATGGTTCCAAGGTGCAGGTCAAGGCCACCATATAAAACCAAGACACAGAGAACCATGGCCAGGTATGAAAGAAAGAGTGTGGATAATGAACTTTTCTAAAACTTAAAAAAATATATATTAGAATACATTTTGAAGAGGTTTTAACATAACATTTTTCTCTCAAGAACAAAGTCTTCAAAAATAAGCTATGTTGTTGGGCCTTAGCTCCTAACCTAAGAATGTTAAATATATTTTCAGAAAAGTGGTGAGACAATCATGCATTGTCCAGAATTTTTTAAATTTTTGTAATGGATGAACATAGCTGCTGGTAGCTAAAACCTTTTAAAATATATGTTCTTCTACTGTCTTGTTCCAACTTCTATTAACTGGTGACCTCAGGCCAACTTTGAGACTGTTCCATTCCTAATAGATCATCAGGGATCTGGGTTTTATATTTCCCATGGAAACACAGAAAAAAAGCAGATTTTTTAATTTAAATAGAGATACACATGGATTTTCCACTTTTCCAAAGAGCTCTCTGCAGGCTGCCAGAGCTCCTGCCTGCAATAGCTTCTTGCAAAAAAGGTGTCAAACCTGAAGCCCTATCCTGAAGTGGAAGGAGAGGGGGAAGAGGCAGAGCCTGAGACTCTCGAGTCAGCCTGGGCTTGGCTCAGGCTCACTTTTCTTCCTGGAGCTTCTGAGGTAAATGGGCTTTGCAGGGGTCAGGGGCCCTCTGGGAGCCCCCTATGGCAAGGCTGAGGGGTAGGGGGCTGCAGGTTGGGTATGGGGAGGCACTGGCAGGGCTGAGTGAATGGAATGTGGGTCAGGTGCATGTATGGGTGATTGCCAGGGCTGGGGAGGGGTTAGGGGCTGTGAAAAGAACCAGTAGAGTGGTGGGGGGGAAGGGTCAGAGTGTGTGAGTAGGGGCTGAGGGAATAGGGAGGTGTCTGCAGGAGCTCTCAGGCCAGCACAGAAGAACCCAGGCAGCATCCCTGCAGCCCACTGGGGGTGGAGATGGGCAGGCAGGTGCCTAGCAGTGTTGAGCAGCCATGGTACCTGCCCTGACGCCTGCTCCTGTGAAGATGCAGCAGTGGCCATAGTGCAGCATTGCAGTTTAGGGGACGTGGTGGCATGCTGGACGCCGGGGCACATGCTGACCTGCTACTGCCATCCATGTGCCATCGGGCCAGGCCAGCTGGCTCCATGCCTCCACATGGGGCTTCCAGCACTCCAGCGGGAAGCTATATGAGGAGGCAAGCAGGAGCCTTCCCACCCCAAAAGCTCATGACTCTGTGCCTCCATGTGCAGCTTCCTGCTAGAGGCATGGAGCCTGCCTGTCCTGACTGTATGTGGCTCTGACCTGCAGTGCCATGATCCACATGTTCTGGCATGAAGCCAGCCTGGTCTGGTTTGAAGGTGCATGCCAAAGGGCTGAGCCAGCTCCATACCAGTATGTGCAGGCCCTGGGACTCAGCCAGAGGTGTGTACCACCAGAGGATCTGCCTGCCATGGCCGTGAGGGCCCCGAGGGCCTGCTGAGCCACCAGCAGTGGGATTGTGCAAAACAAACCCCACACCTGCCCACAAACCCCATACACACACCCACTTACCATCACTCTGGTGTCAGACAGTGGCAACAGACCTGGCCCAGCCCCAGCCCCAGCCCCAGCCCTGCCTAGCCAGGCAGAAGGAGTAGTGGCAGG
>NW_017728992.1:74998016-74999654 GCF_001723915.1 Gavialis gangeticus | reverse complement strand
GCTGCTGCTGGGAAAGAGCAAGTGTAGGGTAAGCAGGGGCTGTGGGTCTGGAGATAGGGCACTGGTGAGGCTGTGGCTTGGGGGTGAAGAGCAATGGCATGGGCAGGGGCAGGACACCAGTGTGTCAGGTCTGCTCAGCACTACAAAGCAGTGTGAGCTACAGCTGCAGTTGGACCCATGTCCTGGTGCATGGGGGGAGCTGCTGCCAGGAGGAAATAAGTGGGGAGTAGGCAGAGAGTGAGGGGCACCAGCAGAACTGGGAGGCTGTGCCTTGGGAGTGAGGGGCAATGGCATATCAGGGCTGCTAGGCACCACAAAGCAGTGTGTGTGGGGGGCAACCACAGCTGGACCCATGTCCTACTAAGTGAGGGGGACAGCAGGAGCTCTGATTTTCCATGAGGAAAAAAAACCATAATCACATGCCAGAATATATAGACACAGCAAAAGCTCCGTTATCTGGCATCCATGCGGAGTGGGGGGGGGGGGGGCTGGATAACCAAATATGTTGGTTACCTGAAAGGCCTGAACAGGCATCTTTGCCTGTTTGGGCCACCACCCCTGCCTGGCATCAGCGTGCCAGGGAACAGAGAGGGGGAGCCCCATGCAGGCTGCTTTGCCCCGGGCTGTGTGGGCTCAGTACCGCAGTTCACTTTGCCCCAGGCCACGGGGGCTCAGCAAACCGGAAATGCCACAGTAGGCGCTTCCAGCTTTGTTTTTGCCATGTCAACGAGCATGCCGGTTAATGGAACATGCCAGTTTCTTTAGAATTTATTTAAATTTAGAATTTATTTAATTTCCTTATAGAAATTGAGGCAGTGGTAGGCTTCCAAATTGCTTTAAAACCATCAACATATCAATAAAACATTGTGTTCAATTGATATCCATCTATATAATGGCCTTTCATTTTAATCATGGACTCCAGATTTTTAAATCAGAGAATCTGAAATTTTTAAATAGAAAACCAGGATCATTGGTGATCATATGTCCTGGTTCAGTTGGGATAGTCCTGGATTTCAGATGCCAGGCCTGGCTCACTGGTGTGATTTAAAGTAAGCGTCTTGGAAATTCAGGAGTGCAGGGTGCAGTGTAGCAGGGAAGCAAAGTGACACACCAGGCAGGCAGGCAATCACTGCTGCCCACCCAGAGCACCATGCCACACCCCCCCTATGTGCAGCAGCGCGGCTGACTTGGGGGAGTGGGCAGTGAGGGGGATGTGTCCTGGATTTCCTTATGGTCAGCCTACTAATAGGTCATACCATCATGCCAACCCTCTTTTGAAATTCTACTTGTTATGATTCTCAGGATCTGAAAACATACACTGTCTGTAGTACATACATATATGGTAGTGTTTAAATAGCTCGGCATAAAAAAAAGTTTGAAAAATCCCACTATCAAATCCTAGTGTAGAAAAGGCAGCATAGTATTTATCTTAATCTAGTTAGTCAGGGTAACCCAGAACTCAGAGTAATCCAAGATGGGGAAACTCTTTGAGAAGATCATCAAGGAGCACATTTGTGATGGGCCGGCATCAGAAATGATGCTCAGGGGCAATCAGCATGGATTTATTAGGGGGAGATCATGTCAGACCAACCTGATTGCCTTCTACGATCAGGTCACAAAGGCCATGGATGCAGGTGT
>NW_017728992.1:74983305-74997375 GCF_001723915.1 Gavialis gangeticus | reverse complement strand
AAGTGGTGCTGGCCCCTACCCTGGGGGTCTTTAAGAAGAGGCTGGATGCCTACCTGGCTGGACTCGTTTGAGTCCCGTTTCTCTTTTTGGGGTTTTTTGTTGTTCTCCCGCCCTGGCGGGGGGTCGGGCTAGAAGATCTACTAGGTCCCTTCCGACCCTTAATCTATGAATCTATGAATCTATGAATCTAAGATCACCCAGAAGGGAGGTATAGTGATAACCTTGAATAGCCATTCAGGTATATGGCTACATGAAAACATACCTGTATCTTTATTCCCACAGGATTTTGTACTCAGATATATACCTTTGTAGCAGAGTGAGTGGGGCAAGAGAAATTAAAACCCCACTTGCACCCTTCCTCTTACCAGGGTGGCAGCAGAGATTCTTCCCACCTTTTGACTGGATTGCCATGGATGTATCTGGTCCTTTCCCCAAATGTAGTTCAGGATACCAATATATTTTGGTCATTATGAACTATAAGACCTGGTTTCCAGAGGCTGTTCCCCTGCAGTCCACCACCTTCCCCCAAGATCACCACAGAATTAATGAGATGGGTGGCCCAGTTTGGGATACCTAAAGAAATCATAACTGATCAAGGAATGAATTTCATGTTGAGGGTCCTATGCGGCTTTTGTAAGATGCTCCACATCAAACACTTAAGAAGTGCAGGTTACTACCCGCAAACTGACAGGATGGTGGAACAGTTTAACAAGACTTTGTAGGGAATGTCAAGAGAGGCCATTCAGGGGAACCCTAAGGAATGGAATCAGCTTTTGGATTCCCTCCTGTCTGTGATAAGGGAATCACCACAAGCATCCTCGGGGTTCTCCACCTTTGAACTAGTATACGGATACCAGCCTTGGGGATTATTACATGTGGTCTGTGACGGCTGGGAAAAAACAAAGGACTACGGCCACTAGACTCCCCAACCATTTGATGAAGCTGAGGGACTGATTGCACAACAGATTGCCCAAGACAGTCTGCTTGGAGCCCAGGCACAACTGAAAGGGGCCTATGATAGGAGGGCCAAGGAAAGGGAGTTTATGGTAGGATAAAAAGTATTGCTTTTATTACCAGATAAAAATTGCAGATTGTTGTCACAATGGCAAGGCCTCTATGAGATTTCCCACAGAGTAGAACCAGTTAATTATAAAGTGCTCCAGCTAAGACACCAGGAAAAACAAGTGTACCACATAAACCTGTTAAAGGAATGAAAAGACAGGAGGGCTGGTTGATGGACCTGGAACCTGATCTACTGGAGCTGGGCCCAATCTCAGAAAGCACCAAGAACAGGAAAGCAGAGGTGCCCCACATGGGGGATCACCTGACTAGGGAAGAAAGGAATCACCTAACCCAGGTGATTAAGGAGTTTCCAAATCTATTCAAGGAAGAACTGGGACTGGCTCAAGTGGGTCATGCATCACATACACACTCCACCAGAAAAGGTGATCATGAATACTGGAGATGTCTCCCACAAGGTCTACAAGAGAACTGAGGTGCGAGACTGCACACATGATAACCAAAGGGATCATCAAGGAGTCCTGAAGCCAGGCTGGAGCCCTTTGGTGACAGTTCACTGAAAAAGTGTAAAAGCATTTGAAGAAGAAAAAAAAAAATCTCTATGCGGAAATCTCAGTCTCATCACACCAGATTTGAGTGAACCCTTTGTCTTGGAAACAGATGCCTTGGTGACTGCGCTTGGGGCTGTACTAACACAAAAGGTCAAGGATGAAAATAGAGCCGTAGCATACACAAGCCACAAACTGCTGGATCATGAAACTCGGTACGCCACAATCAAACATGAGTGTTTGGCTATCAAGTGGGCCGTGGAGCTCTTTTGACAGTGCCTATTGGGCTGTGAGTTCACACTCATTACAGATCATGTGCCCCTTAAGTGGCTGCAATCGAGGAAACCTGATAAATGCACAGATCGTAAGATAGGCATTGGCTCTCCAGCCGTATCATTCCAAAATAAAATACTGGCCCGGAAAGAAAAACATAGTAGCTGATTTCCTTTCCTGCCAATGTAAGTTGGAATACATCCCCAAAAAGAAATCTATGGAAATACAAAAATATTGGCCCATAAGAAGTCATCTCAAGATAAGCAATAGGGCAGAGGTACTTATGACTTAAGGGAAAGGATATGCAGCAGGTTGGGTAGAATGGGAGAAAATAAATCCCACTCGCACCCTTCCCCTTACCAGTGTAGTGGCAGAGATTTCTCCCAGCAGCCACCAAAATGAAGGGAGCAACAAACACCACTGCACCGGATTTGCATGTCTAGCCAACTGGGTGGGACCTGCCAGGCCAGAGAGCATGGTGCATGGCAGGATATAAATCCTGGGCAGGGACGGATGTTTCCCCAGCTGGAAGTTAGTCTGGCAGGAATCCCCAGTCCTGGGAGGGGAAAGACCTTATTGCTGTGACCAGCAACACATGGATCTGCCAGCAGGAATGCAATGCTACAGCTGGCCAGTGAATGCCATCCCTGATTGGCTGGAAGACCTGATGGGAAGACACAAGAAGATGCTGGAACTGAGGGATGGGATTGCCAGACAGCGAACAGTGAGATGAGAACCAGAAACAGGTGAGAGGCAGTCAAGCTGCCCATACTTTTTGATCTTTGTATAAGATGGACTGTCGGGGATTCCTGGGATGAGACATGGGGGCCTCAGCTAGGGACTGTATGTGAGGCAACGCATAGTGACCCAACACCCAGCTAATGGTACAGCCCCAGTAAGATTTTTGGACACACACAAATACAGAAGCTTGAGACAGGAGTATAGGGATGGAGGAACTTCCAATACAGACCCCTTAAGAGTCAAGCCAATGCCTTTTTTTTCTGATGGCTAGTAGAAACTAAGTGGACAAACTGGGGTATTCTCTGAACTAAGGACTGCCTCCTGATGGAACAATTATCCTATTTTTCCATCAAAGTCATGGTGGGTGAGAGAGTAAGCTGGAAGCAGACTTTCCTTGGGAGAAAGACATACAGCAGTGCTCATACCCTGCATGGGTCGCTGCTGGGACATACATACCAAAACATCCCCACCCTTCACAGCCTGGCGTTGTGACAACCTTACATTAGTTACTTTCTGTAAAAACACAGCTTTTTTCGGGGAAGACATATACAATGCCACTAATAAGTAACCTAATTTATAAAGAACTTTGAGAGCCTCTTCAGAAGCTTATGTTCACTGAGTTGGGCATACATTTCAGAAGGTCTGATTTTATTTTTGTTTTCATTAAACAACAGGAAGTGCTAAATGAAATAACTCTCAGAACTCCCCACCATTTCTTCGCAGCCTGAAGAGATCTTTTAGAGCAGGAGTGTTCAGCCCATGGCCTGCAGGCCAGATCTGTCTCCCAGTGCCATGTAACCTGGCCCATAGGGCTCTCTGTGTTCTTAAGGCGAAAAGATTGAGTGCCACTGTTTGAGAGCAAGTAAAAATTATCTTACATTATAATTGGATGTGATGACATAAATAAAGTTCCATGAATAATGGTGTTACCCTGAATGTGTTCTCCCTTCAAGGAATGAAGCACTTCTCTTTTCAGCAACTTGGTTATTACAGTGGTTAGCATTATTGTCTCATTGTTCTTTGGCCACCACACTAGTATGAGGTTTGTAGCATCCATCTTTAATTAACCTGGCCAATATCTTATTTTTCCCCAGTTATATAAACTGACTATTTTACATACAAATTACTGAAACTTTCCACTGTACAAAGATTTCAAAGTCATGGTCTTTGAAATCCATGCCTTTTTCCCTCTGTACTCCGAGGTGATTTGATACCAACATGTGCAAATAAACTGTACACTCCAGTCAAATAAATAAGGATATAGGTAACCAACTCAGATAAGGTGTGATTGCAGAAAGCTGTGAACTAATGATGGTTTTTTCCTCTTCTTTCACTGGTATATTCAGCAATATGCCTGTAAGAAGAAGAGTAGCAGAAAATCCCCATCTTTTCATATAAAATCCCAGTGATACCAATTATTGTCATAAAGCTACATTTTGACTCACTTAAATGGTGTAAACAGATTTCAATTTTTTCCTTCTTAAGAACTTTGAGAGTGGCAGCTTCTCTTATACACACATAATCATTGACTTTGCAAATCTAAGCCTGCCAACACTATGTCAACATGATAGCTTTTCTAATTGGAGATGTTTACAGAGGAGAGGTAGGTGAGATTCAATAACAGGTAAAACAAAACAGAGAGGTATATTTTTAGTGATAAACCAGGAGAAATATATTTAATACAAGATGGCCCTGAATACAAGATGACCCCATGATAATAAGATTGTATATATGGAAAATTATAAATTTGTAATTATTTTCCAGGTGTAGAATCTAATTATTGGAGCATTGACTTGAATTTGCCCCCTCCCACTGATACAGGAAGGGAGAATAGTGGCTAGGAGGTAAGAGGCCAAGTGGCCCGCTTGCCCTCTGCTCCCTCTGTCTTCCCCCCATAAATCTTCCTGCCCCACCCCTTACTATTAGACCCTGCTCGATCACTGTTCCCTCTCCAAAAGTGAGCTTCATGTGACAGTAAGGGAAGGAAAGGAACAGAGTGGAGGGCAGAAAGGAACAGGGGACTGATGAGGATCTGAACCTTGCCCCAACCCTGACTACTGCAAATTTCAGCACAGGTACTCCATAAAACACATTTCTGAACACCACTTTTATACCTACTTATACATAGTACAAACTGGCTGCATCTCATTTAGTACTTGGTTATGACACTGGTTACTGCGTAGTATGGGTGTGTGAAATGGGCTGTATTTGATTTGGATTTGGCCCAAATCAGGGACTGTGATTCAATTCATTGATTCAGATCACTGTCCTGATTTGATTCGGCCAAATCCAAATCTAACGATTCAATGCTGATTCAGAGAATCAGCGATTCGGCCATAGACACAGCTTTAAATGTTTTTTCTACGTACCTTGAGGTACCAGGTGCAGCTTGTGAATGCCAAGATGGTGGGGCAGATGGAGGGTCCCACAGGAGTGCAGGCCCCCCCCCAACATGTGCTCAGCAGCAAACTACCTCCCCCACTGCGCTGCCCCCTCAGCTCAGTGATTGGCTGTGGGAGGACCCCAGGCCCCCCACATGCTCCCAGCAGATCTGCAAGTGGACCTGAAGTGTGTATGGTCCACTTCTGGGTCTGCTAGTGTTCTGGGGTCCCCCTTGTTCTCCTGTAGGATGCTCCATCCACCCCAGCATCTCAGCATTCACAAGCCACCTGGTACCTTGAGGTATGTAGAAAAAAACATTTAAAACTGTGTCCATGTCCAAATCATTGAATATTTCCAAACCTCTCCAAATTGATTTGGGTTCTGATTTGATTTGGAAAAAATGAAAAGGGTCTCCTGATTCAATTCAGATTCAGAGATTCAACCACCGAATCGGGCCAAATCTCCACCAAATCGAATTAGCAACTGAAGCTTCACACAGCCCTACTGCACAGTTATTTAGTTTATACAAGTACTAAATGACTGCACATTAACCCGAGTTGCTAAGCAGTAGCACCAGCAAATGTCTTTTTTCTGATGCTACTGCCTAATACTACTGTGCAGTAGCATTGTCACATGATGCTACTGCAGAGAATGCACAGAAGGCATGGATGAGAAAAGAGGAAGCAGATAAGGCGAGGAAAAAAATAGGTCAGAGGGGAGAGAGAGAGATGGGGCCCATGGAGAAGGAAGAGTCAAGAGAGAGAGAAAAGGAGGAGATAAGGAGAAAGGGAAAGGGAATGGGGAAGAAGGGAGGACAAGAAGTACAAGAGAAGAGGAAGAGGGATATAGAGAGAGAATAGGGGAGGGGAAGAAGAAGAGGGACAAGTACAGTAGAGAAAATGGCAGGAGGGAAAGGGTTAAAGAGAAGTAGGGAGGGCACAATAGGAAGAACAGAGAAAGAAAGGGTTAAGGAAAAGGGTAGGAAGTGGTGGAAGAAGGGACAGAAGGAACAGTATGATGATATGCAGGGGTATAGAGGATGAAATGGAAACCAAAGTGGCAGGTATTTGAGAGGAGGCAGAAAAAGAAAGATTGGCCTCAAGTCTGGAATCAGAACTGGAATCATGCCCAGACCTGGACCTCTGTCCATAGACTGGAGGGTGGTGGGCAATATTTTGGGATAAACATGATTATTACACAAATATTGGTTCATGTAAGGAGTATTTGCAAAATAGTGGAGGGTGGACCAGTGTTTGGACCAGATGGAGGCAGATGTGATATGGACGCATGGCCCATCCGTGTGGTTGGGCGGTAATGAGAACAGGGAAGTGGGTGTGGAGATATTAATTAAAGATCCACAGCTCCTACTGATAAGCTGTCAGGAGATAAATGGGAGACTAGTGTTACAGGTGATCAGGGAGAAAGGAGGGGAAAGGTTTAGAATACTGAACTTTTACATACCTGCAGACTGGGAAGCACACTACACTCTCTTACAGAAACTGACTATCCTTCTAGCAGGAGCACTCCCCCTAATATTGATCAGACATTTTAATTGTATATTGGAGGCAGGGGATAGGATAGTGATTAGATAGGTCGTTACAGGTACAGGCAGAACATAAACTACACTAAACACCCAAAAAGCAGCACCTGGAGTTGACAGTAGGTTTACTAGAGTGAATGCACAGACTTCATTTTTGGATTTGGACAGTTCAAGTAGCCAAGAGAATATCAGACGATGAGCTACTAAGGATAGTGCTAGAAGTGGGAGAACAAGGAACACCAGGCAGAGGACAGGACAAGTTGAATACAAAACTACTGAAACAAGCATGCAAATAGTATGGGAGCCACTACAAAAAATGCAGAGTGATAAAAGGAATGTATACAAAAAGAATGAGATGGTGGGAAGATGTTAAAAAAAAAGAACATGAGCTCTTTTTCAGAATGTGGGAAAAATAAGGACCTGGGAAAAGTGAAAGAGGTTTATGAGACTACAGTGAAGACTGCAGCATCTCCCATGACTGGCAGAGGAAAGGATTCCCAGTAGTAGAAGAAATCAGATATGCAAAGAACCTATTGGAGGGGTGGTTTAGAGAGACAGGATAAAGTAACATCTTCCTTATGAAGGCCACCTGGGTGGAGGAAAAAAGAGGTCCTCCTACTTTGCCTACAGTTGGTTAAAAAAAACTATAAATGGCAGTGAGGGACAAGTGGGGAATGCAGCTAACAACAACAGAAGAGATACTGAGGACACTGAAGGAATTTTAACATAATGAATACTCCAGCAGAGTATTGCATCAGGGAGCTCTTAACTTGTTTTTGACAGGGGCAAACCTAGAGGAAAATGAGAGGCAGCAGCTGGAAAAAGTCATGGGCATTGGAAGAACTATGGGATGCAACCCAAACCTTGAAGAAAGGGAAGTCCTGAAAGAATAACAAGCTCCAAGCAGAATGTTATAAAACTTTTGGGGACGTATTAAGCCCACACCCATTAGCAGTGTTCCAGGAGTATCTGGAGAAGGAACAGCTGGGTTCAGATATGGACAGAAGAATAATAATGCTATTGTACAAGAAAGAAGATAGTGAAAAGCTAGAGAACTAGAGGCCAATAACCTTACTGAACCTATACCATAAGATAACGTCCAAGGTGTTAACAAATAGATTTTTAAAAGATGTTGGAAAGTTGGTCCTCAGTGACCAGGCTTGCACATGCCTCAGCACAGCTATGTAGTAACTACGACATTGCTACCAATAAGAGATGCACTTTGGTATTGTTAAGAATGAGGATAAATGTGGCACTCCTGAAACTCAATTTAGAAAAAGTGTATGACTGGGTGAAGCATGAGCTCCCAGAAGATGAAGGCCTCAACAAAGTTTTTAAGTTGGATTGAGACTTTATACAAAGGAGCACAGTGTAGGGTAGGAGTACAAGGTCATCTAATGGAGAAAGTCAAGGTCAGATCAGCCATAATATGGGTGCCCTGTCACCATTCCTATTCATCTACAACACTGAGTGTTGGCACAGAGGATCAGGATGGATCATGTGATCAAGGGCATGACCATCCCTGGACAAAGAGCAAGCAAGCTCTCTTTTGTGCTGTAACAGGGGGCCTTCTCAGGGCCAATTTCCCTGCAGTCCACCCACCTGTTTCTGAGCTAACTGCCCGCCTTTGGCTCTACTGGCCCTGGCTCACCTCCAAGCCAGTCAGAACCCCAGGCCCTCAGTTCTGGGTGTCCCTCCGGGTGGGCCCCTGGCCCTTTGACCCTTCTGGTCCTGGCCCCAGCATTGATCAGTCAGGGGATGTCAAGACAGTTTTGAGTCCCACTCTCTCTGGGGTCCACCTTCCAGACCCTACAAGTGGGTAACCCACCCAGTTGTGGGAGCTGGGGTTAAGGCATCCTGACCCGCCTTTCACCAGGTTGGTAACTGGCCTGGCATTTCCTGGGGGCTCCCGCACCACTGAGAGCCCCACCAGGCCACTCACTCCCAGCAGGGTGCAGTTTTAGGTCATGCCCAGGACCAGGAGCCTCCTGACCATCCCCTACAGCTCCTCCCTTACCTCCAGATTATACCAGCAGCCAGGCGATGTTGTTGCCTTGCCTTCGAGCAGCAAAATGCCTTGTTTATATGGGCAGCACTGAATCCAAAATGGCTGCCCTAATCAGGCACCTTCCAGCTGCTGTCTTCAGGCCCTTAAAGTGGCAGGCACTGGTTGTGCCTGCCACACCTGCCCAGGCAGGGGGTCGGACTCAATGATCTGTTGAGGTCCCTTCTGACCCTTGCATCTATGAATCTAAGCAAAATTCCTTTTTTGTAAATGGACAATCTTAATATCTTAGCAAGAGACAGCATGTTTTGAGAATGGGTGATAAGACATACAAATGAATACAAAAAGGCACTGGGTGGGAAACTAAATGTACAAAAAAAGTGAGTGCCTGGTGGTGGGAGAAAGATGAAAGGAATGAGAAAACTGGGATTACAGGTCACAACAGACCAAATCAAGATATTGGGAGTGAAGGTAGAGGTGCAACTGACAGGCAAGGTGGCCTCAGAGATTCATAGAATCATAGGAAACTAGGGTTAGAAGGGAGGTCATCTACTCAAATACCCTGCTCAAAGAAGGACCATCCCCAAGTAGATCATCCCAGACAAGGTTTTATCTAGCCAGGTTTTAAAAACCTCCAAGGATGGAGACTCTACAACCTCTCCGGGTAACCCATTCCAGTGCTTTACTACCCTCGTGTTGGAATGTTTTTCCCAGCATTCAACCTAAAATTCTCTGGCTGCAACTTAAGACCTAGTTGCTCCTTCTTCTGTCATCTGCCACCACTGAGAACAATCTAGCTCCATCCTCCTTGGAACCCCACTTCAGGTAGTTGAAGGCTACTATTAAATCCCCTCTCAGTCCTCTCTGCTTCAGACCTTATGCCTGTTTATAGACATTGCATTTTTATGGGTTTTATCTGGACTACAGCCATTACTATATACAAGTGGACATTTATAGTCCAAATTAAAATTGGATCCAGTCCAAGGTAACTAATCCTCATTGCACTGAATGAGTATTAAAGTTAAGTATGCAAGCTACTTCTGAACTAGGCAATTTAAAATGTATTAATTAATATGTATATACAGTGCTAGTTTTAGGGGAAAAAATGTTCTTAGTAACTCAGCAGATAAACATTCCAAATATCAGTCCCTACAAAGGAAACTTGATTGGGTTTAAATGTTCCAACAACACCTCACCTGTGACTAAACCCCTGTGCCCTCCCCCCCTCCAGCCCCACAACACATTGGCTGACATGGTCATCAACACTCAGGTCAATCGCACCCATTATGGCTTCTCACTCTAGATAATTGACAGTAAGTTTGCAATAATGTAGCAGTGCTTAAACAGGCTTATTGTTATCACCTCCTAATTACTTCCAAAGGCAAGTGCTAAGTATATACGCCCACACACAAAGACTGTGAATTGTCTGTTGAGGGGCTGTCAAGTGTATAGACTGTGTCAAGGGCAGACAAGGTTCTTTGGGTAAATCTGATATCTTTTATTAGAGCAACTCAAATAGTTGGAAAAATTCTTTGCAAACTTTTGGGTATAAATATCCTTAGTTGGGCTGAGGAAGCATCTGTGGTTGGTCTGTTCCCTTCCTGGATGGAATGAATAATAAAGAAGACATAGGCTGATATGCATGCAAGAAAGCTTTTTTTTGTACCCAAAAGCTTGCAGAGAAGAATTTTTTCCAACTACCTGAGTTGATCTAATAAAAGATATCAGATTTACTCAAAGAACCTTGTCTGCCTATGTCCTTAGACCAACACAGCTACAAGCTTAACCCCCGAAACAGAGACTGTGCCAATGATCACATGTTAACACTTAATTTGCATTGCGATTTCATTTTAACTGTGTGATTCAGATCAGTTAACAGAGTTTAGAAAACAGTGAGCACATCTACAAATGGCCAATAAGTCCAGCTCCCTCAGTCTCTTCTCATAAATCATATGCTCCAGCCCTCTAAACATTTGCATTGCCCTCCATTGGACTCTCTCCAATTTGTCCACATCCTGCCTGTAGTTGGCAGCCCAAAACTGAACACAGTACTCCAGATGTGGATTCACCAGTGCTGAAGAGAGGGGAAGAATCACTTCCCTCAACCTGCTGGCAATACTCCTACTAAGACATCCCTGTATGCTGTTATTCTTTTTCACAACAAAGACACACTTAGTTCATGTTCAGCTTATTCTCCACCCTTTTCTGCAGAGCTGCTGCTTAACCAGTCACTCTCCAGCTTGTACCTGTGCATGGGATTGTTCCAGCCTAAGTGAAGGACTTTGTATTTATCCTTACTGAACTTCATGAGACTTCTTGTAGTCCAGTCCTCCAATTTGTCAAGGTCCCTCTGATTCCTCATCCTTCCTACCAGTCCATCCCCACACTTTGGTCTTCTGAAAACTTGCTGAGGGTTCACTCCATCCCATCATCCAGGTCACTGATGAAGGTATTGAACAAAACCACCCCAGGACTCCACTTAATACTGGCTGCCAACTAGATAGACACAAAGCCATTGATTATTACCCTCTGAGCCCAACAATCCAGCCTGTTTTCTATCCACCTTACAGTCCATTCATCCAACCTATAATTCCTTAGCTTCCTTACAAGAATACTGTGGAATACCATATCAAAACCCTGCTAAAGTCACGGGATATCATATCCACTGCTCTCCCTTCATCCACAGAGCCAGGCATCTCATCACAGAATGCAATCAGAGTGGTCAGGCATGACTTGTGCTTGGGGAGTCCACTCTGACGATTCCTAATCACCCTTCTCAGAAAGGGATTCCTTGAAGACCTGCTCCATGATTTTTCCAGTGACTGAGGTGAGGCTGACTGGTCTATAGTTTCCCAGAACCTCCTTCTTCCCTTTTAATGATGGACACTATATTTGTCCTTTTCCAATCAGATGGGACCTCTCCTGATTGCCACAAGTTTTCAAAGATAATAGCCAGTGGCTCTGCAATCACATCAGCCAACTCACTCAGCACCTCAGGTGCATTGTGTCTGGCCTCATGGACTGCTAGACATTCAGCTTTTTAAACCTGTTCTTTCACCACTGGAAGGCAAGGCAAAACAAAAATTACAACCAAAAGCTGCCAATGGCAAGACAGGTAAATGTAGGCTGTGGTACTCTCAATCACACTGTATGTAGGTATGATGTTCCCTCCGTCACAGACCACTGCATGTAGGGTTCAATGGGAACTGATGGTATTCTTTTGGAAAATCAAAAGGGAAAGGCACAGGAGAACATTACACAAGGAGAAAGTGAATGGAGGAAGGGCTTCCCAGATGTCTTTCTGTGTGTTTATGGAAAGTACATTAGTCAATGCTGCACAGCAGAGGTAAAAGGAGGAACCAATGCTCTGGGTTTGTCTGGTACTATGCAGTGTCATTATTGCATGAATATAATGCATGTAAAGGGTCATTTTCACAGCCCTGGATTATGCCACAATGTCTGTGAAGGTTGTAAAATTTGTGAATTGATATGAGATACAGACAATAGCTACACCACGGTTGGTTGACCATAAAAAAAGCAAAGCCTTGGGTTAGGGGAAAGGAGTCTGTTTTAATAGTAGAGGAAGCATGGACAATTTGGAAGGGGATGTTTGACAGAAGCTTGCAGAAGCAGCACCAGGACTTTGGTTGACTGTCAGAACGTAAGTTTGTTCCAGTATGGGTGCTTCATTACAACTGGGGACCGTATAGAACAGCAAAATGCCCCAGACAAACATGTCATGAAGAAGAAAGCATATGGAATGTGATGAGGGAGTGGCAGTTCACCAGAGCAACCTGGGAGAAGAGAAACTTCGACTGTTAGCATCCAGCTATTGTAAACTCACACTAGAAGCAGTTCTGTGCAAAGTGTGGGCTAGAGGAAGGATGGAGGAAGAGTATGGAAAACTGTAGTGATCTTTTGCCTGGCATTATCAGGCTCTGTCAGGGCACAGTTCACAAACTGCCAGTAAGAGTGGCAGCAGTACCCCCTTTACGCCCCTAAGCTAGACCTGAGGGGAGTCAGGGTTCAAATCTTTTTCTCCTACCTCCCAAGAGTGTCCTAACCACCAAGCTGTAAGCCAGGCTTGGATGTTGTTCCACTAAAACTCATTCAGGCAGGGACTGGGACTGGAAGACAAGAAACTTACTAGTCTTGCCACAAATAAAACTAGAAGATAACTTGCCTTTGGGCTTGAGTGAACAGATGATATTGCTGGTGGAACACAAGACAACTAGGTAAGGAGCAGGCAATGGATTTGTAGTAAATAGAAGAATAGGGATACCGAGAAGATCTAGGAAGATGAAAAGATGATAAGGTCTGAGAGGCAGCGGAGCTATGGCCCCAAACTGAGGGTTTGATAGAAAAAAGACATGATAGAGGCTAATACAAAACACAGATAGGATAATGGATGATAGGCATTAAAAGATAAGACTGGAATGTGAGAGGGAATAATGCAGTATTAAAAAATGAAATTGTTCAGGCCTCTGGATTAATGGGTATATGGGGAAGGAAGGAGTCATTAGAAAATGTAAAAGTATCCTATGGTTTTGTTGATCTTATTTACTGAAGTTTTGGAAGCCGATGGAATCATGTTTTGTGTTGACATCTTAGTGTTTCAATACTTTTTAGTTGATGTAGTTTTTATAATGTAAGTTGATGGAAGCATGTTTTAAGTTTTGTTACTTTATTGTCTTGTTGACCCTGTAGTAGATGTCATTCTTGTCATGCAATATAAGGTGATGGAAACAGGTTTTAAGTTCTGATATGTTTATAATAATAGTAAAAAACATTTCTGTCAGTGTGTTTGCTTAATAAGGGCCATGGGCTGTCAATCAGCTTCATAGCTGGTTTCCATGACTGAGCACATGCTGCTTCTAGCAGCAATATAATGTCAATGTATTCAATGAAGCCAATGCATTTAATGGAGCAGGGGGGTGGGGAGGGGCAGGATGCTAGTATGCAATATAAGGTGAGGGGCTTTTTTCCCCATGCTGACTGGGGGAAAAAAACCTCATCTAATATTCAGGTAAATGTGGTATTTTCATTAACAGTGGCAGGCACTGTCTCTAATTCTATTATAGCTGCAGTGAAAATTTACAGCTTTTTAAGTACAAAAGTATTTTCAAAATATAAAATACTACACAATGAAATTAGTTTCTATAACACGTCATTACTATAATCTTAACACATACATTAAGACTGTTAATTAAACCTTCCAAGACCCACTAAATACTATGCTGTGAACAATGAAGTACCATGGTGTAGTAGTTAACCTAAGGATTTACTCATAGACTTCATGAGTTATTCAAAATTCATAGTTTCATAGTTTGGAGGGTCAGAAGGGTCCTGAGCAGATCATCAAGTCCGACCCCCTGCCATGACAAGACAGAGTACAGGGTCAAATAACCCCAGCAAGGTGTTTGTCTAGCCTTGTCTTAGAGACCCCCAGGGTAGAAGCAAGCACCACTTCGCTTGGAAGTTGGTTCCAGATCCTAGCCACCCTGACCGTGAACTAGCACCTCCTGATGTCTAGTCTAAATTTACCCTCTGCCAGCTTGTGA
>NW_017728992.1:74974920-74982831 GCF_001723915.1 Gavialis gangeticus | reverse complement strand
CCAGTCCCTCCAGAAGTTCCCTGACTAGATCCTCACAGACCCTTGGCCTGGGTGCGCCTCCTCTGGGGCCTGAGGGGGTCCCGGTGGGGGGGCTGATCCATTCCCTGCTCAGGAAAATGGAGGCAAAGAAGTTGTTAAATGGGTGAGCTTTCTCATCTGGTGTGACAACCAGATTTCCTAGCCTGTCTTGCAGGGGCGCCACGTTACCCGGTACCTTCTTTTTGCCCCCTATGTATTTAAAAAAGGACTTCTTGTTGTCCTTGATATGGGTAGCTTTTCCCAGTTCCATCTCGACCTTGGACTTCTTGGCCGCCCCCGTGCAGCCACAAGCAACCAAGTTATAGTCCTCCCTGGTGATGGCCCCTCCCTTCCATTGGGTGTACGCCTCCCTTTTAGGTAGGAGACATTCCCAGATGCTTTTGGTGAGCCATGGGGGCTTTTGCGCCCTCCTGCCCCTTTTGCTTCATGTTGGAATTACTTCCCTTTGGGCTTGGAGGATCTTCTCCTTAAGAAGCGACCACTCTTCTTGGACACCCGACTCCATTCCCCTCCCCTCCAGGACCTCAGTGCCTCCCCGACTATTCTCCTTAGCTCATTGAAGTCTGCCCTCCTGAAGTCCAGGACTGCTGCCTTGCTGCAGGCCTTTGCCACCTTGCGCTGAATGGTAAATTCCAGCAGGTAATGATCGCTGTCGCCCAGGTGGTCGAGCACCTGCAGCCCCCTCACAAAGTCATTGCCCACGTCCAGCACCAGGTCCAACAGGGCATCTCCTGGGTTAGATGGAGGTCCTGCATTTCAGCTAGAAACCTACGTGAGCGGTCAGACCTGGCTGACTCCTTTTCCAGGCAGATGTCTGGAAAGTTCAGGTCACCCATGATGACCATGTCTTTTGACCTAACTACCTTTGGGAGCTGACTTAAGAATTCCTGGTCTAGCTCTTCCCCTTGGTTGTGTGGTCTGTAGTAGACCCCGCTGTTCAGTCCCTTTCCCCTTGACTGCCTTGTATTCTAACCCAGAGCACTTCAGTGTGCCCCTCCTCTGACCCTGTGCTACTTGATGAGGATGTGTATTCCTCCTTGATGTAGAGCACCACACCTCCACCTTTCCTCCCTGTTCTGTCCCTTCTATACAGCCGATAGCCCTTGATATTCACCGCCCAGTTGTCTGTTGGGTCCCACCACATTTCAGTGAGCCCCACTATGTCTGGGTTGGTGTCAGCTAGCAGGAGGGTAAGTTCCTCCCGCTTGTTTCCCAAACTATGAGCATTTGTGTAGAGGCTTTTGAGGCCTCCTGAAAATGTGTGCACTGGTCCCCTAATCTCAGCATTGTCCTGGGCCCTGTTGCTTACCTGGGTATTTGTTCTGCTCATCGGTCTAGGCTGGGCTGTACTTGTGGGTGTTGCTTGGTTCAGTGATGCAAGGCTTCCTCTGCCCTCATCTTCCTCTTCCCCTTCTCCTGATGAGCCTAGGTTAAAGCCTGCCAGAGGAGATCCACCAACCTATAAAAGAACACATGCTTACCTTTAAGGGAAAGGTGAAACCCATCCCACCCGAGCATATCTCTCGTCGTGATGTGCAAGTCGTTGTCTAGAAAGTCGAATCCTGCTTCAAGACACCATTCCCAAAGCCACCAGTTGGTCTCTGTGATGCAGGTCTCATGTAGTCTTCCACGTCCGTTCACTGGTAGGACAGAAGGGAATACCACCTGTGCACCTATCTCCCTCGGCACACCCCCAGAGCATGGTAGTCTGCCATCAGGTGATCAGGGCTTCTCCTGGCCACATCATTAGTACCCACTGGATTAGGACCATGGGGTAGTAATCGGTGGGCTGGATCACGGCCTGGATCATCCCTGTCACATACTGAATCTTTGCTCTGGGCAGGCAGTAGACTTTGCGTGTTGAGGGGTCCTGGCAACAGGGGTCCTGCCCTCTGTACCTCCCAGGATGGAGTCGCCTATGATGATCACTCGACATTTCCTCCTCCAAGACAAGTTAGCTCCTTCAGCCAGTTTGGAGCATGGAGGGTGTGGAGTTGCCTCCCCTCCAGTTGCCTCCTCTCCTTCCTTCTCCTGCAGTGTTGCCAGGGCCTCATACCTGTTCTCCAGCCAAACTGGAGGAACTGGTACTGCTTTGCTGTGAGCAGCCCTGGTTCTGGAGGTTACTGTCTGCCACTCTGCAGTGGAAGGCACCTCCTGAGGTCCTTCTTCCTTGGGTGCATGGCCCTGCAGGGAAAGAAAGCAACCATCAATTTCATCCTCTGCCTCCCCGATTCCCCTCAGCCTCCTGGAGCTCCCTCACCTGCATCTCTAGGGCCCTAAGGCAGGTGCCTGCAGGACAGGTGTGGGGGCCTCCAATCCCTGCCCCCCCAGCCTTGCTGGGCATCCTCCACAGGCCGGGTGGCAGGGAAACACCAGCTCCCCCATGGGCTCTGTCTGGGTGGACAACTCATACAAGCCCCGGGTAGGCTGCGCCCCACCGGGAAGGGGCCCTAGCAGCACTCCGTGTTGACAACATTGTATGAGTTGCTGTTTATTTATAGTTTAGTGCGGTACCTTCTCCTTACCCCAGCAGGATTCTCCCTCCTGGTCCTTCTTGCCCGCCCACCAGCATCAACGCCGACACACTCTGTTCGCGTGTCCGGCGTGGCTCCCTGCCGGCTCAGCTAAAAGGGATCTGGGAGGCTTCCCCTCCAGATCCGGCTCAGCTGTGTCTGGTCCCTATGCACCACTTACCTTTGGGGGATCAGCTGATGCTGCACCTGCTGCTGGTTCCCCTGCTGCTGTGTCCGCCTTGGGTCAAGTAAGGGGGCACAGTGTGTGTGGGACGAACGTGCGCCTAGATCCGTCCTCTAGTTCAACAGCAGAACTCTAACTGACTTCAGTATGACCAGAATTTCAACATTGTCTCTAGGATTTTTGTTCTTGTTAAACACTAAACAGCAAATTTTCTAAACCAATATAAATGAACTTTCTGATCAACTATCTCTAAAAAGAACCTTTACTGTGAAGATATGTTTTTAAACATCTTTTAGAGTTAGCCACACAGGCTTTCACTTTAGTTACCTGAAGTTTCTGGCACATTCTGCCCAGACAACACAATTTTAATGCTCTGCTGTGTAAAGCTGGGCAAAAGGGGAATTTTAGTGATTTCCAACCCCTCACCCCCAATTTTAACAGCAAGTTATTTCTAGATCCACTGCTCATTTGAATCACTCACCTTAAGATTTGACAGAGAAACACAAATTAGCCACCTAGGAAAAGAAAAGACCCTAACCACTAATGGCCCAACATGTTTCACTTAAGACTAATTCACAGGTTCACACTGAAGTTAAGGGTTAGAAGGGACCTCGTGAGATCATTGGGTGTCAGGGTAAGTAACTTTAATTGCTCTAACCTAATCTTTTGGAGCAGCAGGGGTGGCAGCGGTCTCTCATAATTGAGGATGATCACTCTCACGGGTCAAGTAAAGGGTTATAGATGAGTCAGTTGATGGATAAGAAGCCCAGTCCTAGAGCCGCAGACTCTTTGGTAAATGCTGCAGGTGGTGGTTAAAGGAAGGGTTGGACAGATTTCTCAGTCTTGTTTCTTTTCCTTCTGCTTCTGTCATTTTTCTGCCTCCAGGTTGAGACTGTTTTCCTGAAAGTAAGATGTGCCTTTTCTCACAAGGTATTCCCATGTAGTCCTGTCCCAAGCTAGTTTTTCCCAATTTGTGGTGTCAATGCCACACTTCTTAATGTATGTCTTGAGGGTGTCCAAGAAGCATTTACTCTGGCTCCAGCATGTCCTTTGTCCTTGGCTGAGTTGGGAATATAGCAATTGCTTTGGCATACATACATCAGACATGTGCATACAATGCCTTTTCCGTGGACTGCCACCTTGATGGGGTGGAGAGACTTGTGTGTACTGATGACCCTAAGAACAACACCGTCTGGAGTGTTGTACTTCTGCCAGGTTCATCCATGGTGGTAAGGTCAAAGGTGATGTATCAAAGAGCAGTCCAACACAACACAAAGACCTTAGTGGTGGACCTGGCAGATGCAGCAGGCATACTTCTCAATGGCAGTGAAGGTGAATTCAGGCTCCAGCTGTCTTGGATCCTCTTACCCTCAGACACAGGGTTCTCCTCTGCCATGATCCATGTGCTTGTCAACATGAAGCAGCCACCTCATGTAAAGCCAATCATCTGCAGCTTCTCCCACTGGTCCAATATCTACTACAATACCAATAACCAACTTCTATAAAGTCCTGCAGTGATGAATGGTGGCAACAGGGACAGACAAAGTGATCACTAGGAGTCCCTAGTCACAGATCCACATGCAGGTGGTGGTCACCCTTGGTCACTTTGCCCTTGGTATGGCACAGGAGGTTGATTTGCAATTGTGATTGCAACTGATAAATCCTTTTTAGGATCCCCTTTGCTCACCCCACATGGGAAGGGAACTAGAAAATATGCCCAAACATAAGCTGTCCCACTTTACCTTACCTGACTGGATAGCTGCTTCCAGGAGGATCGTTTCAATTGTGGTCAAAACACAAAAATGTCTTTTGCATCCTGGAATGTACAAAACCTACAAGATGACCCAAACAGTGACAGACCTCAATGTAGAACAGCTATTTTTCCCTGAGAACTCTTAGGATATAACATCAATATTAGTGCTCTCAGTGAGACCTGTTATTCTTCTGGTAAGAGAAACCTGCAAACGATAGGCAACTACACAGTATTAGTTTTGTCATTAAGAACCAGATTGTCAGCTGGATGACTGAATTCCCTGTTGGTATTTACAAGCAATCATGACTCTTCACCTCCAACTGACCCAGAATTTGTTTGCTACTATCATCAGTGCATACACCCCAACACTCAATGCCAAGGAAGAACAGAGAGAACAGTTTTATGCTGGCCTTGATGAAATCCTGTCTGTCATCCCAAAAGTTAAGATAATCCCCCATGGAGACTTTATGGCGAGAGTTAGTCAAGACTAACGTGTGGAGGGACACCATTGGGAAGAAAAGAGTGGGCAAGGCCAATTCCAATTGAATGTGCAGAGCACAACCTTGTCATTACTAAAACCTTGATCAGACAATGTGACAGGTACAAAATAACTTGGCAACACCCTCACTAGAAACAATGGCACCTCTTTGACTATGTCATCATAACAGCATGTGATCTAAAAGACATCAATATCACGCGTGTCATGAGAGAAGCCAATGAGTGCTGGGCCAATAATCGTATAGTGAGATCAATCACATCCATCAGCACTGCACTGAAACACTGAAAGCAACCCAAATCAACCCAAAGACAGTACAAAATCAAATACCTTCAGACTCCTAGACATCACAAAGCCCTCCAAATACATCTCAGTAAGAAATTAACTGATCTTAGGATTGAAAATGATAACACGTGTTAAGGAAGATTGGCAAGCTCTAAAAGAGACCATCCATGAGGCTTGCATGGAATCAATTGGCTTTATCACTTGACACCTTTGGGAATGGTTTGATGAAAACAACACTCAGATCAAAGACCTTCTTGTTCAGAAGCAAAAAAATGTCTGTGACTGGCAAAACTACAATACATCCAGTCAGAATCAGGGAACTTCTCAATGGCTTAAAGCTGATGCCCAGAGAAAGATTCAAGAAATCCAAAACAAATGGTGGGAAGAGAAGGCAAAAGAAATCCAAACATTTATTGACAAATATGACATGCGAAGCTTCTTTAGTGCAATCAAGGCTGTGTATCAGCCAAGCTCTTGCAGACTCACCCTGCTTAGATCTGAAGACAGCAGTACACTCCTCCAAAATGAGTCCATCAAAAACTGCTGGAAGGAGCACTACACCAAAAGGGCCTGAACCAAGAATCAATGGTGACTGATGAAACCATCGAGTCCATCCTGCAGCATCCAGTAAGGGAAGCACTTACCAGTCCACCAACCTCTGAAGAAGTCAACCGGGCTATAAGACAGATAAAGAACAATAAAGTTTCAGGCCCTGATGGCATACAAGCTAAGGTCTTCAAAGTTGGTGGGGAAATTATGAGCCACAAGCTCCATACACTGTATCTTAAAAGCTGGAACACTGAGGCAATTCCTGCTGATCTAAGGAATGACAATATTGCCACTATTTTTAAAAAGGGAAATAAGTCTGACTGTGGAAACTATCATGGTATCCCCTTCCTCTCCATCACTGGAAAGATTCTTGCTCAAATTCTGCTAAACCAACTGCTCCCCCTTGCCAATGAAATCCTTCTCAATGTAGCTTCAGACCAGCAGTAGGCATTACGGACATGATTTTTGTAGCTTAGAAGATGCAGGAAGAATGCCAAAAACTACACCAGGAACTGTGTATGGGGTGGCAGGGGAAAGGAATAAGGAAGAGAGCATCAGAACCAGTTTGACCAAGTGGGAACCAGGTGTGATCTAGGGCTGCTAATAGAATGTGAGCTGGATTCATTCTCTCCTGCAATTTAAGAGCAAAGTCCTTCTACCTTAGCTTTTAAAGAAGCACTAGGACCCCTACGGGGTACTGCTGCATACTGTACTTTAACATGCAGAAACTATTATCTTTCCAAAAAGCTTTAAATCAACAGCAATGCAGTTTATTCTCATGTATAGTCACTTTTTGAAAATCTTGCCCACCAGGTTGTCATTATGCATTAATAGGATCCTGCTTGTGTAGGTTCCTGGCCATATTACAGGATCTTCAGCTTATCCAGGAAGTGCACAGCCCCACTAGGAGTAACGCCTTGTTGGACCTGGTCCTGGCCACGGGGGATGACCTGGTGAGGGGACTGCAGGTCCTTGACCACCTGGGCAATAGCGATCATCACCTGCTGGATTTCACTATCCAACACAGGGTGTCAAGGGCTTACACTAAGGTTAATGCTGTTGACTTTAGAAGGGACAACTTCAATGAGCTCAGGAGACTAGTGGGGGAGGCACTGAGGGCCCAGAAGGTAGAGGAGATGGGAGTCAATGAGGGATGGTTGTACCTTAAGTGGGAGATCCTCCAGGCCCAAAGGATAACAGTCCCTGAGAGAAGCAAGGGGGTTAAGTGTGCTCAGAAACCCCCTTGGCTCAGCAAGGGCATTCAGCAATGACTGAGGACTAAAAGTGAGGCATACAACCAGTGGAAGGGAGGAGCTATCACCAAGGAGGAGTACTCCTCCTCGGCCTGTGAGTGTAAGAGGGCTATTAGGAAGGCCAAGGCAGAGATGGAACTCAGGCTAGCATCCAGGATTAAGGACAACAAAAAGTCCTTTTTCAAGTACATTGGGAGCAAGAAGAGGGCACCAGGCAATGTAGGGCCCCTGCAAGACACAAACGGTAATCTTGTGGCTACACCAGACAAGAAAGCTGAAATTTTTAACAGCTTTTTGCCTCTGTTTTCTTGAACAGGGACCAGGACATCCCACCTACCAGAGGTAGGGACAATCGTGGGGATAGTTCTGTCAGGCCTTCAGTCAGTGCAGATGTAGTTAGGGATCTTCTGGAGGGGCTAGACATTTTTAAATCTGCAGGTCCAGATTCCCTCCACCCAAGGGTGTTGAGGGAGCTGGCAGCAGTCATTGCAGAGCCCTTCGCCCGGCTGTATGAGCATTCATGGTCATCTGGCCTCGTGCCGGGGGATTGAAAACTAGCTTATGTAGTCCCAATTTTCCAGAAAAGGAGGAGGGAGGATTCAGGTAACTATAGGCCTGTAAGCCTCACCTCGGTGCTTGGGAAGATCTTGGAAAGAACCATCAAGGATCACATCTGTGGGGGGCCAGCAGGGGAGATCATGCTCAGGGGCAATCAGCATGGGTTCATCAAAGGCAGGTCCTGCCTGATCAACCTGGTTGCCTTCTATGACCAGGTAACTAAATCCTTGGATGATGGTGTCACTGTGGACGTAGTCTTTCTGGACTTTAAGAAGGCCTTT
>NW_017728992.1:74971217-74974909 GCF_001723915.1 Gavialis gangeticus | reverse complement strand
TCAGGTCCCTCTTGACCCTAGCTACTATGAAACTATGAATAGTTCCCCTCTAACTTCACCCTGCCCTAAAAATAACTACTTAATAAGAATGCCATAATCGATTAAATGTTTTTTTTTCCAAGATAAGCATAGGAGTGTTCTGAAAAACAATATAAAAATATATATTTAAGGCAAGAATGTAAAATATTTAGAAAAAAAATTCAGGTTTTTTTCTTGGTAATTTTGGATAAATGTTTTAGCTATGATGGTTCAGGAAATATGAGAAATTCAAGGAATTTGGTGGGTGATCTCTTTTATCGGACCCACAGGACCTTTTGGAAAAATTAAGACTGGCTTTTGGGTATAAAGCACCATTCCTTAGCTGAAAGCTTTGCCTTCTGACCAGAACAGATTTTCATGAGCACATAACTCCAATGTTCCAGGGTCTGTATGGTTCCCAGTAGCTTTTTGGGCATAATTCAAGGTCCTAGTTTTAATCTATAAGGCCCTAAATGGTCAGGGCCCTATGTACCAAAGGGACTACCTTCTTTTTTATGTACCATCGTGATCCTAAGGCTGTCTTGAAAGTACCATTAAGATGCCAAATCTTCTTGGTGACAATGTTCTCAAGAGTTGCTCCTTCATTCTGGAACACCCTCTTTCTTGGGCCCACCAGAACCTGAACCTAGACAAGGTTCAGAAGCACCATAAGACCTTCCTATTTTGGCAGATGTTTAGCAAACAAAGCTAAGCTCAGACATTCTTTGGAGGGGTCTCAGTTTTATGTTGATATTCTAGTTCCCTTTTAAGTTGGTTTGTTCTCTTGTTGCTATCTATTTTATTACTAATTTTGTCCTCTTTTACCACCTTTGTTGGGAAGGTGGCATACAAATCAAATAAATACATCTCTCCCAACCATGCAATTGGCTCAGTAAAAGATATTCCAGAAATCTTTGCCTGTTATATTTTTGGGTTTTTTTTCTTTTTTTTTTCTTTTTTTTTGTTTCTAGCTATTGTGCACACTTATAGAAAGAGTTTTGTTGGGTTTTTTAAGCACAGTGTAACAGGGCAGTTTAGCCTTCTAAGTGGAAGCAGACAGCCCTGTTACAGAAGCCCAGCTGCAGGTGATTAGCTACTGAGGCCATGTCTACATGAGATGCTGACCGCACAGCAGCTCGATACTACTGCACAGTAGCATCATGTGGCAAAAATTATGATGCAATACAACTGCACAGTAGCACTAGGCTACTGCGCAGTAGCATCACAAAAAAGACATTCATTAACACTACTGTACAGTAACTTGGGTTACTGCACAGCCATTTAGTACCTGTTTCTACAGTAATGACTGCAGTAATGCGCAGTATTGCAGTAACAAATGAAGTAATGACTGAATAATGACTTGTGCAGTAATGACTGCACAGTCAGCGTCTAATGTAGATGCAGCAAGGGTGCAGCCCCACTGGCAGATGGGAAAGCCTAGGGAACCTAAGGGAGAGAGGAAGGAAGGTTAATCTTGGGGGCAGCAGCAGTCCACAAGCAGGCAGTGGATGGGAACCAAGAGAAGCTTGACACCAGGAAGAGGCCAGAGCCACGGGGCCTCTCCTACAGCCCAAAGAAGGACTACAAGCTTTGATTTATTAGTTTGTTTGTTTATGTGAGTAAAAGTTGTGTCTTCACTTAAAGGACTGGCCAAAGAACCCTCCTGGGGTAAAGCCAACCTTCAAGGCTACAGACTCACTAAACAGATATTCCATTTGTTTGCTGACCTTTTACGAGAAGCAAATGTATTTGGAATGAAAAATCTGTTAGACAGTTCTTCCTATACTGTACTATATGAGTAAGCTAGGACATAAATATTGCATAACTAAATTGTTTGGATGCAAATGTAGCAAAACCCAGACATTTGAAGATTTTAACTTATTAAAGAATTTTGATTTTCATTATTTTTTTCTATGAATTGTACAAACTTTCATATGCAGACTAAACTTTAAGTTCCCCTGTATAATTGTGTGCATGGGCAGGGTGGTGGTGGAGAAGTGTTGGGAGGGGAATGATAGAAACTCTAGAGGTCTAATTAATCCACAGGAAAATTTAGCTAGTGCCAAAATCAGCTTAGACTGAGAGTCCCGTTTCCAAAGTTTTAGCCCTAACTGGCATTTGGAACAAATCTTCTTGTAAAACAGTACGCATAATGAAACTCTAACCCTACTTATACCACTGGATTTCACTGAGGTCAGGATTCCATCCTAAAAATCAGCTCTCTTCATCCTTTTGCAAGGCATTGCTTTTAAAAACTATGTTCATTAGTCATTCCAGGCTGGGTTTTCTAGGTTTTTTTCTCTCAAACATGATTCTTCCTTGATATGGAGAGGGGTAGATCAAGATAGGCAAAGGTCCCTGAAGAGCCTAATCTAACAGTGGCAAAACTACCAAGGAATTCAACAGCAAAGTTTTCTATCAAGCAGAGTACAACAGCAGGCAATAGTCATTACACAAATGGCATTTGCAAGACTCCTGGTTTGAGATTTTCAGGAAAATGTTGGTGTTTCTCCTTATAAGGGTGCCAACATCTTTTGTTGAAATTAACTGTGACATTGGGAACAGTATATCATGTTTCTTATCAAGAATATGTAATGTTTGCTGTTCTCTCCAAAATAGGTCATCTCTTTTCCTTTGAAATAGCTCATGACATGATTGATGAGTTGGTAGAAATAATCAAATAGTGACATTTTTAAACTAAACCAAAATTCAGGTAACACTCCTCTGACAATACCTAATTTCTTGGGGGGGGTTTCCAACCACATGGCATTAATCTACTACTTAAATCTTTGCTTTTATAGAATTTGAAATGGAGCTGTATACAACTACCACGTTAGTACTGAACAGACAATTTTACCATTATGCCTTTTGTGCGTTGGTTGAGACTTCTTATAACATTTTAACATTTTTCCAAAAATGCATTTATTAAAAAATTATTTTTGTGGCACCCTGAGTCAGTTACACTGTCCATAGTTCCAGAACTATTTTTTAATACCATCTGCTTGGCATATTCCAGAAGTAAAAGACAAAATACATGCACTAGCTAACATTATTATGGTTTACTTACATTATTTTTATATTGCTTCAAGAGAACTATACTGAAGACTGTTTGAGGCCATTAGTTTCATTGGTGTTATATCACTCATGGATTTGACCCATTATAAATATATAAAATGCATATGGATTGTTCAATGAATAGATAATGAGCAGATACACCACAAGTTCTGTAATTGTTCAAATCAATCTCATTATTAAAAGAATTTCTGCTATCAGTGTTGATTCATTAAAGCTAGAAAACCAGGCTGAAGTAGTCATAGTTTCATAGTTGGTAGTGTCAGAAGGGACCTGAGCAGATCATCAAGTCCGACCCCCTGCCATGGCAGGAAAGAGTGCTGGGATCAAATGACCCCAGCAAGGTGTTCATCTAGCCTCCTTTGGAAGACCCCCAGGGTAGGAGCCAGCACCACTTCGCTTGGAAGTTGGTTCCAGATCCTAGCCACCCTGACAGGGAAGTAGCGCCTCCTGATATCTAGTCTAAATCTACCCTCTGCCAGCTTGTGACCGTTATTCCTAATCACTCCTGGTAGTGTTCGGAGGAAACAGGAACTCCCCCAATGCCTGATGGTCCCCCCTGACTAGTTTGTAAATGTCCACTAGATCCCCACTCAGCCTTC
>NW_017728992.1:74948482-74966217 GCF_001723915.1 Gavialis gangeticus | reverse complement strand
CATCCGCCCACCCCTGTAACCTGTCTAGGTCTGATTGCAGCCTATTCCTCCCTTCTAGCGTGCCCACTTCCCCCCACATCTTAGTGTCATCTGCAAATTTGAACAGGGTGCTTTTTACCGCCTCGTACAAGTCACTGATGAAGATGTTGAACAGTGCAGTCATTTCAGCAAAACTCATTCTGAAAACAGCAAGTACTGGCAAACAGCCGTTCCCATTGCTATGGGAATCTGACTGTAGGTTTCCAGCCCCAGCTAGATTCACCTCCACCTGGAACCAAAAATGAGCTTCTGTTTGGTCTGGGGTAATGTTGCAACTCAAAACACCTTGCAAAATATGTTCTGAGTTACAGCTGGAAGATGCACTTCTGTCTGCACCTAACATGGGTAAAAACAGGCAACACATTTGAGACAGTTCTGAGTCAAAACCTGGGATAAGCATAGCCCTTTGTGCACACAGCTTGTCCCTGGACTAAATGACAATTAATTTGAAATAGCCATAAATGTCCCTGGTAAAATTATCTCTCGGGTTAAAAACAGATGTTGGGTTTATCCCGGTCCTATTGTCCCAAGCTTTGACTAGCATCACAACAGGTGGTGGGACAGTCATTTATGCATGCAAATTGAATGGTAATTATCTCAAATTAGCCTTGATTTTCCTGGGAGAAAAGTAATATCTTGGTACTTCACAGGTCCTAAAAGCGGGACAACATAGGACCCCAAATGAAAGTCTTTGACCACATCCAAAATAGCATAGCCATATGGTATGTAGCACCAGAAACATGCGTGTGTCACCACATACCACACATTTAGATGTTTGCTGCACTGAAAGGACATGCTGCCTATGTGTGCACTGCTCTGCTTTTTTATTTCCTGTGGGTTTTTTGACCCCTGGATATCCAGGGGGTCAAAGAAACCTGATGAAAAAAAGGCAGAGCAGGGCATGCGCAGGCAGCATACACTGCTCAAAAGCAGAGCTGGGCTTCCCAGAGCCATGCTGCAGCTACCAGCCAGGCTCTGTGTGGCAGTATTGCTGCTCCTGCTACAGCCCTGGGGGGCCCCCAGCACCCCAGGTAAGGTTGTTCGGGCCAGCACAGCTGACCCCAGCCTCCACTACCCCACGCAAGGTAACTTGCCATGCACCAAACATCCACGCTCATCTGGACACAGCCCTCGTGTCTATTTTTATTCTTGGATACTTCATGGGTCCTTCCAGTGGGACAAAGGGCTTGTAGGTCTATAAGATCCCAAGATAAAGGCTTTGTCCCACATGAAATCCCACATCTGTTTTTACCCTAAGAATTCTTATCTGAAACAAGTTGTTTTGCTCCCACTCTGTACCATGGGCTACCTGCTTCTAAGGCTTTTTCAAAGATGAGAACTAAAATGAAGTCTATTCTGTATGTCTAAACTGGAAGCAGGTGCCTCCACTGCCTTAAAATACAGAAAAATTTAGTTCCAATCTCCTCACAGTTGTCAAGGTGAAAAGTAGGCTTCACAGCACTAGAGCTTCTTCCATCCTACCTATACCATCTCTACTGTGCCCCCTTACGTGCCACTATTTATTCTTGTTCTGCTCCTGGTTTCTCCTGTGCCATCTGTACATATGGACAAGAGTTCTGTCTTTGTCCTTGTCAGTTCAGAGACAGCTAACATAGCACTTTCTCTTTTTGGTTTGTTCCAATGTTTTGTTCTCTAGAGCTCCCCCAAAGAACTCCCCAATGGAAAATTTAGCCAGTACCAAAATCAGCTTAGCCTGAGAGTCCTGTTTCCAAGGTTTTAGCCCTAGCTGGCATCTGGCTGAAGCACTGGTGTCTAGGGATCTCACTGAAAATGTTACAGAACCCATTGATGCTTCACAGTAACAAAAAGCCTGCTAAGGATATCTTCCTATTAATGAATTTCATAGATTACACTCTAATCTTATCCGCCCAGCTCATTACAGCTGAGGATATAGATTAGCACAGCAGACATCTCATTATTCCTTTTCAGAAATACTTCACTTCTCCTATTCCCAGAGATCCCTGAAAAAAGAATTCTTTCTGAGAGGGTAATTATATTGTTTATTAAAGATGATATTGCTTTACTAAGTTAGGCAATTCAAACATACTACAATTTGCCTTTGGCATACTACAATTTTATATAATGTCCCAACCTGCTTCTTTAATTACCAACTTCCACTGTGTTTTAATCATTGTCCCTACAGTTTCATCCAAGAAATATCTGAATTATTTTAGTCAAGTCCCAGGAAAACATATTCCCCATAGGTTTGCTGTCTCCTAGGGTTCCTGAGACTTGTGTGTGGAATCACTTTGGTGAACATTGGTAAAAAACATATTTTCATGCAAAATATTCCTTGAGTTTGAATAAGTGGACCCTGAGACTGATAATTTCTTCCTCCCTCTTGAGAGCAGTTCAACAGGTTAGGGATTAGGGTTAAGGATTAACAGTAAACTGGAACAGAGAACAAGGAGTGGAGCTTAAGGAAAAAAAAAATTTAAACTCTTTTACATTCTGGGGAGGGAAGGGTAGTTTCGAGGAGGAGATTGTTTAATTCAGGGGTAATGGGAAACTATGGCCTGTGTTTGGCCCATAGAGTCATTAAATCCAGCTCTCAGAGCTGCAAGGCTTTGCTTATGCCCGTGCCCATGCTGAAAGCAGCTTTCAGCTGTCCAACCAAGTACAGCTCTCTTCCACTTGGAAGCTGTGTTTACACTAAAGGTGGGACAGAGGGGCTGGAAGAAGCAGCAGTGGCATGGGCACAGCTGCCTGGCTCTGGTGGGAGCACAAAGAAAGCCTCCCCACAACTGTCATGCTGATAATACCTCCTGGCCCACTTCAGACCAGACCTGGGTTGTTCCAGCCTATGTCTTGAAAAAGCTGCCAGCCCAAGGGTTAATTTAGAAGTGAATTATTTTTTGACTACTTCCCACTTGGTTGGCTGGTAGCGTCCTTTATAACCATGATGACAGACCTACTTTTAGCACATTCTAAGAAAGATCCCAGATATGGACTGCCAAGAGTCATGTACAAAAAAACAGGAGCAAGGCTTCTGTATCCAAGATAATACAGGGATCCTGGTTTTCCCTGATTAAAAAAAAAAACAACACACATTCTCTGCTAAAAAACCCCAAATCTATTATTAAAATTAAAGGCCCCCCCCACTGGTGCCACTCACTCCCCACCCACATCCTTGCTAGTGCCCCTTGCCCCTCACCCACAGCCCCTGTTCCCCCAGCCCTGCTGGAGGGAGCCCACAGCTCCCAGGGCTATGGACCCAGGTTTGCAGCCCCCCGCCCCTGCTCCTCCCCTGCTGTGGGCTCAGGCGGGCCAGCTCCCCACTGCCGCATACACTCCCAGGGGGTAGGGGGGACCCACGATGCCCAAATCTGCATGTGGGACAGATGCAGGCTGCAAGCTTGAGCTCCCGCCCTGCTTCCCTCCCCTGCTGCCCTGCACCCCTCATAGCAGTGGCAGGCAGGCACAGGAGGCATGTCACCAAGGCAGTGGTGGGGCAGGGGGGAGCAAGCAGATCCCCACATGGCTGTTCTGTCCCCAGCCATACCGGGGTGTGCCTGCTGGGCTCCCGAGGCCCCAGGGGAGGGAATCAGGGCAGCAGCCCAAGCCTACAGCCTGCACCTGCCTTGCATACAGATCTGGGGGGGTGGAGGTCCCCACTGCCCCTGTGGAGTGCATGTGGCAGCGTGGAGCTAGCCCTCCCCTGTGCCCAGACAAGCTACCCACAGCACCATCCTGCTCCCCACGCCCATTGTGGCCCCAGGCCCCAAGCCACACCCAGCTGGGCAGCAGCCTCAGCCCTGCCCAGCTGCTTCTCCCCACCACTTACCTGCTGGAGCTGCTGTACATGCTGCCTGCGGCCACGTGCATGTCCATGAGTATGGCGCCCCATGTCTCTCCGCCTTCCTCCTCCTGCATCCCAGCTCCCTGTGGCCTAGAACTCTTCCAGCCTGCAGGAAGCTCATTGCAAAATGGGAAAATACATGGGTTTCTCTTGTAAAAAGAAAGATCCATATTTGCCTTTGGTAAAAAATAAAATCCACAATTTACTCTGTTTCTCTGTGGGAAATGGAAAACCCAGATCCCTGAAGATAAATGAGATAAGTACGTTCCTGACATAAGGCAATAGAAATGATGGTTATCCAGGCATCAAAAGAATCTGGCAGAACAATCTTAGAGTTTTCCACTAACTTATGAGATAATGAGCAGATCTCTGCTAACAATAACATAAGACATAATTGTTACTGATAAAGAACAAAAGAAATAACATGTAAAAATGATAAGAAAAGTGGCCCATTCAAATAATCACTTGCCTTTTAGCTTGACAGCTGAATCATAAAAGTATAAACTCACTCAAAGTCATGAAGACCTAAATCATTCTGGTTTAGCCAAGCCACATACAATTGTTTTTTCACCTTTCCTGATAAATGAATCCCTCTTGTCTCTACAAAGATCAACTTGAATATTTTATTCTATTTATTTAATGTTAAGCACTTTTAAATTGGGAACCTTGTTTTTTCTTCTACTTTGACATAAACCTTGCTTGCCCATACTTTTACTACTGCTCCACAGATTATGTCAGTGTGCTTAAGGAAAACATGAAGATGCAGTACAGTTATGGCTAGTTACCGCATGCGCTAAGAAACTATTATTGCAAACATAAGATTATGGTGTTTCAAGTAAATTTTTAAATACTGATCTGTGGAACTGATTTATCAATATCTGTAACCAATGGATCCATGTTACAGCATATTTGTAATGAAAGTCAATGAATTTAAAATATAAAGACTTCTTTTTAGATATACTGCTTAAGTCTAAGAAGTAAAAATGTTTATTTCTAAGTAACTAGAGAGCTAAAGGCTTACTAAATTTAAAAACTTTATTTGACCTACCTTTATCTCCCATCTGTGTAAATGCCAAGATTTATTTCCTTCCTTTCTTCCACTTTGGATACCTCAGACTGGGCTTGCATGGAGCTGCGTGGGGTGATCCCAAGTGTAAGGCTCCCTGGCTTCCTATCTCTTTTCTTTTCTGACTCCCACCTGTCTAAAGGTCTCTTGTTTTTGTTTACCTCCCTTTCTGATTTTTTTCTTGCATTTTCACAGTGTACTAATTATCCCCTCTTCTCTCTTTTTTTTTTTTGTTTTTCTTTCCTAACTGTCTCACACTCCTCCCTTTCTTATCCATCCCTTTTCCCCTCTGGGAACTCGCCCCCGCTCCCCTTTATGGCCACATTCCCAGACACTTATCTCTGTAGTTCATATATACAATTGTTTTTGTTCCCTTAATTTTAGCTTTTGGGATTAACCTTGTCCTAACAGGAATGGCCACTCCTACACCCAGCAACTGGCATGGAGATGTCTCTCAAGACCTCCCCCTTAACCACGGCTTGAAGGTTTATACCCCTCCCTATGTTGAGGTGAAGGTCTTCACAGGTCTCCTAGCTAATCTCTTGGGACAGTGTAATGTACATTACATGGCTTGTGTTAACACAGTCCCAGTGATTTACCTGAGCGCTCCCATCCTGGTCAACAGGGTGTGCACAGAGGGCCTGGACATCACAGGCATACTCTATCTTGTCATGTCCCTAAACACCCAGGTGGTGAGGGTGGTGATTTCCAATGTGCCCCCACACCTGGCCAGCTGGGAGCTGGCCAAGGGAATTGAGCCCTATGAGGTTCCTACAAGTTCCTTTTGCCAACTAATGATCAGAAGCAAGGATTCAAAGTTGAAGTATGTCCTGTCCTTTCCAAGACAGATCTTCATGCTACTCAGGGAGGGTCCCCGGTCTCTGCCTTGCTCACTGAACCTCAAGCTTGATGGGTGGAGGTTTGTGATTTATTTTTCCTTGAGGGAAACCACATGTTTCCAGTGTGGTAACTCTTCCCACCTAGCAGCCCAGTGCCCACTGGGGAAAGCAGCCAGAACATCGGCAAATGCAGCACCACCAAAGAATGAAGCATCCACTTCTGGGACAGGCCCTGCCCCGTGAGGCTGGGAGCTCTTCTTGACCTCTTTTCACCCCTTGTCTGAGGTGGCTGGCCCGGGGGGGTTGGGCTGGGAGTGGTCCAGCCCATCCCCTACAAAAGGGGGGCTGCCCACCACTAAGAAGATGAACAAGGAGAGGAAGATGAAGAGGGCCTCTCAGGACACCCCATGTCCACTGGGTCCCTCCTCAACCAGGACCAGGGGGGCCCCCGCTGGAGAGCCTGACCCCATTCTGGCTGTCCTACTGGTGACCCCATTGCACATGGCCATGGCCAGGGATGACTCAGAGGCAGAGGAGGCAATAGTGGGGGCCACCAACCCCTTGTCTGTCTCACAGCTCTTGGAGTTGGGTGGCAGTGAAGGTGATACAGAATGCCTCTCTTCTGGAGGCCTGACCCAGGGGGTGGCAGAAGAGCTTTGTTGGCGTCTCAGTTGCATCCCAGCCTACAGGACTGGATGAGGAAGCTAGTGAGATGGAGATCCAGTTTTCTGAGTGTCACAAGAGACCTCGAGAGCAAGAAGGCAGAGATCACTCTCTTAGAGCTCGTCCTCAACCTGGACAATGAGAGGAGGTTGCTGTGCCTGGACATTGAGGGCATAGACACCACATTTTGGGGTAAACTCCCACCTAGTGTGTGGCCTCACCACTCTTCTGTTGGAAATGTCCAGCCCACATTGGCAGACCCCACCCTTAGTCGCCCCTGACTATGCTAAGGGTCACCTGACCTTTCTGAAGTGGACCAAAGGACAGAAGAATGTAGCAGGAAGCTATGGTGGGACATGGACAAGGTACAGATCTGGGCTTTTTGGCAGCAATACACCCAACTGGCCACAAATGAACTGCACTGCTGTATCTGAGAGCTGGAGAAAGATGTGGCAAAGCTTGAGGCCACCCTGCTGGCTGCTGGCAGCAATGCAACACTGTGTGAGAGCCTCCAGTTCTGCAGGAAATGCCTGGGTGACTTGGTAGAGAATGTGGTTCATGGAGTGAGGATGCGCGCCTGCTGCCAACAGCTGGCAAAAACTGACACCCCAACCCACTTCTTCTTTGACCTGGAGCAATGGCAGGCAGCGAGCAAAGTTTTAGATCACTTCAAGACCCCCAAGGGCCAGGTAATCACAGACCCGGGCAAAGTATGTGAGTACACCATCACTATCTATCGTGACCTGTTTCTGGCCAAGCTGTCCTACCCCGAGGCCATGTGGGAACTCCACAAGAGCCTGCCACATCTCTGTGCCTGGGAGGCTGGTGAGCTGGCAGGAGGAGCTGGCAGCTGCCACAGTCAGCCTCACCTCTGGCAAAGCCCCAGGCCTCTGCAGGTTACCCACTATGTTCTACAAGACCTTCTGGCCTTTCCTTGGCCCCTGCCTTCTGCGCGTTTTCCAGGAGAGGCTCACCAACAAGGTCCTACTGATCAGCTGCCACCAAGCGGTGCTCACATTGCTACCCAAGAAGGGAGACCTTGGCTGCATTAAGAACTGGTGGCTGGTCTCTCTGCTGTGTGTGGACTACAAGATTCTGGCCAAGGTGCTGACAACCCACCTCCAACCCATCATGGCCTCCGTCACTGGGCCTGAATGGAACTACTGTGCGCTGGGCAGGACAATTCAAAACTACCTGTTCCTGCTGCATGATCTACTCCCAGCCAGCAAACTCTTTTGCCTGGACATTGGCCACATCTCTCTGGTATAGGAGAAGGAATTCAATTGGGTGGGCCACGCCTACCTCTTCCAGACCCTGGAGGTCTTTCGCTTCAGGCCCCTCTTCACTGGGGCCCTCTGGGTCTTGTACCAAGACACCTCCAGCCTGCTCAAGGTGAACAGCATGCTCTGCATTCCATTCCCCATGTGCAGGAGCATCTGTCAGGGCTGCCCCATGTTGGGAATGCTCTACACCCTGGCCATCGAGCTGCTGCTGCATGAACTGTGGCACCACCTGAGCAATGTGGCCCTGCCATCAGCCATGGGTGCATCCATTGGCCCTCTGCTCTGGCTGTCAGTGTATGTGGATGACATGACCATCTTCCTCAACACGCTGGAAGATGTGTGGGCCCTGATGGACTGCCAGCGAGCCTATGAATATGCCTCCTCAGCCCATATCAACTGGGCCAAGAGTAATAACCTGCTGCTTGGTACGTGAACCAGCGCGACCCCCACAGATTTGCCAGGGGGCCTCAGTTGGTACTGCAAGGGCCTCAAGGTCTTGGGCATGTTCCTGGGGCCACTGACCTTCATGGTGCACAACTGAGACAGCCTTGAGGAGGGGGTGGAAGCCTAGACTGCAAGAGTGTCACTACTGCCTACCCAGACTCTCCTACCATGGACATGTCCTCATTGCCAACAGTTCCCACAGCTGCTGAGGGAGTCCTGAGTGCACAGCCCATCCCTACTGTGCCCCATGCTGAGCCTGGCCTCCACCAGTCTCATAGCCACCCTCATTCAGGTGTGTGTCCTTCGCCTGGCCCATCTCCTTGACCCTGCTCAGTCAGCCTGGCTGTTGTCTGAGGCCCTGGGTATCCAGTTAGGCATGAAGTTCATCCACAGCATGAGCCATCTCCTGTGTGATGTCCAGACTTCCCTCCCACCAAAGGCAGCAGCCACCCTGGATGTCACCTTCAAGCCATCGTTGTGGGCACTGGGCAGGAGCCTCTCAGAGACCACCTATGTGTGCTCCTACCTATACTGGTGGCCGAGCGGGGCACCATATACCTGGCCAACTTTCTACTCGGTCAGGCCAAGATAGCCGTCCTCAAGAGCTGCTGCAACCAGCTTTCCAGGACTGGCTCAGATGATGCCCTACGGCTTTTCAGCCTCCTGGTATGGGTGCACCTCTCGCTGGAGTTTGAGCATGCTGTGCTCCGGTGGGTGGTGCCTGCCTTTGATGCACACTGGGCCCTTAAGAGAGTACTGTGCCATGTGGAGGATGGCTGTCTTCAATACGGACTCTGATGTCATGACCACTCTGGGCGACCAGGCAGGCTTGGTGGCAGACTGTGACTCTAAGCACATGCTGTGCCCTGGGCCCTCATCAGGCTGCTTTTTGTTTTTTTTGTTTTTGTGGGAAGCTTAAGGTTTTGTCACGTGCATGATTGGATAGAGCAGGGCAGGAATTGCTTGTTTATAGAGGGCTTTGGTCTGTATGAGCATGTGGCCGGTGTCCTGACCACATAACGGCATGTTAGGTACAACATGTACTACTGTGAAGGTGTCTGTCATGGTGTGATGTTATGAATGTAATGGTATGGTACTCATGGTTTGATGGTAATTTATTTGTCTTTGCTTTGTATTTTGGACCTGGACTCCAGAGGGGTCAACATTTTGTAGCCCGAACCTCTGAATAAAGTAGCTAAAAAGTCAAAGACCTTCCTTCCTTTTCAAATGAGAAGTGGAAATAAAACTATTGGTGCTTTGGCAAAGAATTTCAAATACGAGTACTTAATGTTACATTCATAAATTAATGGATTAACTTGCATTTCTGTTTGCTTTTACGTGACATCCCTAAAGGTTTGCCTATGTTTGAGGATTTACCTATAACTGAAAACCATTATTAGCAATGTATTAATTGCCTACTATAGGTAAGCTTCATGCGATTATTCCTCTAAAAGTTCTTATACATGTAAAACAGTAAAAGAACATCCAAAAATGTTTTTAAACAGATGAACAGGCAAGAGAAAGCAAGAATCTAGTGATGGCTATATTCCAGAGCCAAAAGAAAAAAAATCTACCCAGATCAAATGCAGTGAAATACAGTTTGACATGTGCTTTCCATTCATAAGCTGTGGGCATGTCTACATGTGCACACCTGTACTGTGCAGTAAATATGGTGACTTATGCCAACTTGAGCATAAATCTAATACCTGTATCATGCAGGTTTACATCCAATTAGTTACTGCACATTTACACACATTTAGACACCTTACTGTGCAGTAACACTGTGTGTGTGGAGTGACTTGGGACTACCTTTAGTCCCAAATCACTCCACACAGCGTTAATGCACTTTATTACCTACACGTGTAGGTGCCCTGTTTTCCTCACGCTGCTCTACACAATTACATTAACCCAGGCCAAAAGAGCCCAAATGTTGATTTAATCTAAATCTCCACTTCAGGTATCTTGTGCCATCTCATCCCTAGCTACACAGAAAGTAGGCCAGTCATATCTCTCTCTCCCAGGCTTTTCCCCCAGGCACATGCAATAATACAATTCCCATCCTCAGGGTTATCCAGTCTCTTATGAATAATTTGATCTACTCCTGTCATCATGATGTCACCCAACCCTCTAACAAATTTCATTAGCATATTCATATTTTTATGCCTATCTAAAATATTAAATAGGATTGATTCCACTAGTAACCAGGCAGAACTTCCCCTTTTAACTTCCCCTTTGTCATCTTCCTTTTAGCCAGTGCCTCATCCGCCAAAAAAAATCCCCCTCAGTACCAAATTCAGTATAATCCTCCTTCTCTGAACAGCAGTAAGATAGCTTCAAAAAGAGCAGGGGGAGAGAGGTGAGAGACAGAGAGAGAGAAATTACTTTTCCCAGGCTGCCACTGATTTTGGAAAATGTCAGATGGGAAATCTTTCCTTTTCAATTTTTCCCCAAAAAAGAAGAGATCTTCTTAGATATCCCAGTCACTTCTTAACTTTTCCTGTCAGTAACACAGATGATATCCATCCCATCATGTGACCCTTGAATCATTAGATGTTAGAGCTAGAAGTAACAGGAAAAATAAAAGAGAAGAAATTTCACTTTCAGAAAGAACTCTGAGGTAATGAGATGTGTTAGTCTGTAAATTTGTCTCCCAGTGGAAGTGGGATAAGCTCTAAGTCTTTGCACTTAAAAAATATATATACTAGAACAAACAAACAAAAAAGAAACCCCAAGAAAAAAGCTAGAATATACACTCTAAAAAACAATTCCAAATTAGCTATGACATGGACATTATCTGAACAGGTCTACTGTTCCAAGATGAAGCTAGATGAAGAGTCTAGAAAACAAGCACCATATACAGAGATTTTTAGAAACAAACTACCATATTTACTAGGGCTGTGTGAAATTTTGGCAGCCGTTTAGTTTCTGAGGTGTTTCAGGCCATTTCAGCACCCAAAACACTGAATCCAAATCAAAACAAAAGGCTCTGAAACCTCTGCCAAATTAAATGAGGCATCGGAAACATTTTGGATATGTTTCAGAAAATTTCAGTTTCAGAGCCAGGCTTGCAGGCAAACAGTTGTACGCTGTTATCCTGCCACATGACTTGGCTCTGCAGGGAGCGGAGATCCTCACTGGGGATCTCCTTGCTGCTGCTGCCCACCACGCAATGCCCCAGTAACGTGGGGCTCCACAGGGTGGGCAGCAGTGGTGAGGAGACCTCCGGCAAAGATCTCTGCTCCCTGCAGAGCCAAGCCACACAGCAGGGCAGTGCTGGTCTCTGCTGCATGACCTGGATCCACAGGGAACAGAGATCAAGGGCAGTGCAGGGCAGGCAGTGGCAGCGAGCAGACCCCTGGTGTGGATCTCCGCTCCCTGTGGAGTCAGATCATGCAGCAGGGTGGTATTAGTCCCTGCCGTATGACCTGGCTCCACAGGAAGCAAAGATCTGGGGCAGCGGGGGTGGGCAGTGGCAGTAAGAAGACCCCTGGCATGGACCTCTGCTCCCTGCAGAGCCAGGTCACACAGCAGGGCAGTGCTGGTCCCTGCTGTATGACCTGGCTTCACAGGGAGATCCCAGGGCAGCACGGGGTGGGCAGTAGTGGCGAGGAGACCCCTGGTCTGGATCTCTGCTCCCTGCGGAGCCAGGTCATGTGGCAGGGCAGTGCTGGTCTCTGCCATGCAACCTGGCTCTGCAAGGAGCAGAGAGCCATGCCGGGGTCTCCTCACTGCCGCAGCCCACACCATGCATCCCCCTGTCACCAGGGCAGCACAGGGCAGGCAGCAGCAGCAGCAGCAGCGAGGAGACTCCTGGTATAAATCTCTTCTCCCTGCAGAGCTGAGTCATGCGACAGAGACCAGCAAGCTTGCTCACTGCTCTGCATTGCTTCCTTGCCCCACATCCCATTGTAACAGGTACCAGAGATCCATGCGGGGGTCTCCTTGCCTACATGAAGGACAGTGGCCCTCCCTCAGATGAGCCACCCATGGCCCCGTCCTGCTCCCCACTGGGGCCCAGCTGGGCAGTAGGGCTGTGTGAAGCTTGCAGCCCGTTCGAAACAGATTCAGAGGAGATTCAGTCAAAACAAAACAGGACAGTGATCAGAAACACCAAAACAAATCACTGTCCTCTGAAATGGCTGAATCCAAAACTGGCTAGAAACACAGCCATTTCACAAATCCCTAATATTTACCCAAATTCAAGATAAACTTGAGTTTATGATGGTGCTCCACCCACACCAATAGTGAGATTCTATACATGGACAAATTATACATTTTTTATAATTTTCCATGTATACAATCTAATTATTGAAGGGTCATTTTAAACTTGTCCCCACCACCACTCCAACAGGGAAAGCAGTGGCAGGGAAGCAGGTGGTAGGGGGCAGGCAGTTGGGGAATAGTAAAGGGCAGACAGTACGGGAGGCAGTGAGGGGGACAGGTATCTTGCCCCCTCCCACCTCTCCCCCCACCACTTATCCCTCCTGGTACCTAAACCCCTGCAGCCTCAGCTCCTCACCCACTCTGCAGCCTCTGCCTTCCCACTCCTCATCCCCCCCACCAGCTCTGGCAGGCTCCATCTCTACTGCAACCTGGGGCACAGAGCATGGCCTCGTCCTGGCCCTTTAGCAACATTACCAAAAGTGGTGGGAAAAAAGGCTGCAGGGAACCCTAGAAGGACAGGGTTCAGGGGAGAGATGTGGGTCTGAGGCAAGGAAAGGAGAGGGAAACAAATGTTTGTTGGCAGGGGGGCAGGCAGCAACTGTCTCTCCAACCCTGACCCAGGGTTCAGGGTCAGAGCCAAAGCAGCTGCTTGCCCCTCCCACACCACCTCATACTCTATTCCAAGATGAGGCTCCCCCCAAGTTGAATGGAGAACCCTCATCTTGGAATTGAGTAAAAACCGATATCTTTCCAGTTTTTTCTGACATTTCTAGAAACATTCTTCTGTTGGTGCCAAAGTAATATTATGGAAGCCATGCTAACAGATTTGCTGTTTGTTTAATGAAAGCTATGAAACAATATTGTATATTTCTCCTGCATGTTGGATAGGACTATTCAGGAACTGGATACCACTGTAGTCCTTTGAAAGATTTGACTCTTCCTGGGAGAAGGCTACTGCATTCCATCTGACACTGTAAATACATGGAGTAGAAAAATACCATAATAAAATCTTGGCACTGAATAAAATCTAAACATTATTAATATGGGCTATGTCTTTCCTTAAACTAATCAGCAAATCATATGTCTCAACACAATTTGAAGAACTATTCACGTATATTGCTATTTTGTTCTCATTGCAAAATCACTTAAATGTATTACCTTTGTTGGTATGAAGCTATTGAAATATGAAACCATGCCTCAGGGATGTAGGTTGTAGCCGTGTTGGTCTAAGGACATAGGTAGACAAGTTCTTTGGGTAAATCCAATATCTTTTTGGTCTAATACAAGATATCAGATTTACCCAAAGAACCTTGTCTCCATAAAACCTTGCTGGCACTAAATTCACTATTCCCTGAAGAATGTACCGCTAAGTTCAGAAACAAGAAATCACTGACACGTTAAGATAGGAGCAAGAGTGTTACAGGGGAAATAAAAGTTTGATTTATTTGCTTCATAAAGACTATAAATACAGTCAAAGCCTGATAGTGTCACATACATAGAAGTGACAAAGCCTGTGATGTTATGTAAAGTTGACTATTAAAGGATTTGCTCAGCCTATGATTGACTTATGATGGAGAATCCATTTGCAAGCCAATGGCAAGTGATAAAAGAACATTTTTGTTTGATGTGTATTTTGCCTTTGGTGTTCACAAAACACGCTTAGGTGGCAATCATTTCACAAAGGGCAATATCACGGCTTTAAATTTGGAGGGACTAAAATTCATACCCTATGCATTTTTTTTATCTTTTTGCCAGTTAATGTAATATCCATCTGTGAGGCTTATTTAATATCCAATGTAACAAATGAAGTAAATACCATAAAAGTTATGCCATGTTAAGAAAGTACATACTCACGAACTAAAGAGGAGAGGCTTTATCTCAGCTCAGGAAACTGAGTGGACTATGGCCCCTTTACCTCCCTCCCCAAGCAGTGGTATTGCACCCAATCTCCATATATTTTCTGACCCTTTTAATTATTCTTTTTTTCCCCGCAAGAGTTTCACAACATGTTTTACAGGGTAGGAACTTATGCATCTCCTGCAGTTGAATTAGAGGACATGTGAGAGACACTTAAGCCTTTGGCAAACCTCACTCAAATACTGGTAGCACCTTAAATTTCCATGTGCTAAGCAAGCAACTGACAAGCCTATCTTATGTTTATAATGATAAAAGATATTCAGTTTTTTGCTGTTTACATATCTATCTTCAGAAACACAAATTATTTTGCCAGTAATAGTGCTTTTCAGGAGTGGGAATACAATGGATAAAACTTGGAATGTCATTTGATAATTCAACCCTAAATGGTAAATTTAATTGGTAGAAATCACTTATGTTGTTATCAAGTGGTTTGTAATAATGTTAGGAGTGACAATACATGGAGGACTTTTTTGCATAATATATATGGAAGTCAGCTATCGATAATAAAAACTGTGATACTAGGCAGAGCAGGAAATAGAAAGGAATTACCATATTCTATCACTATATATTGATAAAAACCATCAGTGTAGTCAGACTTCAACAGCATACCATATTTACCCAAATCCAAGATGACTCTCAATTTAAGATGATCCCCCAACATCCCAATTGGATTCCATACATGGAAGATGTAGCATAGCTATGCCCATTCTTTACCATGGGTACTTCCCATGCTTCTGAGCTTTGCTCAGTTGCTCTCATCACCACCACCTTTTTCTGTTATATGTGTTGGTGTTTTAAAGCCTCCCCAGAGCTATTAGGTGTTGGCTACAGATGAAGCTGGAGACTTCAATTGGGGTGTACCAATTCTCCTGCTAGGAGCAAAGCCAGAAGTTCCTGGCTCAAGGGCCTTACCCCTGTTCTCACAGTCAGACCAATCACCACATTTGGGGTCAGGAAGAAATGGTGGGGGTTTTTGCCTACCTCTATAGTGGGGGGCATGGCCCTCTACCCAGCACCTCTTGAGACTATGTTGACAACATTTCATAGAAGTAAAACATTGGCTGAGGTGGTTCTCTTGCTTTACCTATGGCAGGTTAGGGTGTAAGGTCTACGTTGTGTCAGGGTTGAAGGTAGACTTACATAGAGCTCAGGGCCATGTGTAGACAAAATGAGAGGCATGTTTGCATGACACTTTCAAGTGGGCTAAATGCTTTTGCACGGCTTTAATGGTGTTCATGTTTGCATCCCTCAGTGACGTATTGCACATTAATTCCAGCCACTGTAGGAAATTCAGTGGTGTAATGCACCTTAAATGACTTGGGGCACAACAAACTAAAACTGCTTTGAGGAGTTTTAGTTTGCTGCCCCCACAGCCACAGAGTGAAGCACCAGACTCTGTACAGCTCCACAGCTCTGCAAGAAGCCCTGCAGGCAGCCTGACAGCAGCCCAGGAAAGAAGCTCTGCCCAAGAAAAGCAGCAAGCCTGATCTTTTTTTTTCTTCATCCCTTGGAGCCTGCCTGCCTGAGCTGCATGGGGCCCCGTGCTTCCCTCCACAGCTGCAGTTCCCCCCAGGACCACCCAAGCTGGGGGCCTGCAGGTGGGTGCTGCCTATGGAGGGCTGCAGCTTCTGTGGAGGGAAGCACCAGCCCCCTCCCCCACAACCCAGGGACTGCTCCGCCCACCGGCAGCTCACCCTCCCCTCCCCGCCAGAGAGGCAGGTAAGTCAGTAGGGTGTTTGCACGACACGGGGGTTTAATCAGCCCTAAATTGAAGCAGTATTTTTTCAAAACTGACCACTTTATTTAGGGCTCCTGTTTCATCTACACACGCCCTAGGTTATGATTGTATAGAATCATAAAAAATTAGGATTGAAAGGGTTCTCAGGAAATTATTTAGTCCAAACTCCAGCTCAAAGCAGCACTATCCCCAAATAAATGATTTCAGCCACAGTTTTGTTGAGCTGGGCTTTAAAGACCTCCAAAGATAAAGAATCCACCACCTCTCTAAAGGAACCTGTTTCAGTGGTTCACCACCCCCCTAGTGAGAAAGTTTTTTCCTAATATCCAACCTAAACTTCCCTTGCTGCAATATGAGACCATTGCTCCTTGTTCTGTCATCTGTCACCGCTGAGAATAGTCTACAACAATCCTCTTTGGAATCCCCCTTCAGGTAGTTAAAGGCTGCTATCAAATCCCCTCTCATTCTTTTCTTCGGCAGACTAAATAAACACAGTTCCCTCAGCCTCTCCTCATAAGTTATGTGCCCCAGCACCAAACTATTTTCATTGCTCTCTGCTGGACTCTCTCCAAATTGTCCACATCCTTTCTACAGTGGAAGGGCCCCAAAACTGGACACACTACTCCAGATGTGGAGTGTAGAATACAGTAAAATAATTACTTTCCTCGATCAACTAGCAACATTCTTGTTAATGCAGCCCAATATGCTATTAGCCTTCTTGGCAACAACAGCACACTGCTGACTCATATCAATCTTACTGTCCACTGTAACCCCCAAGTCCTTTTCTGCAGAGCTGTTGCTTAGCCACTCAGTCCCCAGGCTGTAGTAGTGAATGGGATTCTTCCATCGTAAGTGCAGGATTTTGCACTTGTCTTTGTTGAACCCTCATAAGATTTCTTTTGGCTCAATCCTCCAATTTGTCTAGGTCACTCTAGCCCTACAATCCTAGCCCTACCCTCCAACATATCTACTACACCCCACAGCTTAGTGTCATCTGTAAAATTGCTGAGGGTGCAGTCCATTCCATCTTCCAGATCATTAATGAAGACGTGGAACAAAACTAGCCCCAAGACCAACCCCTGAGGCACTTCACTTGATACCAGCTGCCAGCTAGACTTTGAGCTATTGATTACTACTCATTGAGCCCCACAATCCAGCCAGCTTTCTGTCCACCTGATGGTCCATTCATCTAACCCATACTTCCTCAGCTTGCTTGCATGAATGCTGTGGGAGACAGTATCAAAAGCCTTGCTGAAGTCATGATATATTACATCCACTGATTTTTCCGCATCCACAGAGCCATTTATCTGATCATAGAAGGCAATCAGGTTAGCCAGGTATGACTTGCCCTGGGTGAATACATACTGATTGTTCCTAATCACCTTCTTCTCCTCCAAGTGCTTAGAAATGGATTCTTTGAGGACCTGCTCCATTATTTTTCCAGGGACTGAGGTGAGACTGAATGGTGCATAGTTCCCTGGATCCTCCTTCTTCCCTTTCTTAAAGATGGGCACTATATTTGCCCTTTCCCAATCATCCATGACCTCCCTAGTTGCCACAAATTTTTCATAATAATGGTCAGCAGCTCTGCAATTACATCAGCACCCTCAGATGCATTGCATCTGGCCCCATGGATTTGGACATGTCCATCTTTTCTAAATAATCCTAACCTGTTCTTTCACCACTGAGGGCTGCTTACTTTCTCCTCAAATAGTGTTGTCCTGTGCAGTAGTCTGGGAGCTGACCTTGCCTGTGAAGACTG